>NC_088686.1:144287605-144590635 GCF_028017835.1 Emys orbicularis
TAGAACATCTTCAGTGCTCATGGCTGTTGTTTCCATGTCTATTGACAAGCACTCAGCCACAAACTGAACAACATTGTTTATGATGGCTGAGCAGAGCTGACAACTACCAATGGCCTCTCCAGCTTCTCCTGTAATAGCATGTGTGCAAATATGTGGTATTCTTTCCCCACCTGCTCCAGCCTATTCTAAAAAATCGCCTTTCCAAAATGCAAAAGGCCTGGGGGAAATGGCATAAGAGCTTTTAATATTTGCCTTATGCATTCTTTGTGTCAGCATAAGGGAAGCATCTTTGCACGATGGGCATTTTGTATATCAAATGTCACTTATTTTTAATCAACATATGCTTATTTTCAGAGGCTCTCCAAAACTCCTCCTGATTCAGCCAGCTCTCTGGATTTTGGTCCTTCACTGTGGGGACACTTGAATGAAAGGTTCATGGCACTCATGCATTTTGGGGTGAAATTCATCCCTATAGTGGAGCCCAGAACAAAGCCTATGCACCTCTTAAGTCCCCTTTAAGTCCTGTTTTGAGATCAGAAGTGATGCATAGTAGTTATACAGGCTTTCTGAACAAGGGTCAGTTTTACCCTCTCCTTGTTGTCCATTTAACAGTGAACATCTCTGTATTTGGACGAGGCAGTGTGGGCATATGAGGAGGGGTTCTTATTCTAAGTTTGCTTTTGTGTATTGTTTTCTTATTACCATACCAAGGAATCCCAGTCATAACGCAGGACCCCATTGTGCTCGGCACTGTACCAGACACAGAACAAAAAGTCGGTGCCTCCCCATACCTTGGCTCTCCCTCCTCCTCTGCCTCCCCTGCGCAAATTTCTCTCCAGTCTTCTTGCTAAAGATTTCCCAAGCTTTCATAGTTGCCCAAATCCCAGCAACTGAGTGATGACCTTGTAACCATCCCCATGGAGCTCAGCACGGGGCCAAGGGGTCTGACCTTGTGAAGCTGGTTGCAGCATCAGGACCATGGTACAATTCAGATGTGGAATGGTTTGATCAGATGAAGCTCAGTCTCCAGGAAGCACAGATCTCATTGCAAATGCTTTATTCCTTAGAATGGGCGGGGGGATCCCAAGGAATCCTGGTGATGTTGGAAGAGGCAGAGAGCCAGGGGAAAGCTGGCAGGTCTGTGTGGGCCTGGGGGAGGGCACTGAGGGGATCCTCTCCCCAATCTCCTCGCCTGTGGGTGGCAGGATGGAGGTAAACACGCACCCCAACCTCCTCAGACTTTCTCCGTTCCCCTCCATTCTTAGGTTCCTTCCCAAAGTTTAACTTCTCTCCCCTCCCCCCCTTTCTTTCCTCCTCCCTCCCCATCTCTTCTCCCTTCCTTCCTTCTACCCTCCCTCCTCTGAGTCCCCGCCCCTTCAGGGGGAGGCAGCCAGTCAAGGCGAGGCTGTGACATCAGTGCCGTGAAACTGACCCGGGGGAGGGACCGAGGTTGATACATTGTAGCGATTCCTTTTCCTGTCTTCGCGTTCCAAAGAGCGAACGAGCCAGGCACGGGGACGAGCCTGGGGAGGGGGTGGGGGGTTGTGTGGGGGGCAGCAGCGTCTCCCCTTCGGAGACCCGCGGGGTGAGCAGCAGCCCTGAGGGCTCCGAGCCTTCCCCAGGAGAAGGGGCGATTGTTTCCCCTCTCCCCCCCTTTCTAAGCTGTGGGGGATTTAGTTCCCCTCCGCCTGTTGAGATCAAACTTCCCACTGTGGGGGGAGGAGGGGACTCGGAGCAAAGGGAAGGAGCCGCTGTGGCTGCCCCGGCTTTGCTACAATGCTGTCCAACTCTCCGAACCCGAATCCCCAGGTGCTGTTCCCCACCCCCCCCTCCTCCGCCCCCGCCGCCCCCCCAGCAGCAGCCGCCGCCCCAGCAGCACCCTCCCGTCCAGCAACAGTTCCCCCAGTTCAACGTGAAATCAGGCCTCCAGATCAAGAAAAATGCCATCACGGATGATTACAAGGTCACCACGCAAGTGCTGGGGCTGGGCATCAACGGGAAAGTTTTGGAAATCTTTAACAAGAAGACTGGAGAGAAATTTGCTCTGAAGGTAAGTGTGCAGGGGGAAGGGAGAGGGGTGTGCGAGGGGCTGATGTGCCCACGCCCATCTTTCCTCTTCTGATCCCACATTCCTTATTTCCTCCCCCAAGTTTGGCTCAGACTGTTTTTGTAGGAGTGACACAGAAGTTATTGTGCTGTTAGAGTAGAGGGGAAGGTACCTGCAGTTATTGGGGGGTGGGGATTGATCCATGGTTGCTCCGTGTAAAATTACCGGCAGAATTATTTACAGGTACCTAAAACTGGCGGACAGAAAAAATGGTGCTTTAACTTTGGCCTAGGCAGATATCGCTGAGTCCAGTTGTGAATCTCTTCCCCCTGCCGCGGTGTGGACACAAATTCCCCACGTACTCACTGCGAAGGGCTAGTTGGGGAAGTTCTGCCTCTGCTGTTTTTTTCCGGAGGGTGGGTGGGTGGGTGCGGTGGGTGGAGGGGGTTGTTGGATGATCTAATCTCTCTGCCTTTTAAAAAATGAAACTCAGCATTTAATTCCCCTCCCTCCCCTTTGCAAAACAGGACTTCCCAGCGGGAGAGGAGAAACCCCCCCAGAGCCTCCTAGGCCTGTTCACATTGACTGCGTTTGATAGGGCCCTTTCTCTTTCCCCCCTCAAATCTCTGTGTGTGTATGTTAGTCGTGGTTTTCCCTGGATCTACTGATCAAAGCAGTTTGTGTTTGCAGAGGGAGGAGAGAGAGTATGCTCTGATTTCTTTCCAGAGCCATTATTTTGGTAAAAGGGTGGAGGGAAGGAGAGAAGAAAGAGAAAGGAGCTCCGGTAACTTCACAGCTGCCCTTAAGGCCTATGGGCACTTCAGTGATCACTGCAGGGAAGATTATATCTTGTAAGAGAAATAAATTCTATTGTGGTTTTGAGAACACAAATGCCACCCTCTTTTGTGGTAGTGTCTTTGATTGCACTAGTTTAGGTTTCTTTCCCCTTTTCTGCCTCCTCGCCCCCCAGAATCTTTACTCCAAATCTGGAATTATTAGTGATTTTTCCCTTTAGAGGTCTGACTTGACTGATATGGCTTAGAAAGAGAGAACTTGAAATTTACCAGCAACAGTTAGCGCTTGACAACGAATGTAAATACAACAAGCAGAATCTGTTTTAAAGACAAGTGGTCTCTTGGACCGGGGCAGAACCAGTAATTCAGTGCTTTAAAGGGATGCTGTAGAGAGATGATCATATTATGGACTGTAATAATAAAAATAAATAATTTTAAAAAAATCAAATGAACTTTTTAACAAATATGCGTTTTATTTGTTTTTATTGCACTCAGCTGGGACAATGAAACAGGATAGTCAGTTTCACTTTCTGGCTTTACTGCACTCCATTGTTGCTGCTCTGTGTTTCCATCACTTTAGAGGAATGTCCAGTTTCCCCTTAAACCATTCTCATTAAGAAAGACAAAATTAGAGTTTGTGGCATTTTAATTTAAAACAAAGCAAAATGACATGGGAAAGGGATGCCTTAGTGACCTAAGCATCACGTTTGAAATCCATTGAAACCTCCAGACTTGTCGATTTGATCCAGTGAGTTTACTCTCTGTGCTTTCTGGATAAGCCCTTTAAAATTCAAGGTCCTCTGTGTGGGCACTAAAGATCTCATTGCACTTTGTGTAAGCATAGACGTTAGTCTGGTTTTCCCTGTTTAATTACCCTCCCTGCTCCCCAGTTGTTGTGCAGTGTACTGTACACCAAGCTGCTACCGTTCTCCGCCCGAGATGTGGCTATGTTTGTGGTGCTGTATCTGTATGCAGTAATCCATAACATGCCTTTGTTTGAAAGGTTTTCCAATAAATAAGATATTGTACTAAAATATACATTTTGCATCTAAATAACTTGACAGTTTCCCTGTTTTCAAATGATTTTTTTTTTGGAGTGGGGGAGGGTATTTCTCTGTTAGAGGGATCCTGTGATATAGGTAATGCTAAGTACTTGGAAAGATGGGTACAATTTTTCTCCTCCAGTGAAGCTGCACATTCCATATCTTAGGCACAATTTGCTCCCACACATTAGCTGTTCAGAAACACTATATGTTATCCTGTTAATTGTGAAGATTAACGCCCCCCAAAACCTGCAGTTTTGACTGCGTTTTTTTTTTAAGCCAATACATCTGCTTAAAGCGAACAAGTCACTAATCCTAAAATAATAAAGAAGTAGATTTTTGACAAAAAATTGCTCTGTCAGCTATGAACCCCCTTCAGAAGTGAGGTGCCTGCAGGGGGGTAAGTTATTAAGACAAATACATTTTCTTGGGGAAAAAAAGTTCTTCAAGTTAATCAACTGAATGGCAGATATTTCCCTTTTTTGTCTGGAAATATGGAAGTTTCTCATTAGTTGCAGTGTTATGTTTGAGGAAGACACAGACACGGTAATTTTTCCTTTATGTTGTAAATGAGTGGGATCAGCCTCTGTTTTGATAGACACGCTTTTTTCCTCCATTACATTTAAAGTTGACTCAACGACTTAAATAGCAGTTGCTAATTCTTTCCTGTGTGAAATAACAAAAGAAGAAGAACTAGAGGGTACGGCATATGGAAAGGGACAGCTTGTGTCAGCAGTCTCCCCATATCAAAATATTGGCTAAGATAATAGCATAGCCTCTGAGCTCTGATTATCTTCTCAGTACTGGAGTGTGATACAATAGACATGTTCAGGATCTAGGTTTGATATATTATTTACATGGATGTACTTAAAGTGCCTTTTACAACACAGGATTTTTATACACCTCTACCCTGATATAACGCGACCTGATAGAACACAAATTCGGATAGAACGCGGTAAAGCAGTGCTCCAGGGGGGCGGGGCTGCGTGCTCCGGCGGATCAAAGCTAGTTCGATATAACGCGGTTTCACCTATAACGCGGTAAGATTTTTTTGGCTCCCGAGGACAGCGTTATATGGGGGTAGAGGTGTATATTAAGAATGGAACATAAATCACGGACTCTCACTTTTTGCTTAGATCTTGTCCCCTGCTCAGTTTCACTAGTTCTTTACCATATAATGAGGGACATATTAAGATGGACAGTTGCGAATGTGTGTGGTCAAATCTCCCTGCTTATGAGCTATGTAACAATGCAGGAGGGAAGTGCAGAATCAATTCACAGAGGCTGATGTATTCAATTCATCTCTGAATTTTTCCTTTGGGAAGTTTTAAAATTTTTATTTTCCATTGCCCATGTTCTTATGGCGAGGAAAAAGTTTAGCTGAGCCATTGAACGTGTCAGTTCAAAGGGCAGCACAGCTGCTGCTGTAAACAACTCCTTACAGCCCAGTAGAAAGTACTGTGCTGTTAGCTCAGGGTCTTAGCAGACCAAACTACACTCTGTCGATCTCGCACTGACAAGTGTATGTGACATGCTCTTTGTTTGTCCAGTGAGTTTTGGATACTCCCTGTCAAGATATAGGCCTAAAAGGTAAACCTCATTAATAGGATGTTTTGCTCAAATGTAGTGTGTATAGATCTAAATGCTGCTTTCTGTTAGTTGGGGGTGGATCTGTTTATAAACCTGTAGAGTGTTGTTCAGAACTTCTGAATGACTCAGAATTATCCGACATACAAACACCATTTGTTGGGGGAGGAGACAACACAGCTTTTGTAAAGGGAAATCATGCCTCACCAATCTATTATAATTCTTTGAGGGGGATCAACAAGCATCTGTACAGTGGTGATCCAGCTGATATAGTGTACTTGGACTTTCAGAAAGCCTTTGACAAGGTCCCACCCCAAAGGTTCTTAAGCCAAGTAAGCTGTCATAGGATAAGAGGGAAGGTCTTCTTATGGGTCAGTAGCTGGTTAAAAGATAGAAAACAAAGGTTAGGAATAAATGGTCAGTTTTCACAGTGGGTAGTTAAGTATCGGGGTCTCCCAAGGATCTGTACTGGGACCTGTGCAGTTCAACGTGTTTGTAAATGATTGGGAAAAGGGAGTAAACAGAGTGAGGTGGCGAAGTCTGCAGACAATACAAAATTGCTCAAGACGGTTAAGTCTAAAGTTGTCTGGGAAGAGTTACAAAGGGATCTCACAAAACGGAGTGACTGGGCAACAAAATGGTAGATGAAATTCAGTGTTAATAAGTGCAAAGTAATGCACATTGGAAGACATAATCCCAGCTATACATACAAAATGATGGGGTCTAAATTAGCTGTTACCACTCAAGAAAGAGATCTTGGAGTCATTGTGGATAGTTCTCTGAAAACATCTGCTCATTGTGCAGTGTCCATCAAAAAAGCCAACAGTCTGTTAAGAACCATGAGGAAAGGAATAGAGAATAAGAAAGAAAATATCAGAATGCCACTATATAAATCCATGGTACGCCTGCACCTTGAATACTGTGTGTAGTTCTAGTCACCACATCTCAAAAACGATATATTAAAATTGGAAAAAGTACAAAGAAGGACAACAGAAATGATTAGGGATATGGAAGAGCTTCCATATGAGGTGAGATTAAAAAGACTGGAACTATTCATCTTAGAAAAGAGAAGACTAAGGGAGGAAATGATAGAGGTGTACAAAATCACAAATGGTTTGGAGAAAGTGAATTGTTATTTACTCCTTCACATAACACAAGAACCAGGTATCACCCAATGAAATTAATAGGCAGCAGGTTTAAAACAAACATAACAAAGTACTTGTTCACACAACACACAGTCAAGGGAACTTGTTGCCAGAGGATAATGTGAATGCCAAAAGTATAATTGGGTTAAAAAACTATTTCATTAAGTTAATGGAGGATAGGTCCATCAGTGGCTATTAGCCAGGATAGTCAGGGATGCAACCCTATGCTCTGGATGTCCCTAGACCTCTGACTGTTAGAAGCTGGGAGTGGATGATGGGGGATAGATCACTCAATAATTGCTCTGTTCTGTTCAATCCCTCTGAAGCATCTGGTGCTGGCCACTGTTGAAAACAGGATCCTGGGCTAGATGGACTAGTTTTTCTGATCTTACGTTCTTATGACTCATTATCTGCATCAGAGTAAGAGGAATAACTGAATAACTTGAATACAAAGAACTGATTGCATCAGGTGTTGCTGTTTCTGGTGACATTAAAAAGAATGCAAGAGGCCCATAGCCAGAAGCCAAAGGTGAAATTGCTTTGTGCTGTGTTAGGTTTTAAGGCAAGCATTTCTATTCTAAACTTTTCTGGTTATATCTCATGTCCAAAAGGTCATATGTATTAATGCAATCTTACAGTGATGGGGAAACAACTGTAAATCTCATTAATATTAAAGACTTCTGGTTCTGTGTGCTCAGGAATGTTGTCCCTCAGAATTTTTGTAAAACCACGTACAGTATTATAAAATCTCTCTATTCCAAGGTCTTAGATACTTTGTTAGGATTTCAGTTAGAGATCCACTGCTATAATGTGACCATTCAGAGTTCAGTGGGAGATATATAAACTTCAGTAACAGAGAAAATGTAATTTGGGTTAATTTCTTCATTCCTCATCTAGTACATGAGTGCTTAGCAGAGGCATTTGATTGCTTAATAAAAAAAAGTATGTTTTTAGCGCATGTTTGTAAGTTACTGGACTATAGTCTCATTTGCCTACACTGTCTAGTTAAAAACAATAGATACTCTTTAACTTCTGACTTATCAGTAGTTATTGTCTAATTGATTAGTGTTTCACTGATCACTGCAGCAGAAAAACATCTCAAGTGGAATCCATAAATTGACCAGTATTAAATAGGCATAGCATTGTTTAAAACGGTGAATTAGCTTTGGTTCTTAATAGGATTTTAGGTTTGGATGCTTTCTCCTTTAGGGGCTCAGTCCCATAAGGTGCTGGGTGATCTCAGCCCCAGTGGGAAGTGTCAGAGCTCAGCAACTCATGGAAAGCTCTTGTCAGCAAGCAGCATGAGGCCTGTTGTGGATTGTTCAGTGATTTGCTCATCAACATCTGGCAGTCTGAGAGCGAAGGGCAATGCAGCTGTGGTGAGCAGTAGGAAACATGAGGTGGTGTGTATATGGGTATATATTTTCCCAGCTTGGTGTGATTTCTTATTAGAAGAAAATTAGATTTGGAATTTCTGGAAAATGTATTGTATGTAGGTCACTGCTGACTTTACTTGGCTTTGTTGCAGTTGGGCTGTTGGCGTTATGTGAAGCAGATTGCAGAGGTAGGATAGTGGGCAAGACCCAATTCTATGTTGCATACTGTAAATTCTACTCCTAGATGTACTTTTAAGCCTAATCTTCAGATGAGATCTGGATCAATGGCTGGCTGCCTTAATGCAGCTTTTTACAAAGAAATTGCAGGTAATCTTGGTTGGAGGCTCAGTTAATGCTGGATGGACATCAGTGAATAGCTTTCCTTGTGAATCTCTTTCTCTGCCGTGTGTTTCAGTTGGGGCTCTAGGATGCAGAGCAAGATTCTGCTAATGAAACCTAACCTCTAACTTCAACTCTAAGGTAGTTGTCAGCTGGCTGTTGCCATGAAGACTGTACACAGAACAGTATCTTTGGGAATGTCATACTTTCAAAGGTAACTCACTAGCATCTGTGGTGCTTTGGAAGCTTCTCCATGGGACTCGTTTCCATGAATGCCTATAGCCACTGAAAATTGGCTGAAGTGGATCAGTTCTTCATTAGTAAATTTATGCCAGTAAATGCATTGCCTGTAGTGCAGTTTGATTCCATCAGGTTACATGTGTGGAATGGCTTCTGTGCGAATAAAAGGGGCAAGGTCCAAGTACATGAATGGTATTGCACTTGGGAGATGCCCATCACCATAGTGTCTGGGTATGCTTTACAAAGGCAACATGGTCTGTGGGGGAGGGCAGAAAACTAGGTGATGGAAGACTGGTTTCTAGTCCAGGTTCTGCCACAGACTGTGTCATGTTAGGGAAATTACTTCCTCTGTGCTGCTGTTCTCCTTATGTGCTGTGGGGATCATGAAACCCACCACCCTCTGTCAAGTGTTTTGAGATCTATAGATTTCTCAGTCTTCAGCTCTTGAACTCTTTCTTCTTCTATAGAAAACATGACCAGAAGTTGGCAGGGTTCTTGGCCTCGTCATGGCTCTTGGGACCCTTGTACACCCTTCCGCTCCCTAAAGGAACAGCTGTCTATTATTTAACATTACCAAATGAATGGAAAAAGCTGCACGTTTCCTCTTGTTTCCACTATGGTTCAGCTGAAATGTCCATTAAATTCTTCCCAACCCAAACGCACTAGTTTCTCATTTCACCTTTCAGGATCCTTAGCAACTTCTACTGGCCTTCTAGAGCTGCCCTTTATGAGCCGTTCCTTGAAGTGATCATGGATCCAACTCGATTTTTCTTTGTCTGCAGTGCGGAGAGGGTTCTATGGGTGTTTTCTTTCCCCTTAATGAGGTAGTGAATCTGTCAATGCCCCCTGTGTTGTCATACAATAAACATTATGGAACATGATCCAGTAGTTCCCTTGAAGCTATAATTAGCCTCCAGCAGGACTCAGTTCTGTGCAGAATGTTAACAGAAGGGTCTTCTCTAGCAAGGAGCTGCTGGGCCTTGCTTTTGATCGGGAGAACTCTGGAAAATGCTCTGCTGTTCCCTCACTTCATGTTATGCTCATTGAACTTTGTTTTGTAAAGGTTTTATTTTGAAAGCCCTCTCCGTCTTTAAAAAATAGATAATACACCAGCGGGGTCTCCCCCGCCCCCCCAGATCTTCTCTTGATTATTTGCTCTAAGGAGCATGAAGCTGAAAAGTAGAATCTTGGCCTCTCCCACTGCCTGCAAGACACTGCAAATAACCACATTGTTTCCACTGTGAAAGTTCTCCTTCAAGAGCGGGATTTTTCAAAGTTGCTCAAGGGAGTAAGGCACCTGGTTCCCATTTGAATTTCAATTGGGATTGGGCACCTTACTCCTTGGAAACTCCCAGTCCCCAACTATTAAACCCCTAAGTCTTAGAATATATGAATGTCTGGGGCTAGAGCTCATGGGTGAAGATATCTCCCTTCTGATGACCTGCCACAGGGGTGATCTGTTCAGAGCACTTCTGATACCCTGGCCTTGATGGGAATTTTCTTTTTCTTTTTCTTTTTTTGCCTCACTGTGTAGTTTGGAAAACCAAAAATATCCTCATGTAACTCTTTCTTTTTTTAAAATTGTGACAAACCCAATGATTAGGTTTTTTTCCCCCAGGGCAGTGGTTTATTACCTCACTGCCTGAAGGTTTCTGCTGATTTGGGTTCTGAGTTCATATCAGTAATTGAGGAGTTGTCATATCCCTTCTAAATTATTATAAATGGCAGCCACTCATTCCTTGTTTTGAAAGTGTCTGAGTTAAACTGACAAGAGCCAGGCCACGGGGGGTTGACTGTTGCTCTGTGCTCAGGAATTGGGACCCTAAAGAAACAATGGAAACTCAGCCTCTTAATTATAATACTTGGCTCTTTTCTAGTGCTTTGTGATGGTAGATTTCAAAGCATTTTACAAAGGAAGATCAGTATGTCTACCTGCCTTTTGCAGATGAAGGAAACTGATGCCCAGAGAGATGAAGTGTCTTTCCCAAGGCTATGCAGGAGTTTGGTAGCAGACTCAGGTTCTGTTCCCATCTCTCCTAGGCCAGTACCCTGTCCACTGGACTACGCTTGGGAGATCTAAATAGGGTGACCAGATAGCAGATGTGAAAAATTGGGACAGGATGTGGGGGGTAATAGGTGCCTATATAAGCAAAAGCACCAAATATCGGGACTGTCGCTATAAAATAGGGACATCTGGTCACCCTACGTCTAAACCTAGACTTCACAAAATAGTAGAAAATGCACCATTAAGGAACGGTCCTGCACTGTCCAGGAGAGATGGGCCTTGATAATCTAATAGACCTTTCCTCTAACTTGTGCAGTACCGTAAGGGTCATATAGCATGTTGTGTTATAACAGATCTTTGTTGCATCATGCTTCCTTTTGTCTGAATTTCCTGGCTTTCTCGTCTTCCCTTTTTAAAACTTCCATTAATTTGCAATTCTGATGTGAAAGAGAAGATGTGTAATAGCCTACTGATCTTGGCCAGTTGTTCTGAATGGGCCGGGTTGGACCCTCCTTCTTGAAGGGAGCAAATAGCTCCCTTGATGTAGGCTAGGGCACTGCGGACTTGTTTTCACCCTTTCCTCCCTGTTCTTTAGAGATAAGAGCTAGGTTCTAGACTGACCGCCCTGAAATCTTCACGACGCAGTGCAGTGCAAGGATCCCCTAGCCGTGTGCCTGCCTTTGCGAAGGGCCACTCCTGGGAGCAAGGGGGTAGTTCCTTGTGCTCATTCCCTCTTTGGTCTCTTCCTCTGAGTCTGGCAAGAGTGTTAAATCGTGACGGCGATTTTGTGATGTGTATACGTAAGCCTACATACGGCTTTTGAATGGTGATGACTAAGGCATCCTTAGGCATACATGGTTCAAAGTAACCCTTCTGATGGCACTGCAACAGTGCGAGTGTGCATGGCAGTGAGCGAGCTAGTGCTGGAGGTTGGGGAGCTGGAATTCAGGTGCCTGGGCTGCTTGCTGTCTGACACCCCGTGGGGGTTAAAGGGTCACTGCACTAAGTGTCTCAGCAACAAAAACTCACCAGCCTGTTTATACACCTTCCCACCACGGAAACATCCAGACTGCAGCTTCGCTGGTTTTATTTATTTCATTTATTTTCAGGCATCGGTGACTAGCTGCTGCTATGGCCTTGGACTCTATTGTCCAAGGGACGCTGACGGGACAGGCCAGGAATAGCAGACCTGTGCCTTGTTCGGAAGGAAAGGAGGGCGTTTTGCTAAACCCAATGGGCAAAGCAAATGGGGGCAGGGAGAGGAGAACCCTGCAATAATAGCTACAGCTGGGGGGGCTCCTTTTAAAGTCCCTATCTGCATTGGGATTCCCCCAGTTACAGCCAGTGGTGCAAATCTCTAGTGTAGACAGACGTGACTGCCGCAAGCCAGGGTTAGCACTGCTGCTGCTTAGCCTCTTCTTGACATTTCAGTGATGTGCCAGTGTGAGGGGCTTGCACTGGTGGCTGGTATCCCCCAGTGTTGTTTAGGCCTGAGGCCCCACTCCACGAGGGTCTGTTAGTCCCCCTCCCCCCAAATAGGAAATATGGATCCTGGCTAGACGCAGTTTCCATGCTGAGTTGCTCTTCGGTGCTATGTTTGCATCAGACCCTGGGGGCTTTCTCTGATCTAGACTCGCTCTCTGTGTTAAGGGGATGGTGGGAGAATGCAGTGGGAAGGGCTCCTCTCTCTCTCTGAGAAATATTTCCCCTGTTGCCAGTCGAATCAGCTGTGAGTCTTTTCTGCGCTGTTGTCTGGCTCTCTCCCTCTCTTAATGCCGGCTTCTCTCCAAGCAGAGCTGGCCCTGTGTGGGGCTTCAGGTTGCGGCATTCAGACTGCATGACCTCACCTCCCAGCTTCCAAGAATACCGCGCTGCCTCCCGTTTTGCCTTGCCATAGTTGTCTGCAGAGCAGGAGAGTGCCTTACTGCCGCGTCCATGAGCATCCTTGGCTTGGAGAGGCTAGTGGGCGTAGTGTGGTAGGCAGTGCCCCCCCCTCCAGCCGAACCCCCCAAGGCAAGAAGTCCTCACATGATGTGGGATGGGGAGAAAGTGGGACTGCTGACAGGTTGTATGTCACTTTGTCTTTCTCTCCCGCTTGCGTGGGATGGATTTAGGTAGCAGAATGTGAGGCAGCGCTCCCCAGGGAATGGGGTGCAAGCCTCTTCCAGGGCCAGAATGAGCTTGCAGGCTTTTTTCTCTTTGGGGTGATGTGGATCCACTTGGCTCAGCGCTGATAAGGTGGCCCTGCCGCCAGGCTCGCCATAGAGTTTTTAACATAGCTCAAGGGCTGATCCCTAGAGCGCAAATCTTTTGCTCTCTCCTTGCCCCTAAATTATCTGCTAGCCTGGGGTTTCTTGGGCAGTCTTGCCCCATCTCTCTGGGGTTGTGAATTCCTGTCATCAGAACCTACCCGTGCATGTGTCTGAGTCAGGCACTGTTTATAGGATGAGTGAAGCATGCTTGGAATGTGGCTCAGCTGGTGAAGTTCCTTCTAGGGTGAGAGTCCTGTCTGCTTCAAGCACCAGGCCTGGGGTGTTGAGGAGGAGGATGGGCTGCTAGTTTGGTACTGAAAGGCTTGAGGGGTGGTTTCTGGAAGGGAGCAGGAAATCTGGAAGTACCAAAGATGATAAATTATTCCAGTTCGGATCACTTGATGTCAGTGAGGTCTGGGCATGTTCCATATGCGCTGAAAACGCTTGGGACTGCTGGTACTGGCTGCAGCCAGGCGTAGTTCAGGAATGCAATATGGAGCTCCCTTCCCCTCCCATCTGCTCTTCTTCTCAGACATGCCCTGCCAGCCATGCTGACTAGCTTTGTGGGGTAACATTTGTAAGAGTGCCTAAGTGATTTAGGGCCCAAATTTCCGATGGGACTTAGGCCCCTTACGTGCTTTCAAAAGACTACGGGTAAAATTGTTTTCTAAATGGGGAGTTAGACTAAGAACCCCCAAAGTCCTTTTTGCTGGACCTAACTGTGTGGGGACAGAGGTGAATACTGCTATTCAACTGGATTCAACATAGAGAGCTGGCATCCCTGGAAGGATCATAAATTCTGGTGTCTTTGACAGTGATATGTCTCTTGCTACAATAGCCCAAGATATCTGAGGCTGGTGAATGTCAAGGGCTGGGCCTAAGAGCTTGTCTACATGGCAACATATTGGGTGTGAATTATAGAGCACTCTACGCTACTGCGCTCTGATTGCCCCGTGGAGACCCTGCTGGCAAGCACTAAAAGGTACCTAGTGCATGTTAATGTAGTTCTGTTTGAAACAAGACTACATCAATCATCAGCGCCAGAATAGGGGGGCCAGGGGAACAGGTGAACAGGCCTGGCCCATCCACTTTTCTCCAGGCCCCCCAGCCCCCACCAGGCCGGCAGCTGGAGGCCGGCGGGGGAGCCCGGGCAGCAAGGGGCACCACACCACGGCCCCTCCACCTGCCCAGGGTGGGGGGTGGAGGGACCAGAGCCGTCCCTGGCCTGTGTTCCCGGTCCTGGGCTCCCCGCCCAGGGCAAGTGGAGGGTCCGCAGCTCCTCACAGCTGCCTGGCTGCACGACTCTTACCAGGGCTGGGCTGCGGCTCCAAGGCCCCGTGCCCCGGCTGGAGCTGGGTAAGAGCCACGTGGGCAGCTGTGGGGAGCCGTGAACCCTCCATCTACCTTGGGCGGGGAGGCCCGCAAGGCGGGGACATGGGCTGGGGTCTGCTCTCGGCCCCCCACCCTGGGCAGGTGGAGGATCCCAGCTCCCAGCCCGCTCCAGCTTCTGGCTTGGCCGGGGGCTGGGGCCTCAGGTGGAAGGGGTGGGGCCGGGGCCACAGAGGCAAAAGAGTAGCTAGGCAGGTGCAAAAACCAAGGCCCCTAGAGCAATGCTGGTTCTTGAGAAGCACCGTGCTGTGCTAGCCTTTCAGTCTGAATTTGGGATCCTGGTACAAATTCATTTGAACAGCATTAGGGACCTAGGCCAGCAGGACCTGGTTCTAACACCGGCTCAGTCCGCATCACCTGGTGAATCCACGTTAGAGCTGGAGCTGTGTTCGAGGCTCAGCTGGAACTGTGCTTAAGCATCATTCTTCCCTGTGACTGGAGCTTCAGTATGGATGGGGCCAAAGGAATTTCATGTTCTAAGATGCTCCAGCAGTTCCTTTTATGCACAGCTACCCATAATGAACTCCTTTTCAGCGCTGACATGAAAAGGCTACGGATCCGCTCCTGACATGCGTGGTGAGAAATTCCTTAGCTTTTCTGTACCCTGTGTCCTAGGTAGGCTTCCTTAATAAGGGCTCTGGCTTGGATCTTTAACTTACTGAAGGAGGTGGCGAGGGAACAGCTCAGGTGGATTAGAGTGGGGTGTGTGCAACTGAATCCAAACGCATGGAGCATTAGGAGACTGAAGCCTCTGTTCTCTCATACCTGGTGGCTGAGTCACTCCAAAGGTTTCAACCTTTTGTGGTTAAGGGTTTTAGTAACCAGCAGGGTGGATTTGATTTAAATTGCTAGTCAGGAAGACTCGATTTAATCATGGATTTCTACATAAAAGTGCATTCTTGTTGTTTGTTATAACCTTAATACATATTCTTCACAACTCAGAGATAGATGTAGGTTTCATTTTTAGAAGGTACACGCTATACGTTTTTAAAGTGATTTATTTTGAAAACTTTTCAGATTAGTTTTACAGCTATATCAAAAAATGAACGATTGTTTGGTTATTTCATTTACCAAAGGTAATTGAAGCAGATATTTATGAAGGCATTGGGAAGTGAACTATCTTCAACAGGTTAATCATTAATATTTGGAGGATTTGCTTGCCATGCTGTATTAGGAGGAGAACATCACCAGACAGACATTTAAATTGTTTTATTTAGCTAAAACAACAACGTTATGGATTCTGGATTTTTTTCTTCAACAGCAAACATATAATATTTTAACAAAACAAGCATATGGATTTTTGAATTTAGTTAAACATTCAAGTTTTTTAAAATCAGGTTTGTTTTTGTTAACATTGTTTTTAACTAAAATAGTTAAATGAAATATTAAAAAAAATAATTTAAACTGACTATGTCAGCCAGGTCAACATGAGAAACTTAAAATATTGGCTTCTGCAGCTAACTCAGTCTTCTTCACCTTCATTTTCCTGTTTGTTCATAATCTGGAAAAGAAAAACAAGCTTTCCTGCTTTTTCAGGTCCCAAACAATTTCTCAATTTGGAATGAATTAGTCCAAAGGAAGAAAATATTCTCTCTACACCGGCAGAAGAAGCTACTGCTGTTAAAAGTGAGATTATCACTTCAACAGTCTCTGAATCCAAGTTTAAGTGACTTCCACCAGTTCACCAGTGTGACTTGCTTTAAAACATCATCAGCAAACATATATTTTTTGAATGGTTCTTATTCCCAAACTGGGTCTCTTTTATGCCCTGCTGCCATTTTAGGTTTTCCCTTCTAGTGAGAGAATGATATAGTAGATCTCAAATCAATGAAGGCTACACTCAGAAATACCTCAAGACTTCTGGAATATGCTGCTCAAACAATTGCATTTTTGTTTCTACTGCCTGTCCTTCCCTTCTCACATTTAACTCCAGACTTCTCCTTGTCCAGATCTATTCCGCCCCCAACAATCTTCTATTCATTGAACTTTTTGAAACTTTGCACTTTTAGAGAGAGGTAAGGGATTGACTCTGTGTACACAAATTTGCAAAGGGACAATAAGGTTGAGGTCTGTTGTGTCTCACCTCTATATATTATTTATTTAAAAACATTTTTGTTGTTAACAAGCATATTATCTCTGGAGACACAAATCCACAGTTTGAGAACTGCAAAACTAACCATCTCTGATGGTATCTTCTAGACTGAACACTGAGTCCCATTGGGTAGATAGAAAGATTAATCTATACAGAAGCCCCTGGAACCCCATAAAATTGGGTCCCTAATCCCATTGGAACTCATTTACAATATAACATTACATGAATGTATTGTTTCATACTATAGAATTAGAATTTATAATCCCTATTCCATGATGAGATGATATCTTTGAGCTATAATGTATCTTAATTAAAATTATCTTTAGATTGCTTTTTTCCTTAAAAAGCTTTTTATCAAAAAAATCTGATTTAAATAAAAAAAAATCCAATTTTTTTTATTTAAAAAAAAATCATTGATTTTTTTTTTTAATCCACCCTGGTAACCAGCAGGCTGAGGAATTGCATTAACCCCTACAGCTTCTTAGTGCCCTTAGGCAGGGACTAAAGACCCACACGCTGTTAAATCCCACTGACCTGACATGGTCTGAAACATACCAAGGCTGAATCTTTCATGAGGTGCCATGAAGCATGAAAATGCCACCGCTGGCAGACTGACTGTCTTGCGCGTGGGGGGTAGTGAGAGCTGCTGCCTGGCTGTTTGTGGTGGGAGAGGGTGATGGGGAGTGCTGGTGTGTGGTGCGGCTTGTCAGTGCAATAACTGCACAAGAACTGTCTGACCTGTATTCGGTTGGGAGCTGTTTGGGGGCAGGGACAGCATCTTCCTCTGTTTGTGCAGCACCAAGCATGCTGTTGGCACTTAAGTAAGCGAGAGCCAGCGTGCAGGTTTCTTGTAGCTGCCTGTGCCCGTTATGTATAATGGGATCATTTAAGCCTCTGGTGTAAGGGATGCAGGTAACTCTCTTGCTGTCCAGCAAGCTGTAGCCTAAACTAGAGATCGGCTCCAAACTGAAATCCCAGATCTGAATGCGTCTGACCTTTGTGGAAGTTTTGAGCCAGACTTGAATTTTGCAGCTCTCTTCACACAAGACATCCTTGCCCTGCTTTGTGAGCAAGGCACTGGTTTGAGCATTGGCCTACTAAACCCAGGGTTGTGAGTTCAATCCTTGAGGGGGCCATTTAGGGATCTGGGGCAAAAATCTG
This sequence comes from Emys orbicularis, assembly GCF_028017835.1. Classification (NCBI taxonomy): domain Eukaryota; kingdom Metazoa; phylum Chordata; order Testudines; family Emydidae; genus Emys; species Emys orbicularis. Next base: position 144,305,076 of record NC_088686.1, read on the forward strand.
TCTGGGGATTGGTCCTGCTTTGAGCAGGGGGTTGGACTAGATGACCTCCTGAGGTCCCTTCCAACCCTGATATTCTATTCTATGGCTAGGCTTTAGACTTCACCCCCAGACCCTTATGCTGCTCCTCCATCCACTCCTGTAGCTAACACCTGTTGTCCCACTCTTGCATGTTCAGCTTATTCCATGGTGTCTCCTTTCCATGCTGCTGCAGACTTAAACTGGTTGTGGGATCATGATAACACGGTGCCTTTCCATGCTGACTCTGCATAGCCCATCAAGTCTGTGCTCTGAGCCTGGTTCAAGTCTGTCCTAATGGAGCAGCAATTGGCCCACAGAAGTCCTGAGCTGCAGGGGTGTTTTGGAGGTTGGGAGAGGTGGGAGGAGCTACTGGTAATGCAGGATGAGTAGCTGGGGCTAGTGGGATAAATCTATGTGGGAGGTGGAGGATTCTGGTCTGTAAGAGGTGTTGTTGAAATGGAAGCCCTGAAGTTGGGGTGGCTTTGTTCCCTACATTAGAGAAAAAGCTGCATCTTTCTCTGCTCATGCCTGCTTATATCTGTGCTTCCTTCTTTCCTTTCTCCACACTCAAGTTCCTATTGAATTGCCATTTTCTTCCGGGCTTGGTGACCATTGCCCTTCCTGAGGACTTGCGCTACCTGCTAGAAGCGATCTGAAGAGCCCCAAAGCCATGCATCTGGTGAGGAGGTTGAGGCATTGATTGCATTGTCTCTTATCTATAGCTCTCTGGCAAGCTACAGTCTCCTGGGGTGTCTGGTGGAGAAGGGTGGGTGGTTAGATCTGAGCAGTCTGAAAACTAAGCAACAAGCCTCCCAACTCCCACTGCTCTGCAGTGTCCTTCGGTCACGGAGTGACACATCCAGCCGTCGTGGTCTCCTGAAAAGCCCCCATAGACTTCCTGCCAAAATGTGTGTGTTCAGGGAAATCCAGTCTGAACTCAAGCTGGGAACTTCTGTGGAAGTTTGGCAAGGCATCCCGGCAGCCTGGAATTCCTGCAACTGCAGATCATTGTTTCTCAGAATCCAAGAGACTGATGGGGGGCGCCTGTCACAAACTGCTGCTCAGAAATGGCTACAGAACCCCAGGCGTGTGGGCCTCATCTATGCTGCAAAAAATCCATGTGACCTGAATCTGATTTTAGAAATACCGCTTCAGCGAACACTTTTTTTTTTGGTAGTAATATTTCTATCGCATCCTTCATCTGAACAACTAAAAACTTCACAGCAATATTAACAAATGAAATCTTTATTCCCCTTCGCAGGAAGATAAGGATTGCTGCTATTTGCAGAGGGAGAAATTGAGGCACAGAAAGATTGAGTGAGTTGTCCAAGGTCGCCCAGCAGGTCAGCGTCAGAGCTAGGAACAGACGTCTGAACTCCTATGCCCGTGCCTCAGTGACAAGCCCTTCCAGTAGTAGCATAGCTGGACCAAATGGAGCTTCCTGAGTAACGGTGCCTATTATCCTACTTCTGCCAATAATCCTGGTTACATGCATTAGTGTGACTCCCCCACCCCCTCTCGTTCCATTGCACATATAAACAGCAGGCTGCCAGGAAAACACTGACTGGTGTTGCAGAAGTCACTTGGTCTTTGCTGCATTAGCTGGCCTCCACCAGACCTCTCTTTCTCCTGGGATGAGGATTTGCCAGTAATTTTTAAGTTGGGATGTCTCCTAGAAGTCCTCAGAACCGCGCTGCCAGCTTTTTGGATGAGTAATTCTTTTGCTGAAGACTCTGTTGTGTGGGTTTGCGGCAGAGTCTGCCAATGTTAACATTTGTATAATTATTCAAACGACATCATCATCCTAGAGAAATAGTGACTCTGCAGCTTTCAGCAGATGTGTGTATATACTGCAGCTCATGGCTCACATTTTTGGTTGGGTCGCTTGAGGACGGCTCGCTGTGCATCTCTGAGGCGTGCTGGTTTCTGTGCTGGAGGGGTCTGTTTTGGGGAGCTTGGGAGTGGTGCAGTAACCCTTTGGGCAGCCGCCCAGTCAGACTTTCTAGGGGAAGCCTGGATGTAAAGTTATAACCATCTGCCTCCCTGTTTCCTTCCCCTTGTCCAACCTAGTTCCCAGCGTCATCTGCTCTGATGAACTCATGGACTGGCCATTGCAAGGGCAGAGATGCTTCTGGAATCCCTTTGTCTTTCCTCAGTGTTGAAGGATGACGGGAGAGTTCTCTGAAAGGGACACACACATTTCATGGCCAGTGTCACAGTCCTGATCAGGTGGTTATGAGCTTGAGAATAAAACAGGACCATGCCATAGTGCTGTGCGACAGATCCCATGGCTTCCTAGACTCGGGATCTGTTGCAGATCTTCCTAGACTTGGAGGGTCGGGGTGGTGAAAGCTAGATTTGCTGTCCTGTCACTAAGACCCTTTAAGTTTTCAAAGAGTAAATTTAATAACCAATAGAACACTTGCGTGTATTGGACCAATTGTCCGGGACATACACAGACTTTACCTGTCTCTCCTTGCTGTTTGTTGTCACTGCATCAGTAAAATACAGGAATATACCCAAACAGGACCTGGGCATAAAAGCACTGCCCGTGAAAGGCAGGGAAGCAAGCTTTGCCAAAAATCCATAGTTACGTATAGCTTCACAACTGTCAAGCAACATCTTGCGTGTTGCATATCATGGCTACACAGAACCTCATGGTGACAGTGAGCATAGAAATCTCCCAGTTCCAAAGTACAGGTCTTTGGGGAGAAACTCCATTAGCGGCACAAGGCCTGGGACACATCGCTGAGCTGCTCTGATTCCCTCCAGTAGGGAGCAGTAGTATCTGGAGAACACAAAAGAAATGATGCTCTTCTGAGATTTATTTTAAAGGAGGCGGGGTTGGTGCTTCCCGCGGAAGAAGCTTGTCTCCTAGGTTATACGTACAAATTCAGGCAGGATCATGCAGATTGCTATTCCTGATCGGAGCCAAGTTAGTGACAGGTGTGATTCCCCGTTTCCGACTTTCTGGGCTGCAGCCATCTTAGAACTGTGCCTCTCTTGCCAGCACACTACTATCTTGATATCATCCCCGGGGAGTTATTCTCCTCCTCTTCCTTCTCCCCCTTCTTCTTGGTCTGCCCTGAGCTCATGCCCTTGTCCCTTCTAATGCATGGCAGCGGGAGGAGAGACATGCTAATGTCATCACATGAGCTTGGTTCCATTGTGCAAGAGTCCACTTTGCAAAACCAATGGAGTTGGCACTGAAGGGTCCCTTGCTGGCCGCAGTTGAATGTGACTATAGAGTCAAGCTCTTGCTACTACTGCGGTTCCCTCCAGTGCAAAGGGGAGAGGGTGGTTTAAGATGTGCCATGTTGCTGCCCTATGACCAAGGGACTCCAGACTCGAGGGCTGCTAGCTTAGGACCTTTCAAGCAAGCAAAGAAAACAACCCTCCTACTAAGGGCTTTTGGGAGGGTTCCTGGAAGTTTCTCTCTGGAAGATGATGGATGCTTCCCGTGTCATTTTAGTACGTTTGCGTGCGCATGCAGTGCTCTTTGCTGGCATTCGTGTTTATGGATTTTACCTTGTGGAGCCGAAGGGCAGAAGAGACTCTGACCTTGTAAAATTCAGCAAGTGAGACTGAGAAGGGTTTCTTGGCTGTTTTCTATGCAGCTGCAAACAATCCTCCTCCTTTCCTGACTCAATGCCCTTACAGAGTGTTTCAATTCTGACGGTTGGCAAATTCTGCTAGGTCTCGTTAGGATCTTATGTTCAGCAGGTCAGATGCTTGTAGCTCTTTCTACAGACCAGATAGCCAGGGTGAAAAATCGGGTCGGGGTGGGGGGTAATTGGCACCTATATAAGACAAAGCCCCAAATATCGGGACTGTCCCTATAAAATCGGGACATCTGGTCACCCTGTTTCTAATACACCCTCTTCTGTATTTGTATCTACCCAGGACTTGATTGAAATGACCAGACTGGTTTCCCTGGTAAGAGAGGTCCGATGGGTTCCCAGATTTCTAGAGTAAAACATGTGTTATTGGCTGTGAAATGGGTTCATCATCATCGGTGATCCCTTGAGGTCGAGGATGATCTTTCACGGGTTTTATTTTCATGGGTCCTTTGGTGACTGAGGAGTCTGATTTGAGCCACAGGCTCATTGGCAGACGTTGCAGGTGGTGTTGGAAGGCAGGGTTGGGCCATGATTGCTGCGTGACCGTTGTCTTTCTTTTCTGGCGTTTTTCTGCGACCAGGGCAAGGCGATTTTCTTCAAAAGTGAACGTTCCTTCTCTGACAAATCTTTGCCAGTTATCCCTACCCTGGGCTGCTGTCTGCCAGTGTGCGGTGTCAATGCCACATCTCTTGATGTTTATCTTGAGGGTGTCTTTAAAGCGTTTCTTTTGGCCTCCCCTTTTTCTTTCTCCTTTGGTGAGTTGGGCGTACGGCAGTTGCCTTGGTGGGCGTACATCAGGCATGTGCACACAGTGCCCGCTCCACCTCAGCTGGTGCTGGATAATCAGGGCCTCAGCACTGAAGATATTGGTCTCTATGAGGACACTGACATTAGTGCGATGATCCTCCCACTTTATGTTGAGGCTCTTCCAAAGAAAGTGCTGATACTGGTGTTTTCTATCAGTCACCCAAGGCTCACAGTCATAGAGGCTTTATAAACGAAAAATGGGTTCTTAGCTGCTTTTACTCGGCATTCAAGCACAGTGATTATCTTCTGCATAAATCCAGCATCTGGAGAATACCTGTAATGATGTATTTAAGTGCCTTCTGACTTGGGACACTCACTAGGGTTGTTGACTAAACTATAAAGTTCAGTTCAGGGCTGTCCACTAGGGACACAGTAAAATTCTCAAATCATTTGAGAGAGAGAAATTGTATAATTCCAGTTCTTTGGCTTTCTTATGGCTTGTCTACACTTGAAAGTTGGTTTGCATTTAAAGTGCGGTAGTTATTCATGAATATCTCCATGTGTGGACACTCTTAATCCAGAACAAGAGTGCATTAACAGAAACAAGACATTATTGTTCTGCAATAAATGTCCACACATGGAGTTAATCAGGAACAGTTTTCTGTAGACAAGCCCTAAGTCTCCCCATTTTGGTGGCGGGAGGAGAGATGCTGTGATCAGAGGACTAGGAGCAAGGAACTCCTGAATCCTGCTTCTGACACAGACGTCCTCAGTGGCCTTGGGGAAGTCACTTAAAATTCTCTCTGCCTCAGTTTGCCAATGGGGAGAAAAGTGGGAGTAATACTTACCTACCTAGCTACTTGCTGGGGGGTGTGAGAGTTGTGACTAACTAAGCATTCAAAAAAACGTTTGAAGACTGAGCGCCTGATTGTTTCTTTCTCTCTTATTGACACCTATGTAAATCTGGGGCGACTATTGAACTCCATGGAGCTGCCATGATGTGAAGGCAGCGTAAGGGAGAGGAGAATCGGGCCCTGGAAGTGCGATAGCTGTGCTAAGTGCCTTTATAAACTAGCCTCTTCTTACTGCAGGGAGCTGGCTTTGCATTTGGATAAACCTTTAGACTTCTGGAACTGGGGAGTACGGAGAGAGGCACAGAGGATGGATTGTCTGAAAGTTGGCTGGTCCCACTGTTCCTTGAGCCCTAAGCTCTTTTCATAATGCTGCTTGTATAAGTGGGATTGAAGAAGCTTAAACTCTTGCAAAGCAAGATCTGGGATTCCTTCTGGCCTGCTTGGTGTGCACTTTCACCTTGCTCAGCCGGTGCCCTGGGGCTGGGTGAAATCCTCCCTTGCTGTCTCTGTCCCCCTGGGATGCTCTAGCGGTTAACCTCTGTTGAACAAAATTAATTGGGAGCCATAAGGAGGTCTGTCAAATGAATTTTATTTTGAAGACTGGCTATTGAAATGTCTGAGATGAATAGTCCCCAGTGGCTGGAGGGGAGGTGGATTCCAGTCAGGCGGGCTGGGGTGGCAGGGGTAGGGAGGGGTGTGTGTGTGTGTGTGTGTTTAAAATCAGAGCCATTGTGCACCCCAAACCCTCGTTATTAAACTTATCTAGTAACCAAGTGGGGAGCCATGTGCTGTGAACTGATTAACAGGGGGCCGCTGGGCATGCTGCTTAAAAGGATTAGCAAACCTTTCCTGATGCCTGCGTTTTAATTACAAAAAATGGGGTTTGAGTGTTTACTAGCTCTAGCTGTGCTGTTGACTCCTGGCTCTAGGGCTATTTGTGGTGTGCGGGGAGCTCAGAGTACCTCAGTGAAAGCAGGTCTTAAAGTAAGGGGTTAATGTTTGGGGGGGGGGGAAGCCCCCGTGTTCTGCAGGGAGGGCAGGTGCTTTGTCTCTTTGTTTGCAAAGCACCTGGCAGGCTTCTCGGGTGATATATTTTGAGGCAATATGGTGTAGTGGATAGGACACCGGTCTGAGACTCTGGAGATATGGATTCTGTCCCTAGCTATGTCCCTGACTGCTGTGTGACCTTGGGCAAGCTACTTTGCCTCAGTTTCCCCAGATGTACAGTGCAGATAACCGCCTCAAAGGGGTGTTGAGGCTTAACTGATTAGTGTTAGCGTGTTGCTTTAAGACTCTGGGTGGCACCAGAGTGCGCCGTATTAACACCTATCTGAACGCCGGAGTCTGATTTTAGCAACTGTGTCTGCTGAGTCTTATAGTGAAGTGCAAGCCAGGTGAGAAGAGGTCCTTGATTCCCCTTTTAAATAGGAGTGTGGCTATTTTTTCCTGTCTGCAGGACGGGAGGGGAAAGACGCCTGCCTGCTCTGTGAATCGGGGGATCTGTAGAAGAGCATTGTCGCCCTGGGAATGGAGGGAAAAGCTGACGTCCAGTGCATTCTGTGGAAATACGATGCAGATCAATTACAGAGTTTGACTGAGAATAAAATAGGGCTGTTCCAGTTTGCCAGGCTGGTATCACCTGGGCTGTGGGCACATACACATCCATGTGCATACAGGGTTGGAGGTGTTGGTATCATGTTATAGAAGGATCTAGTCTCCCTCTCCTGACCCCGGCCTAGCAACAGATGGGTTCTCAAAGCCCTCGTTCAATTTCCAAAGTCATTTTCAGGGATGAGAGAGATCTGTGGGGCTGGAAAATCTGCCAACTGTGAGGATTTACAGCCTTTGTGAGTGTTTTTTATTGCGTCCCTTCAGAATCTAAGCTTTCATGTAAAATGTTTCTAGCCATTTCAGTTCAATGGAATACACTTCTGTAGATATTGGACTTGAGTCTGGAGCTGGCAGGACTGAAATGTTGGCACAAAGAGGCATGGTCTTTTGGTTGCTGTTTAACTCTTAACCCTAATAACGACGGCAGACGCACTAACTGTATTAATCACTCTGATGCTGATTTGTACCAAACACTTGAGGCTAACAACACCGCTGCAAAGTAGGGCATTATTAGAAGCAGTCAGTGAAGAATGATCTTGCCCAAGGTAGTACAGCTAGTGGAGAGGGGGCAGCTGGGGATAGAACCCAGGAATCCTGGCTCCCAGTTGACAGTTCCACAGCACCTGCCCTGATATGCTGCTGGTAGACAATGGATGCATCTAAGTAATAGAAGCAGTGATGAGGGGTGTGTGTGTGTGTGGTAATCTGTGTTGATTACCACCCCTCCCCCCACACACACACACACTTTTCCCTTGTCAGAGGTAAAGAGAACAAAGCAGAGTAGAAACTGTGATTTTTATCTGTTGAAGTACATTTGTTTGTGCAGCTGGGGGAGGGGAGAGATGGGTCAGCCCTGTTTGCCTGAGAGGCCGTGGAGACAAAAGGATGTTATGAAATCTTCACGTTACTCTTATCCCCCTCCCCAAAACCAAAACCCTCTTTCAATAAAGCCGGAAGAGCCCCAGGAGCTGTTTATATAGTGCAGCACTCTGAAAAGCACTCAGGTCCCTGCTCTGAGGTTCTGGCAATCTCGGGAGCTTTTTACAGTGGTTATCTCTTTCTGGCTTTCTTTGGGGAACAATCCTGCACCGACAAAGGGTGGCTAGATTAGACACGGCTGTGATGGATGCTGTAGAAAATGCTGTGATAGATGGGATGTAATAGGTCTCCTTCCATCTTTAATGTCCAGGATTCTTTAATGTCCAACACTTGCTTCTGGGTATCGGTGTAAACAATATCTAGGAGAGACTTCCCACCTCATCTGCTGCTCCTGCCCAGCTCTCAGTGAAGCAGTAACCCTGGAATGTGCCATTCGAGTGAAAGGATCATCTTGTGACTCAAACCCAGGGGAGGATGTCAGATCCCGGTCCTATCCCCAACCTGACCACTGACTTGCACTGCATCCGTGGGCAAGTCAATCCCCTTTCTGGGCCTCCTTTTTCCCATGTGAAAAATTGGGGGCAGATGATAGTTCTGTGTTGCACCAGTGTAGAGGGGAGCTCACAATCCCAAGCAGCTCACAATCTAAATGAATGCAGGTCAGGTAGATGTGATCGCACAGGGTCCAGTCTCCTAGTGGTATGTAAATTATTTTTATCTAGAACGCCAACCTAGCTGCTTTACAGATTGCTGTGAAGGCGAGGACTCTGCCCTGAAGAGCTTGCAATCTCCTGTCATCTGCTTGGTAGATGAAATCCACTTTGTGGAATAAGTGTGTGTTCGCTGTTTGCTCTTTGAAGGAGGGATGTGAATGAGTCGGGGGAGGGGCGCTTTTGGACATCAGTCCATTAGCCCAGACATCAAAATTAATTTCTCTTTGGGAAGCAGTCCTGATATCTCCAAGATTATGAAGAAATCCAGAGGAGCATGGGTCTTATCATTCTGGGGCACACTGGGGGTCCATTTGGTCCAGTGGCCAGTACCAACCGCCTCCAAGGAAAGTGCAGGAAACTCTGCAGTCGTCAGTTATGGGGATCTTCAGTCTCTCAGGCAAAGCTATTACAAGATCCAGTGGCTGGAGGCTGAAGATAGACCAATTCAGACTAGAAATCGGGTGCACATGTTTATCAGTGAGGGTAATTAACCATTGGAGCAACTTACCTAGGAATGTGGTGGATTCTCCCTCACTGAAAGCTTTTAAATCAAGATTACCTGTTTTTTCTAAAATCTGTGCTCTTGTTCAAGCACAGTTATTGGAGTTGAAACAGGTCATTTAATTTAAGTTTTCTGGCCTGTGTTGTGCAGCAGGTCCGACTAAGGTCTCTTCTGGCCTTAAAATCTGTGAAACTCCCCTCAGGAAAAGCTTCTTTCTCCCTCCCCTTCTCCCAGCTAGAGGTTAGTTCATGCCCTGAAGCAGGAGAAGAGGAGTATCTGACACTTCTGTACCACCTCTCACACTCACCTTTCTGTGGGCACCCACATGCTGATTGCTGAAGAAATGCAGAGTGCCTGAGTCTAATGGGTTCTGGTCAAGTCATATCTAACATGTAGCCTGTCACTTATTTAGTCGATTAAGCTGGGGTTCTCTGCACGCAGGCATGAAGTCCAGAGTGTTTCCCTGGACTTTTTCAAGGAGGCGTTTACTGGGCCTGTGGAGATGGTAAAATCCTTGTAAACATATATCTGAGGAAAGGACAAAATGACATTAAGAACTCCCCATCTGCTGGTCTTCAATGGACGTCTAGGCCGTGTAAATAAACCCCCCTCTCTCAAGCTTGCAATGATGGAATAAAAATTTGCAATGGCTTAAGAGCCACAGGCTGCCAGAGCTGCTGCTTTGCTGTTTATCTCTGTTCCTTGGGGGGTTGAAGGTCCCTTTCATGGAAGTGCTAGCAGAGTATATGGGGAAAGGAGGGCTGGGCAGGTGTCTCTATTCTATATATGTTCTTAATCTAACCTCATCACCAAAGTATCTGAGCACCTTTTAATAGTGCATTAAGCAACACAGATAACATCTGTCATGTGTGGTTCATTCTCTCCCAGGGGGAAAATTATGTGTGTGTTGTGGTTTTTTTTTTTTTAATGCCCATGCTGTTCTGTGTTTATAATAGAGAAGGCAGGTTAAAGAGGTGTGCTGGGTACTTGGCGCAGGAGGTGGGGAGATTTGTGATGTCCTGAGTTCCTGGGGGGAGTTCATTCCACAGTCTCGGACCAGCCCCCGAGAAAGCTCCATCTCTGGCACAAGTGAGCTTTATCCTGATGGTTCTAAGTTCTGTTGTACCTGAAGAGCAGAGTCATAAACCACAGTCCTCATCCCGGAGCTTTAGGATCTTTGAGATATGCTGGGTACAGGTCATTGAGAGCCTTAAAGATGGGGACTGCGATCTTGAGCCTCTATTGTATGGGAAGCCAGTGTGGCGAGCCGGGACTCGTTTTGATGGGCTCACAGTAGCTCACGTTGCTGGAGAGATGTGTTGCAGTGTTGTGTGTGCTGAGGGGGAATTTTCTTAGTCTCTGAATTCATTAATCTAGATTCCCTTTGGCCTTAGATAGGGTTGGGTGCAACTCCTATAGTTTTCTCGTTGAAGGAAACATAAGTACTTCATCTTGGAGCTGCTCCAGAGCCCACTGAAGTCAGTGGGAGTCGTGGAAAGGCTCACGCTGTCTTCACTGGGCTTTGGATCAGGTCCGTGGAGCAGACAGGAGAGCTTGGGGGATTGGTAGAGGACTGCAGAGTCTTCCACCCAAGAGTCACTGGGGTAAAATCAAATCCAGCCCAGGTTGGTAGTAACCACTGGTCATGACTATCTGCTCCTGTGTGAAATGAGTTTTGCTGGGCCTCAGCCCTGTTCCTAAAGCGCAAGTTATCCACATTTGCAGCCAATTGTCCCAGTAGTTGGCAGCTCTATTGGAGAGGCCAAATGTTTGTTAGATCATGGAGGCTGTGCCTACCCCTCGTGGCCCTAGAGGCAGTTACCTCTGGCTATGGCTGGGGCACACAGGTGGAGTGGGGGGAGCTTACATAGCCACTGTCAGTGCTTCCCCTCTTCTCTGGATAGAGGATTTCAGACTCCAAGGCTGTCAGAGCCTTTTGCCAGCGGTAAATTCACCTATAAATAAAGAAAAGCGATTTTAAAAGAACCACGGTTTCAATTAGAAGCTGCTACTTGGCTTGTGCTTCTGAAGCTGCTACTGCCCAAATGAATTATTGATACAGTCTTGGGAAGTGGTAAATTGTACCAGAAAGGTGTAATGTTGAGATTTCTCCCCCTCCCTCCCTCCCCCTGCCCTTTTCTTTAGCCTTTTGCAAACGGAAAGGTCAAGATACAGGCTGGGATTTTCAAAGAAGCCTGAAGGAGGTCGATGGGAATTGGGCACTGAACTCCTTAGGCGTACGTGAAAACCTGACCCTTAATCCCTGCCCTCTTGTTATAAACCCACCCAAGGTTTGTGCCACGGTGCTGCTTTCACTGAGGGCCAGCTGCACCTCTGGGACTCTCACTGCAGATTCACCCTATGGCATTCAAAATAATGTCGGGCTATTGGGAGCGAGGCTCCACCAATTGTGGGGGGCGGTTTCAGTCTAACTCTTCCCTCCCCCATATGCTTCATCCTCATTTGTCCTGAACCCTGCCGACGTGGTGCAAATGTTTACATTTGACTCTGGCATATCCAGGTACCAAAATGACAAACTTATTGTTAAATGGCTTATGACCATCGCAGCAAGCCAGGTGGCCTATCTGGTCACGTCATGGAGACTAAAGCTGGCCAGCCTTATCTGATAGGCGAAGGAAATCCTAGAAGCATCTTGCAAAGAAAAACAGGAAATGACACCTGCTTATTACGCATGTAGCTGGCTCGCAGGTGCCTGGGATGGACTATTCAGCCTGTATGATTAATTTAAGCAGGGGTTCGTTTTAAGCTTATGTATGTATTTTGCAGTACTGTGCAAAGTACGGAGGTCACTGCTGAGTTAATGGTTTACAGTGGTGTTTACCTTTAAATTAAATGTGACTGCCAATATCAATTCATTTCCTATAGTACAAACACATACACATGCTCATTCACAAATCCAGCAGCCCTGATAGGAAATATAATTAACTACAGAGGCTTAGGGGAATGGGATTTGGAAGGAAGAACTGAAATGAGCCTCAAAGGGACTTGGTTCTGTCATGGGTCCAGACTGAGAGAATTTTGTATGAAATAGACTGCTGGTCTCAGCCAACTGTGTGTATTTGGGTTGAAAATATTCACCCCTCCCTTCTCTGGTGATATTTAATTAATTTCCCTTTTACTCTGTGCTGCTGTTGAAAGGGGCCGGAGTGACAGTCCTGGCGATTGAAGCACACTCTTTATTCAGGTATTGCATAGACCCAGGGCCGGCTCCAGCTTTTTTGCCGCCCCAAGCGGCGAAGGAAACCCCCCCCCCCCCCCCCAAGCTGCGATCGGCGGCACTTCGGCGGCTGCTCTACCGCGCCACTTCATTCTCGGCAGCAATTCGGCGGCCGGTCCTTCCCTCTGAGAGGGACTCGCCGCCGAAGACACAGACGTGCCGCCCCCTTCCATGGGCCGCCCCAAGCACCAGCTTGCTTCGCTGCTGCCTGGAGCCGGCCCTGCATAGACCTTATGACTATCCCTCGCTCAGCGAATAGGGGCAGGAGAGCCGTTTGAATCAATGTCCCATCCATGTGTTGGTGCCTCTGGGGAGTTGTGGCGTTTTTTTATGATGTGGGGATCTGTTTGCTAGGAAGTGGATTGAGACCCCCCTGCCAACACAGAGCTATTGTAGCATTGATTTTGTCCCCTGTCATCCTGGGCCAGATTTGAGCCAGTGCCCTAGAGGTGAAAGGCTCTGTGTCTGATTACTAACACCTTAGGCCAGCCAGTCCCTTTCAAACGTAAACCTGCCACTTCTGATTCCTGTTTGTTTCCAACAGGAAATTACATCACAAATGCCAGAAGGGAGGGATGGGCTCGATCGGTGCATTTTAGCTGTAGAAACATCTTGTTCATGTCCTCCTGTCTGTCTGTCTTGCACCTCTCTCCCTGAGCCCTGGCTAGCTAGTTCCACTAGGTAACTTGCTAGCTCCATAACTCAGGATCTGCATTGCCAAGACACACTGCCTAACTGGGAACTGATTTATCCATCGGCCATTCTCTCGTCTGTCCCCATGGAGGAGATACAGCATCCCTGGAGCATGTCACGTGGCCAGCTGCATGTATTCACTCATTAAATGCCTGTGCCATGACTCAGTGAAAAGTGTTTGGGGTGTTTTCCTTTCACAACAGCACAGTGATGCACTTATCCCATCACCTGCATAAGAGAAGCCCTTTTGGATGCCTCTTCCAGAGTCGCATCTCTCCCTTCTCTCCAAGGTCCAAATTGACGCAAGCGAACATTGGTATCAGGAATGAAAAATGACATGAGATTAACAAGACGCTGTTTCTAGAGTCCCCATTTCCATCCTCCCGTGTTTGATGTAATTTCACAGTAACAGTTGGGTGGAAATGTGGGGGAATGACCATGCTTGTGTGGGATGGGTCTAAATCTCAAAGGGACGGCCTTCCTAAAGAAGGAATGCTTGGAAGGTATTAGTCTTTGAGCCTGAGCTGGAAAGATCACACTTGGATTGGAACGATCCCAAAGTTGGACAGTGGATTGGGTGCAAGGAGCCAAAGTAGCAACTACAGAGGGTCCTGTCTTTCCTTTTCAAATGCTCCGTCCTTCTAATCTGCTGCTCTTTCCCCTGGGGAAATTGGCAAGGATGCTGAGTGAGGAAATCTTGCAGCCCTGGAATGGTAACAGCTCTGTGCCAAGGTTAAATTTCATCTTAGGGTTTTTGTAAGGCCTCTCTTCTCTTAACCCTGTCGTGTTCAGTGGTGGGATTTGTCAGTGTGTCCAGTTGGCACTGAACAGTTAATGAATGTCTCTGAATCAGACTCGCTCATGTCTCTACAGCCCATATAATCCTACATAAAAGGGATCACGGGGGCCTTGCTAACCATGTGCTGAAGCTGTATTTTCTGTGCACCCAGCGGAAACCTCGAGACCCCTTGGAAAGGAAGAGCTGCAAACGGCTTAAGCATGCAGAGTGATGGGAGGTGAAATGCAATAGACAGCCTGGTGAAAAGGGAACGGAGGTTGATGCACAGAGGAGAATTTGCCTTTCTCTTCTCGCATGGCTGAGTCCTCTTGCAGGAAGAGACCAGCCCCAAACTGACCATATGGAGGCAATTTGGTAGCTTCTTTCCACCTGGGGAGAGCGGGGGCTGAATATGGTTCTTGCAAAAGTTTCTGCCTGAGGAAGGAAATAGAAAGGGGGCAGTGGAAGCACAGCCAGAGGACACCCATTCCTGATGGTTACAGCTGATGGACAAAGCTCTGGTCGCTTCTGTTGCTGCACAGGATCCAGCATCCGTTAGCTCCAGGCTTTCGTTGTTCAGGTAGTGAGGTTTGGTAGCCCTCCCCCACCCCCCGCATGTCCCCAGTAATGTGTCAGCTGCTCTTGTTCTCTCCTTATTGCTCTATAAATAACCCGCTGACACAACTGGTTGGTTATAGCCCTTCAATCTCCCTCTGCGTCGCCCTGCCCACCCCCCTCTCCGGGGTTAATTAGCTCTGATCTGTGTTCTCCTTTGGTTTTCCCCTGGCCGTCGTGTCCTCCCCGGTTTGGACGGTTTCTCTGAAGAAGTTTGTCTCACACCCTCCTGTTTTCATGCCACTTCTGAAACTCCTGTCTTTCCCTTGCTCAGGAACAGCCCAGGGTCAGCATTTAGGGCTTGGCCCCAGCGCAGCTACTCCAAGTATGGACGAGGGTAAGATGGGGGGAGTGCATTAGTCTGACCATGTGTTAATGGGACCTCCATCAGTGCAAACCCAGCCTTGCCCTTGTCTCCACATAGGGGTCAGCATCACTACAGCTACACCGATTGCTGACTATCCAAAGCATAGGGAAAGCTTTACCTTCCCAGCACTGATCAACCTCCCCTTGCCACTGCGATCCGTGAGTAGCTGGCACGCTGGAAGCGTTTGTCATCCCAGTTGCGCAATGCGATGGGTCAAACTCTCCTGCCACGAGCCATTTGGGATCGATAGACTCTGAATGACTCTGCGTATAGGCCTAGGAACATACGTGAATGTTGTCTGCTCTTGCTCTCCCAATAATAATCCCATGTAACTCTAGCTATTAATTGTGCTTCTCGTCCATAAATCTCAAAGCACTTTAAATTGGAGGGAAAGTATCCTTATCCCTGTCTTACGGGGGGGAGGAGGGGGAGGAGGATGGAGAGGGGAAACTGAGGCATGGGGCGGTGCAGCGACGTACCCAAAGTCATCCAGCAGGCCCATAGCAGAGCTGAGAATAGAGCTCCAGCCCAGTGCCTTACCCTCTGGAATTGCTAGTGGTATGTGAAACAGTATTCCAGTAAAAAGCAACAGAGGGTCCTGTGGCACCTTTAAGACTAACAGAAGTATTGGGAGCATAAGCTTTCGTGGGTAAGAACCTCACTTCGTCAGATGCAGAAGAGGCCAGTTGGGAGCTACTATTTACCCTTTCTCATAATTCAAAGTCAATAAGTCACTTGAGTGAAGAAGAGGACTCTCCCCTCGCGCCCCCCCCCCCCCCCAAATCCTGTGTCTCCATCAAATTTAAAAATGGGTGGAAAGAAATACCTTTTCTTTCATGTAATATAATCAGTGGTACTCCGTGCTGCATGGTATAATTGAGACTAATAACTTTGATGAGACAAACAGACTAGGCCTTTTTGAATAAGGTAGTGAATGCGGAATAGAATAGAAGAGACTACAGAACATGGGCCACTGTTCCTTAGCATCCTCTTCTTTCTAGCCTGGACCACATAACAAGGTCAGTTCTATCAGTCCGTACCTTTGCTAGTAGTAGTATTGCATTATGGTGGTGGGCTGGGATAAGGCCTTTCCTTGAAGCGACCACCTGATATTATTCACTGTTGGAGCCAGATGCTAGTTTGTTCTAATCTGGTGATGCTGTGTTCTCTGAAGTCAGCAGCTATTTGTGTACTCTGAAGAGGGGACTCTCCCATGTATAATAAAGAGTAAAGAACTTGACAGATGCAGTGGGAGGCTTCCTTCCTGTGACTGGGGAAAATCCAGGAGTTGTCACTCAGTTTCTTTGACGCTGCAAAAATTGCTTTGTCTGCTGTATGATCAGGACACTTTCACTTGCCTACTTCACTGCCAGTTTGTAATAGGCAACAGACCAGAGTGACTTGTTTGCAGTAGAACTAGTCTTATGAAAATCCTGAAATATATATATGGAGTCTCATTCCTCCTAGCTCAAATGCTACATAGAGTGACCATTTGTATTGTGGTAGTGCCTGGTCATCGACCAGGACCCCATTGTGCGAGGCTTTGTACAAATGTAGAACAAAGAGATGGTCCTTGCCGCCAAAGAGTTTATAATGTAGTCCTGCAGCCATTTCCAGTGAGTGGTGACAGTGGCTGCTGTGGTTAGCTGGCTAGCTCAAACGGAGAAGATCTCTAACCCTAACCCAGTTTAAAAGTACTCGTCTAGAGTAATCTCTCTGTCTCGGCCCAGAATGAACAGGGTGGCATATGGAGTTGAATCTGCTGCTGCATTGAACTCTACCTCTTCAGACTTTTTTGGAGGAGGGCGAGAGGGGGACAGCAGGGGGATTTTCTAGGGTGGCATGATTCCCAATTAATCCATTCTCACTGTTTAATACCTCAAAGCACAGAGCAGTGACACCACAATCCAGCCACTTCTCTGCTCAGATTTCTACACCTCATGTGGGATGTTCATTATGTCAGGTGAAGTGTTAAGGGTGACAGTGTCTGTTTGTCTCTCTTGATCCATGCCATGTTCATCATGTTGCTGGAGCATAGCATGGTGAATCTTCTAAAACGGGTTGGCAACCTTTCAGAAGCGGTGTGCCGAGTCTTCATTTATTCACTCAGATTTAAGGTTTCGCGTGCCAGTAATACATTTTAACGTTTTTAGAAGGTCTCTTTCTATTATTTTATAATATATAACTAAACTATTGTTGTATGTAAAGTAAATAAGGTTTTTAAAATGTTTAAGAAGCTTCATTTAAAATTAAATTAAAATGCAGAGCTCCCCGGACCGGTGGCCAGGACCCAGGCAGTGTGAGTGCCACTGAAAATCAGCTCACGTGCTGCCCTTGGCACACATGCCATAGGTTGCCTACCCCGATCTAAAATAACAGAAGTGCTTATTGACTCAGAAGAATGCCCTGATTGAACACTAGGTTGCAAAGGCTGTGTATTTCCCTGCCTTTCTTTGTCCTCCTAACTCAGGGAGCATCCCAACAACAACACCTTTGGCTGTTTTTCAAATGGTATCTTCAGCGGGTGCCTGTAGGGAGTCCTTTGTTCTGCTTGGCCAGCAGGAGGGTGGCTGTGAGTTGAATGGCAGGGGAAGAGCTTTGTTGTTTGGTCACTGCTTACATTTCTAGAACACCTCTTATCCCAGAGAGTCCTGAAGTATTTTCAGGGATGGTGTGTATAGAGATGTAGCCTCCACGTGGGTGGAAATGGAATAAGCGTTCTGCTGCAGCAAAGCCTACCCTGGAGGGATTTTTTGAAGTTGGAGAGGAAGGGGAGTAACTTGCCCAGCTGGAACTGCATGCAGATGGTAGGTTGGCAGGCAATAATTGCTGGAGTTGGTGGTGTGTGTGAACCTGGGCATAACTCAAACTGGATTCTTTAAAAGTCACATGTAGTTGATTGGATTGGTTGCAAGTCCTGTTGGATCATTCTGTTCTTGGTCCTTGCTGCATTTATTGTGTCGTCACTCGGCCTGTGTTCCATCCTAGACTTCAGAAAACCACTCTACAGCAATACACCTCAAACCCACTGCTCGCTTAGGGGTGGATTCTGCCATTCTCTTTATCCTGATTAGTACTATACATCCGACTGAAATGGGAGGGACTGTTTGTGAATGAAGCAAGGGACTACTCCATGTAAGAAAGGGTGGCAGAGTCTGGGCTTTCTAATGAGGATCTCTGTACCAGTGTGGGATAGCAGCACTTACTCGGGGCGAAATGCCTGGGGCAAGCCCTGCATTACACCAGTGCAGGGTATCTGTGCTTGGGGTTTGCACTGCTGTAGACCTGATGTGACTAGATCAGCCTAGCTACACCTGCACTAATACCTCCAGTATACGTGTCTTTAACCTTCCCTGCACCCGCCCTTCCCCCCCCCCCCCCCCCCCGCTTCTTTTTTCTTCCTCCCAAGCCATGTTCTCTCAAAGTTCTGCAACCCAACCCACCACCTTTTGGGAAGAACAGGAATGGGTCAGCCTCCAAAACCACGGTCAGTAGACTTTTAAGCGGTCAGAATGAGATGATGCCGAACCACATCCCTGGGCCTGAATAGTCCAGAATTTTTTGATCAGAAGCTTGCGGCTCAGGCCGATCTCCTACAAAACCATAATCTCCCCTCCCGCCCCCCCTCCCCCGCAACCCTGCAGTTTGTTTGTCACTGTAAAACAGTGAGTCAGTTGAGACTATTAGTGCTGCCTCCATGTTGCCCTTTACCTGATTTGATCTATTCATTCAGTTTCACAATCCCACCCCCCAACACTTCTTCTCCCTCTCGCTTGCTGCCCCCTCTGATTACGTTTATCGCACGTTGTTGCTCACACGTTGTGGCCTCGCTGGCTTGTGTGCTTTTCTCCTGTGTCTCAGGAAAGTGCTCTTGATTACCTGCTTGGAAACATGATGTGCATTTTATTTTTAGCAAGGTAGGGAAAATAAAATGTGCCAGGAATATTGGATGCACTTGGGAGACAGGGCTGGTTTCCCCCCTCTGCCAATGACGTGAGTTCCCTAAGCAAAGGCAGGTTGGGCGGAAGTGATCCCTCACTTACACAAACAGTTTCAATTCTCAGGCCCAGGTTTGGCTATGCAGGGAGGGGGAATGAGGGCCTCTGGCAGGTGGCTCTGGTTTAAGCTCAGGCTCTCTCTCTCGCTGTCTGCCTTTGTGCTTCTGGAGAGGGCTTTTGTTTCCATCTGAAAGGACCAAATAGCTGCCACATCTGTCATTCTAGGAGAGCGGCCGTTTGGATAAATACTCGGCAGATGCCCTGCTTGGCCAAGGGCTGGCTCAGGGATTGCAGAGACACGCTGCGTCCCACGTGTATCTAAGGGAAGGGCCTGCTTGCATTTTACAGCCTGGCAGCTGCTGGCTGCACGCAGCAGGGTGAAGAGGAGAGCATCCCTGATAGATGTGCTGGAGAGAAGATGCTCTTCTCCTGCCTTCACCCAGTGTAAGTGCACTGCAGAAGGCTCTTACGCTGCCAGTCATCTGGAAGATTTAAGAGCTGTTGGGAGGCAGCATCCATAAGAGTGGGACGCTTGTAATCGCCTTTACTTTTTATTATGGCAGCGCATAGTGGCCCCGGCTGAAATCCAGGCTCCACTGGGGCAGTCCCTGCGCCAAATAGCTGACAGTCTAAACAGACCGAATGGGAGGGGGAACCAGAGGCACAGCGAGGGGAAGTGGCTCACTGGAGGTCAGCCAGCCAGTTGGTAGCAAAACTGGGAAGAGAACACCGGGGTGGTACCCTATCCATTAGACCACGCTGCCTCTTAGGCAGGTGCGGCAAGTGGGGTGGGGAGTGCACTTGCTTTCCAGTCAGTGGCAGGCGATGCTAACCATGCAGGGAAGCCAGGACCCTATGATGTGTCGTGGGGATTCCTTACTAGCACAGTAGGTGTAAGTGGCACTTCAGAGGCCACGTGAAAGGAGGCAGAATTGTCTTGTGGGTGGAACATGGGGCTGGGCATTAGGAAATCTGGGTTCTGCAATGAACTCACCCTGGTTCTCAAACGCTGAGTTCGTGGCAGAGTTCCATCACCTCTGTCTCCCTGTCTCCATCAGTAAAATGGGGATATTTACCTACCGGCTTTACCCACAAGAGCAGTAGATCTGGATAGACTTTAAATCCAGTATCTTCCTGAGGAGACTAGTATTGCCCTTATGTGCAGCTAACTCCTTAATAGCCTGTTGAGCACCTCGTTCGAAGGCTCAAGGCGGGAAACTTTTAATTCCTAGTTTTATGCAAATGCTGCTTTGAATGTATGTCCAGGGTGCTGGAAAGGGCAGAGACTGAGTTTCTTTTACAGAGCTGAAGAGTCTTCACCAACCATGGGCGCAGCCAACTTCTTAAAACAGCTCGTCCTTGGCCCTAAGCTGTCTCCAGCTTTTGCAGGGTACCAGAAGATTGTGCAACCATTGTGACTCAGGGCCGCTTCCTGTTTAAGTGATCATTCGGCCTCCATGATGCGGACTTCCTTATGAAGGCTTTCTCATGCAACAGCTGCATTTCTCTCTGTTCACTTTGGGTTTCCCTTCTCCACTGCCTCATTGTGAAATTGCTTACCAACTCTGCACTGTGCTGACAGGTGGCAAGATCCTTAACTGTATGACATTGTGGTCAGTGTCTGGAGCTTTCGGTAGCAATATTGCTATAAAAATGTAGAACCGCAAGCCCCATTTGCCATATGTAATCAGAGGGGCTAGATTTTTTTTTTTTTTTTTTTTTAATAATGGAATAGTGATCTTCAGTATTCCTAGCTCTCCGACAGTGGACTATACAAGATGCTTTGGAGAAAGGTGCAAGAAACTCCACCTTGGACAATGATGGGATAATTTCCCTGCACGGGAAATGAGTTCTACAGGTTAAGTCTAGAGTGGGTATAAAATACCAACTTGTTACTTCTCAGTTTCACGGAAGGTCTCCTTATTCTTGTGTTTATATGGGAAGGTGAATAGAAGCATCTACATGAGCTCTATCCTGTTAATTATTTTGTATAATTCTGTCATGTCCCCTCCGATTCATCTCCTCACTAAGTTATAAACAATCCCATTATTTTCAATCTCTTCTCTTATGGAGATCTCATTATGCCTCTAATCACATTGAACTACCCTTTCTGTTTCTACACCCTTGAGTGAAAGAGACCAAAGCTGAACAACGTTCCATATCAGGAGTAACCTCTGATGTAAATATTATTTATATTACAGCAGGGTAGGGGAGGGCTGTTTTGCACACACTGTATATTCCTTACGCTCAGGAGCGCCGCCAGCTTTTCTGCCGCCCTAGGTGGCAGAAGGTCCTGCCCCGAAATGCCGCCCCCCACAGAGGCGGCAGAAGGTTCTGCCGCCGAAATACCTCCGCGGTCGCCGCCCCCCAAATTGTAGCGCCCTAGGCTACCGCCTAGGTTGCCTAATGGGTTGCGCTGGCCCTGCTTACGCCAATAGACCAGATAGAGAGAAGGTGGGCAGGGAAACAGAGGAACAGAGGTGAAATGACAGCGGGTCAGTGGCAGAGCCGGGAATAGAAACAAGGTGACCTGGTGCCCAGTCAAAAGCACCGACCTGGCATGCCCTTGTGATAGAACGGTATTAGCAGTGTTCTTAATCCTATTCCTTATGCAAGCTAGCATTTGAGGGCTGGGTTTTTTTGACTGCTGCTGCACATTGAGATGGTTTTCATTAGTCTGTCTATCCACAGTGAAACCCAGGCCTTTCTCTTGAGTGACTATAATTAATTTAGAACCCAAGAATGTGGCTGAGTGATTCAAATTATTCCTTCCAATGTGTGACAGTTTGCATTTGTCAACACAATGTCATGTGCTGTCATGCTGCTTAAGGTTAAAGGTAGGCTGTGAATTAGCTGTTCCTGAATAACTCTGTGTGTGGACGCTCTTATTCCAGAATAAGAGTGCCTTGTTCCTGCTGGCAGTAATCCAGTAGATTAACTCCATGTGTAGATAAACCTTTAGATGCCGCTGACGTTCCTCACAGTCTTGTAACCTAAATAACTTCTTATCATCGGCAAAGTTTGGCCACTTCACTGTTTACCCTGTGATACAAAACAAATTAATACAAAGTGTGACCTTTTCTTTAAAGCAACACCAGAGTGATGAAATTGCTGACTAACTGACCTGGATCTTGCCTCATTCACAATCTCTGAAAACTCAGACAAAGGAATGATCCGGTTCCCCTTCAGTCTTCTTTTCTCATAACTAAACATGCCCAGTTTTTTTAACATTGCCTCATAGGTCACATTTTCTAAGCCTTTCATCATTTTTGTAGCTCTCCTCTGGACTCTCTTCAATTTGTCCACATCAAAATTCTGGTGTCCAAACCTGGAAACAGTTCTCCAGCTGAGGCCTCACCAGTGCTGAGTAGAGCCGCACAATTACCTCCCATGTCTTACATACGACACTGCTGTTAATATTTATCCTTTTTTCAACTGCATCACATTGTTGTCCTATTTCGGCTTGACAGAATTCGATTTATATTTTGTAATTTCGGCCTCTTTAAAATTTTTTTTTTTTAATTTTCAATTGCGGGAAATTATGAGGGGTCAAACTATGGGGGGGTCAGACCATTGTTATTTAATGACAGTAGATGCTGCGGTTCAAAAAGTAAAAGCTTTATAACTGTTAGAACACAAATTGTCAACATCACACATCAAAATACACAAAGTAAATATCATTAAATGAGACTCTCAGTACTCAAGCAGCGTTTTTCTTACCTCACCTATCAGTACATTTCACTGATTACTGATGGACATATTTTTTTTGCCACTTGTGTGTGTGTACAGTGATATTGGCATTTAATGACACTTACCAATAAAAGTCAAATCCTTTCAAGCCTGCTCAAATTCAGTTTGTGATCCTCTGTAACTCCCAGATCTTTTTCAGCAGTACTACTGCTGAGCCAGTTATTCTGGGCAGTGTTGTAGCCATGTTGGTTCCAGGATATGAGAGAGACAAGGCAGATAATATAATATAATATAATAGCCAGTTATTCACGATTTAGTTGTTATTGTTTGCACTTGTCTTTATTGATTTTCATCGTGTTCATTTCAGACCAATTCTCCAATTTGTCAAGGATGTTTTGAATTCTAATCCTGCCCTCCAGAGTGCTAGCAACCACTCCCAGCATGGTGTGGGAGTGCGCATATTTTATAAGCGTACTCTCCACTCCACTTTCCAAATCATTAATGAAAATATTGAATCGTACCAGACCCCGGACTGGCCCTTTTAGAACCCTGCTAGATACACCTTCCCAGTTTGACAGCGAACAGGGCTGGCTCCAGGCAACAGCTAAGGAAGCTGGTGCTTAGGGCGGCCAATACAAAGAGGCGGCACTCCGTCCGCTATTGGGGAGGCACGACCGGGTCTTCGGTGGGAATTTGGCGGCGGGTCCCTCAGTCCCTCTTTTCCTCTTTGAGCTGCCCCCGAAGAGGAAGAGAGGGAGTGAAGGACCTGCCGCCGAAGAATGGAGTGGCACGATTGAGCTGCCGTCGAAGTGCCGCCGATTGGCTTATTTTTTTTTTCCCCCCCCCGCTGCTTGGGGCGGCAGAAAACCTGGAGCTGGCCCTGACAGCGAACATTTGATAACTACTCTCAGAGTACAGTCTTTCACCCAGTTTTGCACCCATCTTACAGTAAGTTCATCTAGACCAGTGATACTCAGATTGAGGCTTGGGAGCTGCAAGTGGCTCTTTAATGTGTCTCCTGCGGCTCTTTGCAGCACACGATATTAAAACACTGTGTGATTTTAATTATTAACCAGTCAGGATGCTTTTACTATGTTATTAGCCAATTGTAGAATACTTGGTCAGTCATGTTGCTGTGAGAATAAAATATAAATAAATACTAAATGAAACAATGAATTCACACTGCTGTGGCTCTTCAGCGTAATGTTGACTGCTAATTTGGCTCCTGTGCCACTGAGGTCTGACGTAGACCACACTTTTCTAGTTTCCCACATGACATTCTCATAAGCAATGTGTCTCAAGCCTTACTAAAATCAAGATATATTATGTCTACTACTTCCCCCTATCCAGTAGGCCAGCCATGCTGTCAAAGAAGGAAATTAGGTTGGTTTAACATGATTTGTTCTTGACAAATCCATGTCGGCTATTATCCTCTAGGTAGGAGCTTACAAACTGATTGTTTAATTTATTCAAGTATCTTTCTTTGTATCAAAGAAAGGTTGGTCTATAATTCCCCAGGCCCTCTTTGTTCTCCTTTTTAAAGACAGGTACTATGTTTGCCCTTCTCCAGTCCTCTGGCACCTCATCCATCCTCTGACTTCTCAACAATAGTTGCTAAGGTTCAGAGATGCGTCAGCTAGTTGTTTAAGTAACACGAATACATCTAACTTATCTAAATATACTTTAACCTGTTCTTTTCCTACTATGGCTTGTGTTCCTTTTCCCCTTGTTGTTAGTATTAATTGTGTTGAGTGTCTGGTCACCATTCACTTGCGGTGAAGACTAAATCAAAATAGGCATTGAACACCTCAGTCTTTTTAATTAGTGTCTGTTATTAGCTCTCCTTGCCTCCGAGGAGAGGACCTACACTTTCCTTTGTTTTTCTCTTGCTCCTAATGTATTTAAAGATTCTCTTCTTACTGCCTTTTGTGTTCCTTACTATGTGTAACTCATTTTGTTCCTTAGCCTTTCTGATTTTGTCCCACCTGCTTGTGATAGTCTTTTGTATTCATCCTTTGCAATTTGTCCATGTTTCCACTTTTTGTAGGAATCCTTTTTAATTTTCAGGCCATTAAAGAACTCCTGATGGAGCCATATTGACCTCTTACTATTCTTCCTAGCTTTCCTTTGTGTTGGGATAGTTTGCTGTTGTGCCTTTAATACTATCTTCTTGAGAAACTCTCGGCTCTCCTGAACTTCTTTATCCCTCAGACTTTTCTTCCTCTGGGGCCTTACCTACCAGTACTCCGAAACTGTTACTTTGCTTTCCATTTTCCGTATTCTGCTGCTCTCACTCCTTCCTTTCCATAGAATCACGAATTCTATGATTTTATGATAGTTTTCAGCTGAATTACCTTCCACTTGAGGATTCACAACCAGTTCCTCCGTCTTGCTCAGAATCAAGTCTAAAATGGCTGTCACCATGGTTACTTTCATAGAATCATAGAATATCAGGGTTGGAAGGGACCTCAGGACCCTAGTCCAACCCCCTGCTCAGAGCACGACCAATCCCCAGACAGATTTTTTGCCCTAGATCCCTAAATGGCCCCCTCAAGGATTGAACTCATAACCTTGGGTTTAGCAGGCCAATGCTCAAACCACTGAGCTATCTAAACTTTCTGAAACAAAAAGTTGGCTCCAATACAGTCCAAGTACGTATCTTGAGATTTACCATATTACTTTTTCAACAGATGTTTGGGTAGTGCAAGTCCCCCATTATTACCAGCTCTTGTGTTTTGGATATTTCTGTTATTTGTTCTAGAAATGTCTCGGCCACCTCCTTCCCCTCATTTGTTGGTCTATAGTAGACCCCTGCCATGACTTCTCCACTGATTTTTCTCCCCCTCCTCCCCCATTTATTTTCACCCACAGACTTTAAACTGGTTTGCCTCTCATCACCCTTGGACCTCAGAACAAATGGATATATTCTTGATGTATAATGCAACACCTCCCTTTTTTTTTCCCTTCCTGTCTTTCCTGAACAAGCCATACCCCTCTATACCAATATTCCAATTAGGAGATTTATCCCCCCAAGTGTCTGCTATGCCAGTTAATTCATAATTTAGCTTATGTACTAATACTTCCTGTTCTTCCTGGAATACGGCGTGATAGTTGTTTCCAAAGCTGCATACTTAGCCATCAAGCACATGCTTAGGTTTAAATGCATGAGTAGGTCCATTGACTTTAGTGACTTCACATGCTTCAGTGTTTGCTGGATCAGGTCAGAATGCTGAGTGCTTGATGTCTTCATTTCGAATATAGCAGAGCCTAGATCTTAAACCCAATATTCCAATTGTGGACATTCTGGAACCATCTGGAGGTGCCCCCTCTTCCCTTCTGTGCAATGTACCACTCTGTATATGCATTTCAAAATCCATGGGCCTATATTTTTGTGTGCATGTCCATCAATTGCTTTCTGTGTATTTCCCTCCCACGGAATACCTTCACTTCAGAACATTCCCCCTCAGATGTGTTCACTTGGTTTCCCTCTCTCGCCTTCATTTCCTGCCTGTATTTGTAACCTCTCTTGGTTACATGCATTTTTTTTCACTATCCTCCCTGACATTTGCATCTCCTCAGTGAATTTCATTAGTGTCCAATTGGCTCTCTCTTCCGGATCATTAACAAAGATGTCCCACATGACCTGTTCTCACATCCATCCCTTTGGCTCCCTGCTAGACTCGTTTCTCCCCATCCCTTTCCCTGCGACTGTGTGTGCTGCAGTTCGTTGTTGATCACCATAAGCCAGTTTGGAACTCCGTGTAGCAGCACTCAGAGTATGCCCAAGTCATTTGAATACGCTTCTTGATTATCATGATGGGAAATCTCTTTGATTTCCTCTCTAGGCTGATTCCTCAGCTGAAGAGCAAACATGGGAGTCTCCACACTAGTCTTTACTAATGTGTAAAGTATGTTGAGTTAATTGGCAATTGGTTAACTTGAGGTAAAGTCTAGCAAAGACAAGCCTCTGAGGCCTTGTCTTCACTATGGAAAAAGGTGTGTTCTTACCTCATTTTAGCAACTATGAGGTAAAATCCAAGCGAATACAGGCAGTTTGCAGTTCTCACATGTTAGCAGGTCTAGGTAAACCTTAGCCTCCCCCTCCCCCCCGTGCCTGTACCTGGATTTGCTAACAGGTGTGAGAACAGACTGCCTTGCCTTTCGCTAGGATTTCACCTCATGTTAATTAGCATGAGGTAAGAGCACACCTTTTTTCCCTAGTGTGGTCCCGTTCTGAGGGAAGCTTTTTCTTTCTCCCACCTTGCTCGCCAGGCGGAAGGGAGGGTGCCAGTCTCTCTGGTTCCCGTTCACAGGGCTGTCATGAGAGACTCATCTGTTTCCAGCAGAAGCTATATTTAGTGTGTGTGCTGCTCCCCTGGGACAATAGGTGGATCATTTGTGGCAAACATATTGGGTCATCTGAGCTGTAGAGACAACAGGGCATCTGAGATTCAGCAGGAAGCCAGACCGTTAGGCAGGCGACTGGAGCAAGGTAGCAAATCAGAGGCTTGTTCTGCCCCCAGATTGGACAAGAAATGTCTGCCCCTCAGTTGCCAGTGCTGTGAATGGAAGGTGTAAACCCTCCAGAAATCTGGGGATGTCTTAAAGTGTCCAGAATGTGATTGATACCTCCCCCCCGCCAAATACCAACACCTTTCTCTACACCAGCCTTCACAGCCCTCTGCCCCTCAAACCCAATTTGTCCCATGGCCTCAATTGCAACCTGTATTTGCAATGGGTCTTAACTTCACACCCAGTCTGCCCCTCGCCTAGCAACATGTTCACAGCGAAATTGCGACTGTCGGTGGCATTTCACTCGTAAACTCTCCAGTCAGGGTCTCTTCGTTCCTGCCTGCGTGCGTGTGTGTGTAAAGCAGACTTTAGGACAGATTTCCCTTCTGCTTGGCTGATCGGCTTCTCTGTACAAATCATGTGTGCTGTTCTTGGGGGATGGGGCGTGGGATCAGTGTAACCTATGAATGGGTTGCTGTGAAGGGGGATGGAAGGGGGGAGAGAATTCTGGAGCGTCAAAGTTTGTGGAATTGGTGGAAACTTCCTGGGTGAGTCCTGGAGTGATTCATGGCAAATCACAACCTGAGGAGGAGGTGAGACTGAGTCAGTGCAGTGGTGTCTGAGTACATAACTTAATTTCCTAATACTGTTGTGTGTAATCCCAGCTGCCTGTCTTCTCTAGTATCCCTCCCATCTGCCTAGATTTCAGTGCAAAGAGAATGGCAAAGGCTTCAGCCTGTGCCTGAAATGCCCGGTGGAGGTCTGGTGAGAAGGGGATGGATGGGATCCGTATTGGTCTTGTAGGGATGCTGGCTTTTAAGAACACTGCTCAGAATCTGGCTGTCGGGTAAGTGCCAAGCTAATGCAGGACACCCTTTCTGGGTGCCATGTTCATAGCTGGGAGTTGGGGAGCGGGCTGATACTTTTCTGTCACAACCATATGGGCAGACCCAGATAGCGTTGCTGTTCTGTGAAGTACAGGAGGGAATGTGACTGTGTCGTTGGCAATAAGTGATGCGGGAGGCACACAGCCAGACTTGCAGGAGAAAAGATCTCTACTGAGCATGCAGAGAGGCCAGGGCTGCATGTGGAGAGGCCTGTATTTTGTCTAGTAGCAGCCTGGCCCAGCTTGTGTGCTGAGCTCCAGGTGTAACACCAGACTGGATCCCTCCTGGAATCTTACCCTCTAGCTCCAGTCCCACTCATCATATTAAACATGGCCAATTGGAAGGAACTGGAGCAACTGGCAAGGTGTGATGTGTGGGCTTCTCCACTGCCTCTGCAAGAGAGCCAGGGTGGGCCTCTGATTAGATTTTTGCAAAGGTGCAGTGAACCAACAGCTCCTTTTGGAATCACGGGAGCTGCAAGCACTCAGCCCCTTTGGAAACCAGGCTCTGAAGCTCCCATTGCCAAGCGACCCACTACATAAATGTGGTAGGGAAGGCTGAGCTGTTCAGTGTGTGGTCTCGAAGCTCAGACAATGGCGCATATTTAAGAGTCCAGCATCTAGCCCGAGGATTTCAGTGAAGCTAGCAAGTATGTTTAGCTTGGTGTGTAACTAATTTCTTTCATGCTGCCTAATGGCTCCTGAGGGATCTAAACTGAGCCAATAGACACAGTGCCAGCAAAAGCCATCTGCTTCACACTGTGTATGTGTGTGTGTGTGTATGTGTGTGAGAGACAATGACATGATGATATAGCAGGTAAACCATTGCTTTACTATACCACCTAATGCTGACAAAGGATGCACTTCTCCATCCCCACCTTTCATTCTTTCCAGAAGTACAAATTGTCTAGAGGAAGGGGATGGCTTAGTGGTTAAGGCACTGGACTGAAACTCAGGAGTCTCTACTACTGATTCCTTCCGTGACCATGGACAAGTTACTTAAATTCTTTCTGTCTTAAGTTCCTCATCTGTAAAGTGGGGATAATGATAGAGAGGTTGTGAGGATAAATTCATTCATGCCTGGGAGGTACTCAAATGCTGCAGCACTGGGGTCATATACCTAGATAGAAACCAGGAACCTAATTTGTTTTTGGTTAAGTGATGTAGGAATCTGCATTATATTAGAGATGAACATGAGGAGAAAATTCCTGTAAGTAGGGTGAATTTCAAGGCACTCCTCTTTCACTGGGATGATATCTTTCACTGTTCTGCTTTTATCCCACAGACCGCTCCTTTTAAAGAGCACATCTCTTGTCATCCTTCACTGCTACTTTTCCCCCATTGCTATCCAATATTTCATTCCCCACCCATGTATCTGGCACAATCTTAGCATAATCAAAATAGCTGCATTTTTTTCTCCTTTGAATGCTGCTGGGATGGGACGCATCTGGTGAGTTAGGCTGAATAATTTTGCGGCCTCTTCCCTACTTGTTGTGTCTAATTAGGAGCCTATTACGGGAAGTCCCTAGTGGAGCTGGAGCAAAATTAGCACAGGGATTTCCCCACTTGCATCCTTTGAGGCTGCTACTTGGCCAAGAAGGTTTATTTGTGCTAGCAGCTGTTTGAGGCCAAACCCATGGGGGGTTCTTGTGGATCTCCTAAAATAGAACCATATTTGAGGAGGACTGGCTTCCTGGCTTGTTTCTCTTTAAACTAGCTGTGGCCACACTGGTTGACCTACCAGGAAGTCCTTCAAGCTCTCACTCCCCATCTCTCTTCCCACCCCAGATTTGAAGATGTCTTCAGAGATGATGCCGGATAGCAAACGAAATGAATATTCTTGATGTGAGGAGTGCATGAGTGTCTCTTCCATAGTGTCTTCTGTGTAATGGGTATAAGTTACTGAAACTGTGCATTTTACTTGGAGACCTTTGCAGTTTTCAAGTGTATTTCAGCAAACACCTGTTTCTGTCCAGCTGTCTCTATTTTCTTTCCTACTTTTGTTTTTAAACCTCCAAAATATTTTGTGTAAACATAGAAGCATCTTCACTTTGCTAATCAGCCTCCTCCTCCTTCCCCTGGTTGACTGCTTCAGTGGGGGCTGCAATCCAGAGCTTTACAAGGGAGTTTGCTTCCAGGTGTGACTAAACTGCTGCATGGAACACTAGCCTTGGATGTCTCTGATGGTATGTGGCAAAGTGACCAGCAAGATATTTGTATGTCTTTTATACCGTAGATGCTTTACTGTAATGGTAGAAAAGGAAAAATAGAGTAAAAAATGAGGGTGTTGTCTAACTGGGTCTTGGATATGTTTGGAGGCTATAGGTTGTAAGTAGTCTCGCAAAACACAGCATGGAAGTCCACACATTTAGTTGAAGGCCTTGATTTAAATTTTGGTTGGTCCCAAAGTATGACCTGACCTTCAGCTTTTATTTTTAAAATGGAGCTTCAGAGGTCAATTTATCATCAGAACGAGAGTGCTGTGATGTTTCTTTTGATACAAAGCTGCCAAGAACTGAACTCTGTAAACAGGAACGCTAAAAAAACAGGTTTACCCCTTTTGACTCCAGTGAGGTTCAATGGGACATGGGGCATTTGGGGGAAGGATGGATCAGGAAAAATGAATATTGTGCTAAAAATAAAATAATGGTCCTTCCTAAATAGGGACATTCCATACTTATACTGAAATAAATCACACCCCTCCTGAAGGAGGAAACACCAGCTGTCCAACACCTCCACTAACAAACCAGTATGACTTAGGAACTTATTTGTGTATGGCACCAGACTTCCTCTTCAAGGCTTCCAGCCAAGGGCTTTCTCTAAACCATGATGTTCATGAAGAAACTGGGGACCCTCTGTCTTTTCTCAGACCATTGTGGCTGCAGAATGATTGTGTTTCAGCCTCCGCTCTGCAGCACTGCCCTTGTCCTCTGTCCAGGGGACGCTTTCATAACTCCAGGATCTAATTACTGCACGTCATGCCTGCCTTTCTGATATGGCTTCAAGGTTGTTTGACAGTAACTTCTTATATCAGAGTTTAGGGAAACTTGGTGGTCCGGCTTTGTGCAGCCTGCTCTGAGCGGATGGGAGTGAATGCCTGTTCCAAATCCTATTGCTAGCTTCAGAGGAATGTTCCAGACTGGAACATGATTGACTTTCATTGTCCAGGTCGGACATTGTAAATGTCTGGCATGGAAGGTGCAGTACTGGTATCTACCTGTCCCTTCGTATAAAGAGGCTCATGGCTCCTGGCCCTGGAATTCACCTATCTTGATAGCAAGTGAACGTCAAATGCCACTCCGGATAGCTGGAGAGTCACCTGCCTTTTTGCGCGTACTGAAGAAACTCCCACACCCGATGTTAAAGCTCTTGAGTCTCTCCCTGCCAAATTTCCCTATCTGTGAACAAGAAGAATACTCCCCCACCCCCCCTTTGAGACTCTAATGAAAGGCTCTGGGTAGGTAGCATCCCCATTTTACAGATGAATAAACCAAGGGTTGGAGAGGTGAAGTGACTTATTAAAAGCTCTGGTGGGTTTAGAAATCTGGAGCTTGGCTCCAAGCCGTGCTACAACCCAGTGGATCATATGACCTCGCTTCCAGTTATACCACGATAGAGAGTTGGTGTGGGTGTCTGTCTTCATGTTGGAGGCCCCACTCTCTGCCTAATTGCCAGAGGATATGAGTAAATTAAAGCTGTAGCTAGGGATGCTTTAGCAGTAGCCGGTTGATGTTTTTAGCTCTGGAGGTCCCTAGTTCAGTCCCCCATGTGTCTGCCAAGGTGGCAGCCATCACATTGGCGTTGTGAAGAAAACTTGGATGGGGTGGGGGAGAGAGAGTTTGGGAAGGAATAGAGATAAATTGTCTGTTAGTGTTTTTTTTTTATTATTTTGCCCAGGGTGGGGAGGGTTTAGTTGTCTTCCTGAGACTTATTGTACCTTTCATCTTATCTGATGCCCTTTGATATAGTCTGGCAAGAGTCTCGTGTCAAGTGATTCTAAAACCTCCTGGGGTTTGCTTTGTCATTGCTGCTTCCTGCTTTTGGGGGTTTTGCTCAGCAGGCAGCTCTGTGGGCGGTCGGCTTTCCCCAATAGGTTTGGGAGCTGCAACCACTCAGGCCTGTCAGCCCATCAGT
This sequence comes from Emys orbicularis, assembly GCF_028017835.1. Taxonomy (NCBI): domain Eukaryota; kingdom Metazoa; phylum Chordata; order Testudines; family Emydidae; genus Emys; species Emys orbicularis. Next base: position 144,336,931 of record NC_088686.1, read on the forward strand.
GAGCTTTTCCTGCTGTTTTCCAGTATCGAGACTGTGTGTGTGTGTGAATTCCCCAGCTTTTGGAGGGGCACATTCTATGTCCTCGCCGCAGTCCCCGGGCCAGAGGATTTCGCTCTCCCCACCGGGGCCCTGAGGCCAGAGGAGTTCTGTGCTCCTGCTGATTACTGGGGGGCCCTGTGCCCCTGCTGCATGCCCTTGTGTGTGTATGTATCTGATTGTCTGAAGTTGGGTGACTGTCTTGTTCTCTGGTGACTTATAGATTTCTCTGGGGCTATTTGTCACTGCAGCACTCCCTGTTTATGGGCTCTTTTTAAAAACTGGATGTGCCTCTGTTGTAATCAATAACCACAAAAATACTTCCTGTACCTAGTAAATTGGATCAGTCTTCTGTACCTAGGAGGTCATTTTTGGAACAACTTGTTCTGCATATTCCAACTACCTTCCTCATTGACTATTTCCCACTGTTGAATCTCATGCTGACTGGAGTAAAGCAGAAGTGAGTAAAAGCCATTCATGCTTTAGAGACCATTAAACTGAGCTTAGGGAAGGGAATCGGGAGATGGTGGGAGCACTCTAGTAAGGAGGAGAGTGCAGTTTAATTCCGCCAAACATTGCTTCCTTCCTTCAAACAAAGGTTTGAAATGCAAGAGAGAGGAGGTGGTTCTGTGTTGCTGTGGGCATGGGGAGTAAAGACCTACAATATACTGCTTGGTGCATGCCATCAAGACCAATTCCATGTGCTGTGCTGGTTCTCTCTAGTCTATCTCAGCCTTGGGGAGTCAGCAAACTAGAATGTGTTCCCCACATGTCTTTATCCTTGCAGATGTTCAGGTCAGGGCAGGGCAGGATGGAGTCCTTGCTAACTTAAATACTGTGGGGATATCCTTTTGCTAGCAAGAAATGAAGATGATCGAGATCCCCTTGGATTCCCCTGTAATCGCTTCCCACTTGTCATATCAGTAGTGTGATCTCAGCAAAGGCCTAGTTTAGAAGGGGAACCAGAGATAGCAGAGGTGGAAAAAGCTGAAGTGAAAATAGCTGCTTCCTGTAGGGTTTTTACTGCAAATTGTCAGTCTTCATATTGGTTATCTTCCTCTTTGCTATTCCTCTACCCCTCTTTCCCCAAACTCTGAGTTAGGAAAGTTACTCCTCACCCCAGCCGTTCTCTTAAAAGTTGTATTTAGAAGGCTTGTATCTTGGTAGCAAACCCTCCTGCAACCTAAAGCATTCTAATGCATCATGTTAGCATTTTCTGTGTGAGGCGGTCAGTGTGTGCTGCTGAAACACAGGAGTGGGCAGTGATCAATTAACCCTTTCTGTACCCTGACCCAACACAAAGGGTTCTCTCCCCCCCCCCCCACCCCAGCCTGCTCAAGGTAAAACAGGAAGGACAAACATTGCCCCAGCTGTAGGCTGCCCAAGGCATTGGAACTAAATTAGGGACATGGGGGGTGCTTCCTAATCGATGCACTTGAACACACTAGACACAGTGTCCAAGTGATCGGAGCATGCTGTGGGTTACAGCAAAATATTTTTGATTCACACTGATAAAGCAGCATAAATAGTGACTAGGGAGCAATGGATAAGGCACTGGGCTAGCCACTGGGAGGCCTGAGTTCAAGTCATAGCTCTGCCTTAGTGATCTGTAGGGTGACTTGTGGCAAGCTATTTTGCCTAGTGATATTTTTATAAAATGCATTGATATAAGTATGTATATATAAAAGCTATGTACCTGCTAGGGGGTGATGGTTTTATTAATTGCACCGAGCCTTGCATCCAAGGATTTCAAAATACTTAAGGTTGTGAATGATTTTAATCTTCTCAGAGTAGGGTATTATGATCCCTGTTTGTTAATGTAAGGGGAAACCGATCCACACAGCAATTAGTGGAATTCCTCCTGCCATGTATTGAGCTGGGGATGGAATCTCGTGTGACATGTCATTCCATATTCTTTATGAAAATATGGACTGGAAAAGAGCTTAGTCTTCCCGTGAACTTGTGGGTCAGCCTGTGAAGAATGGTTACAAGGGCCCTACAGAGTCAGGCAGTCTTGTCACCTGATACAAAAACATTATCTGGGACTTCTTGTCATTTTCCACTGTAAGGGAAGTGGGATCAAACTAGGAAACAAAGGACTCTGGCATTATACAAATCCTATTTAAGGGTGGGGAGTGAGGTAATCCAGGCCATCCATTCTCCCCTGCTACCCCACCCAAGATGACTGCTGGAAACAACTAAGACTGAACTGGGGGAAAGAACTGAACCCAAGCTGGAAAGGCATCTGGCCTGTGAAGAAGATTATTAGAACCACATTTAGGGTGAGAAGAACTTGCATGTAACCAGTTTCCTTAGTGTATTAAGCTTAGTTTGCGTGCTCTGTTTTATTTCCTTAGTAATCTGCCTTGTTCTGTCTGCTATCTCCTTAACTACTTAAAATACACCTGTTATAGTTAATACATTTATTTCTGGTTTATAATATAACCCAGTTTATGTGATTTCTAACTGGGGGGGGGGGGGAGAGAATGGGAAATTGTGCATACTCTCTTCCACATTGAGGGAAGAGGCGAATACAATATATCTTTGGGTCTGCACTCCAAGGGAGGTGGACATCTGAGTGCTGGAGCCCTTAAACTGAGTCTTCCCAGAGCTGGGTGTGTGTGAGAGGAGGTTTTAAGAGCCTGGCTCAGCAAGACAGGTTAAAGGGGGCCCATGTTGGCAGAACAGGTAGACTCAGTGGTATCTCAGCACATCAAGTGACTTCCCAAGGAGTCCAACCCGCCACACCCAGATCTCTTGACTCCCAGCCCTGCCTCTTATGGAAAAATCATCCTGTAGAATGTAACATTTCTAAAGGCTTCTCTGCGGTGTCATTGTAACCATGTTGCTTGGAGGATATTAGAGAGACAAGGTGAGTGAGGGAATATCTTTTATTGGAGCAACTTTTGTTGGTGAAAGAGACAAGCTTTTGAGCTACCCAGAGCTCTTCTTCAGACCTGTGAGCTCAAAAGCTTGTCTCTTTCACCTGCAGAAGTTGGTCCAATAAAAAAATATTACCTCACCCACCTTGCATTCTAAAGGGTTGTTGAAACATCCTATGGAAATTAATCATTGGATCTGCGCGATAGAATTTTATAAGATAGCTAAAAATAGAAGGGATCTAAATCTCGATCAAATCCTATAGGTTTGTAGCATAATCTCCATAGAAACCTGCTGGCTTCATCCACTTAAATGCCACAAGACTTCACAATAAGATGTGCCGTAACTACAAGACTACCCTTTCTTTCTGCACTCAAGTTGCACCCCTACCCGCCAATGCAGAACAAAGACAGAAATGCTTTTATGTCTCTCCATCCCTGGGTGTTAAACTTGCTCTGTCTTTTTCCCTTTATCCAGGTGGTAAAAAACACATCACTGGTAAAAGAAGAGTGGGGCAATGGCATAGGGTGCTTCTCTCCTCTTCTCCCATCCCCCTGTCCTCATGATCTATTATTAATTTATCTTTGCATTCTAGTAGAATCTGAGGCCCCAGTTGAGATCAGGCCCCGTTGTGCTAGGGGCTGTGTCTGCACCTGGTGAGATAGTCCCTTCCCTGAAGATCTTACAGTATAAATAGACAAGATGGTCACAGAGGGTGGCAGGGACAAATGGCGCAGAAAGGGGAAGTGAATTGCCCATGGTCACACAGTAGGCCACCTCTGGGAACAGAACGCAGATCTCCTGACTCCTAGTCCAGTGCCCTACCTGCTAGACCAGTGATAGTCAGACTGAGGTTCAGGAGCTACAAGTGGGTCTTTAATGTGTCTCCTGTGGCTCTTTGCAGCACCTGATATTAAGACAATGTATGAGTTAATTATTGACCTATCAGGATGTTTTTACTAGGTTATTAACCCATGGTAGAATACTTGGTCAGTCATTTTGTTGCGAGATATATATATTCATTCATTCATTCATTCATTCATTCATTCATTGTTAATTATGGTCCGGGGTTAAAGCTGCGGTCTCCATACTCCTCCCAACCCACAGTGATTCTCGGCTGGTGCCAGTGGGAGGTCTGCACAGAGCTCCAGGGGAACTCCTTTGTTTAGTAAATGAACTTGGCGAGTATCATCGCTTGTTCAGTACCATATTGCTGCATTCGGCTTCACTCAGTGCAAAAATACGCTCGCCTTCAGGACCATCACAATTTCTGCCCTTTGGTTCTCTTTCCTCCACCATCATCCCCCCCCCCCCCCCCATATATATATATATATATATATATATATATATATAAAATGTCAATAGTAAATGAAACCACGAGTTCACATTACTGTGGCTCTTTTGGATAATGTAGATGGCTAATTTGGCACGTGGACCACTAAGGTCTGAGTGTCGCTGCATGAGACCCTTCCCTAGTTTCATCAGAATTGTTACTGGTGGGTGGGAGTGTCCTCAGATGGCAGCCCGGAGACTAATGGAAGCTCTCTGCCTGGGTTTGCTATTTGTCACCTGACGTAAGTGGCCAGTGGAAGAGGCATGAGAAGTGACACTAAGAATAGGAATGATAACAGCACTGAAACTCATTAGCAAGTTTCTTGCCCTTTCTGGGTCCAGTTACATCCAGAGGCCTCTGGGATAAGGAGGGAATGAGTACCCTGCTGTCTCCTTACCCCCACACTCCCGAAGCGTTGAAAGGCTGAGCTGATTCGGAAGGACAACGCAAATGCCAGCTTTGTTAGACTCTCTCGTGCTTGAAACGGGGGTGGAGAGGGGAGACCTAATGCTGGGTGCGCCGCTGGAGATTAATACTAGTGGGGATGCTGTCTGGGGGCTCATGGTTCTGATGGTGATGGCTCTTAGTGTTGGAGCACGGGGAAGGAGGATGGAGAGGAGACGCTGCCTCCCGAGAGAGGGTGTATGTGGGATGCAAAGTGTGTGGGGGGGGCATTATCCTTGTCATTGGCCAAAATTTCCCTCCCTTTTCCTTACTGTTATGTTGCATGCTGCCGCGCCCCCGCCCCCACCCCATTCCAAAGATGGGTGTATTTTGGCAGTGCTGTGCTTACCTCGGGAGCTGTCAAACACGTGGCCTGTCTGATGTATTCATGTGGCCCACATGAATATTTAGAATCTAAGTTTTTTCTTTTTTTAAAGTAACCTCATGGTTGCAGAGAGTGGCCTCCAAATGTAACCAATGCAGGGTGGTCTACCTGAGTCTGCACATGGCCCGAAACAAGGACTCTGAGAGGAGTTAACTCCCCTGCCTGTCATTAGCCTCTTTGGGGTGTTGACTCTGAAGCCTAAGGACACTTGAAAAGTCAGCATGAACTATTTGCAGGAATGAGTGGGGGTGAAACCTGTGAGTGGGGGGAATTGAGAATTACTGTAGGGAAGGAAACGCAGGGAGAAGAGGAAGGGAAACAGAAAGGGGGATGGTGGAGGAAGGAGAACCAAAGGGCAGAAATTGTGATGGTCCTGAAGGCGAGCGTATTTTTGCACCGAGTGAAGCCGAATGCAGCAATATGGTACTGAACAAGCGATGATACTCACCAAGTTCATTTACACCAGCCGAGAATCACTGTGGGTTGGGAGGAGTATGGAGACCGCAGCTTTAACCCCGGACCATAATTAACAATGAAATTCAGCCCTCTCCCAGAATGGGTTTATATCCCTGGTCTATGCAGCAGGTCAAAGGTGCCTGTAGCCCTTAGCAATGCAGCTGCGATGTGTGTGTGCATGTAATATAAGTATTCCTCCTTGATCTCTCTCTCCTGTTTTTCTTCCGCCCCCATTTCCAGCTGCTCAATCTGACCTTCCCTGGACTGCCAAATACTCCTACTCTGCAGGTGTTTCCACTTGGGAATTAGGAACATCTCTAAGTGTTGAGATCTTTCTGCCTCAAGGCCAGATGCCATGGAGTGATTTTTGCCTGGCTTCTGCATGGCCTTCTTGTCAATGTCCTGAATCTCAGAACCAGAGCTGTTCGCTTTTCTTTCATGGCTCCTGCAGTCTGCCTGGCATATTCCCCAGCAATAAAAGCCTGCCTATGAAAGAAACTTGATTAAATCTGGCCTTTGTTAAACATCTCACTGCTGTGACCTTCATTCTGCTATCAGAAAAACCTCCTGAAATGGAACAAATTACCTTATCAAGAGTTAATCACTCTCCTCTCCTATCCCAAAACGGACTGCTCCCCATTCCCCAGGGAAGCAGGAAATCGTTGGTGGTGGGGGTCTGAGTATTTATTTAGTTGAATTGCAGATAGGGTGTTTTGAAAGACGGAGCAGCTGATTACTTGCCTGTGTGGGTGTCTGGATATTACAAAGGCAAATGTCACTGTGGTCTTGCTGTACCTGTGCATGTTATAGGGGCCACAGCTCTGATTTCATTAGTAATACACTGAGCTGCTTGAAAAGGATTCTGAGTTACCTCTTAAAAAGTAGATAGATCTATTTATACCCTCCTCTGTTTGTTATAGTCAGAATAACATGAAATTATTTCCTGCCGTCTAACTTTTTTCTAGCTGGCGATTGCAGATGATTCTTCTTTTCCTGCCGCTCCCCTGCTCCACCAGGGTTTTTGGAAACAGCTGTAAATAGAGCTTTTAAAAATAAGTCACAGCTCCTGTATTGTGTTGTGATCTTGCCCAGATTATCTTTTAATGCACTAGTATCTCTGATAGTGGCCGTGCTGCAGCAGACAGCACACTGTCTAACTGTGGGTCCTGCAAATAGTGGTTTCTTAAAATGTCAGAAGAGATGGGTTTTCATTGAAATAAACTATTGGAAGAATTCAAAGGGAGGTTCCCTTGCTATTCCCCTATCTTGTGTGTTGCATGTACCTTTGTCTTTCTCCTGGGCTGCTCCTCATACTTGCCAGGAGCTTCCCATAAACACCTGCAAAACTACTTCATTGTCCTTCAAATCTCCCCTTTGCTGTGATGCCTGCAAGAAAAAACACAAACTTGACTATAAAAAGAACAGGAGTACTAGTGGCACCTTAGAGACTAACAAATTTATTAGAGCATAAGCTTTCGTGGGCTACAACCCACTTCTTATGCATCCGAAGAAGTGGGTTGTAGCCCACGAAAGCTTATGCTCTAATAAATTTGTTAGTCTCTAAGGTGCCCCTAGTACTCCTGTTCTTTTTGCGGATACAGACTAACACGGCTGCTACTCTGAAACTTGACTATGGTTAGGTTACTGAGACCACCGCCTGCCATGCTGACCAATGTTGTCTCATTGCTTCTTTGTCCAGTGACACTATGTGCTGTCTGAGGTGAGAAGCAAAGCAGGTCTGCTTAGGCAGAATGTCTTTTGCTGGGAACAACACAGTAAAGGCAGGAAACTGTTCAGCCTGGGAATACCCGGGTCAGAAGGCAAAGAGATGTGTGTCTCCACCCAAGCAGTGACGGGCAGGGGGGCCAGAATCCTGATTGGTGGTGCCCTTGCTGTACCATAGAGGGGAATACAAGTGCTGTGCCCTGAGCTCTGACTGCTTAGGCTCATGGTAGAGCCTGTGATCCTTTTTGCAAACGTAGGGTTGTTAAAATGCTATGTCCTGGCAAAATTCCAAGTTTCATTTTGCCTCCTTAAATTCCCCTTGTGTTTCCAGTGTCATACAATGTTCTGCTTGACTTCTGTCCCCGCCCCCTGTGCTGCATTGATATTAAGCGGCTGCCACGTTCTGATCCAGAGGCAACTGCATTGGATGAAATGAATTTGTGTGTGCCCCTGTGAAATATATTGTGAGATACTGTCGGCCACCTGTGTGTGTGTGTGTGTGTGAGAGAGAAAGTAAGTTTATTTAGATGTGCGAGAAACCATAGGCTCAGGGTGCACTTGACAAAACTTCACCAAAAAAAAATCCCAAGTACATACAACACAATTTAACATGTCCCCGCTCCGTCAGTGAGCCAGGCAACTTAAAAACTCAAATCCTCTTTAGCGTCTCTCCAGCTGTAATACCCCCTTTGCACGTACACAGGCCCACCGTTTTCATATGCTTGGGCCCCGGGGGGGAGGGTAAGATCAGCTCTGCACTGTAAGCCATTAATAGCAACGGGGCAATTCTGGCAACTCCATCTTCAAAGGTCACAGGCTGGGATGGGTGGGCGGTGGGGACCGATCTATTTCAGCCTCTGCACTGGCTTCCTCTTGTCTCTCATGACTCTGTTATTTCCTTGCTGTTTATAGTGTTGGTGCTTCCTGTTCTTTTATCAGCCTCAGCAACACCCCGAGCGAGTGCGCGCAAGGGGGAGGGGTGGAAGCGATAACGGTTTTTTGGGGTGGGCTATTCCCGCTCCCCCCCCCCCCTTAAATTCTGTGTATTTTAAAACGTCATGGCTGCCTCCTCAGAGAAACAAGAGCATCTGCCCTCCTGTCACATGGGGCTTGTTCGATGCCAGTTGGGTTTTGTTGCAGCATCGGAGCGCTCGTGGGAAACCGACAGTGGTGACGTGAGAACTGGAGGTTCCCAAGCCAGCCCGATGTCCCCAGGGTACCAGGTCACCCATGGGGGAAATCTCATGCTCTTTCCAGTCCAGTCCTGCTGTGCTGTGTGGGAGATTTTCTTCTCAATAAAGGGGGTTGGTAGAGAGTGTGTGTGAGAGAGGAAATGGACAAATATCAGAGCTGTGTGTATCGTGTCATCGGGGTGGGCTCACTACCCCCACTGATGAGAATTGACCAGGGGCGACCTGTACTCCTCCCAGAGCTTTGCTTTGAGTTTCCAGTTTGGCTGGTGCCAAAAAACTCCTGTCAAAACAGCTGTTTTGCCTGGTGTCTCTCACCCTCTACTGGTTAGAATCCGAGCAGCAGAAGTGAACTCTGGCATGGGCCCTTTACTGCTAACAGAGACTTTCCTTTAACTCAAGAAGGAGGATCAGAGTTCTGAACTTGCTCGCTGCCATGGTGTCTTCAGTGACCGTGGATTTGGTTATGATATGCATATGGATCGTCAGCAAGGGCACTTTTCTTTTTTGATGGCGTGGGAGAACAAGGTGAGGAGGGGGATGAGCAGAGGTTTTCCCCCAATCCCTACCAAAAATACCCAAATGTAATGTCAGAAAGCAGCACGCACTGGAGTGCATTTCTGTTCTTTAAAGTGAGATCTGCTCAGCACAGGCTGGAGATGCTTTGGGGAGCGTTGCTGTGCTCTGATTCCTAGAGGTATAGTACTGAGGCAGCGAACTTTCTTGGTGCCAGTTGCTGCTGAAATCCCTCAGCATGCGTGATGGTTTTATACACTCATGAATGAATTAGAGGCAGCCTGGCATATAGAAAGAGCAGCTTTGAACTTGGTTTCAATTTTTTTATTTCTTTATTTGGACTAGTGCCCTAAAAGGAGAAGGTGAGTTTATCGCAAAAGTGGGTTATCTTTTCTGTAGTTCACTGGGCTTCTGTGCTAAGGGGCTTGTGAATGGTGCGTGTGGTAGAATTGGCCCTGTGGTGCAATATGATTTTATTTCTAGGCTAGAAACAATTTCAGAGAGTACCCATGCTGTTGAAATCCAAAGTGGGGCAGAGATGGTCTCTTGGGCTTGGTCTGCACTTAAAACTTATACTGGCATGTACACATCAGTCAGGGGGTGTAAAACCCACACCCCTTAGAATCATACATGTAGGACTGGAAGGGATCTTGAGAGGTCCTCTAGCCCAGTCCCCTGCATTCAAGGCAGGACTAAGTATTATCTATTCTAGGCCATCCCTGACAGGTGTCTGTCTAACCGGAAACATCGCTATGCTTATGAAACCCACCGTGTAGACACAGCTATGCTGACAGAAGGCTCTGTAGTGTAGACATAGCCTTGTTGGTTTTGTTTGTGCTTGTACAGTACAATGGGGCCCTGAACCATGACAGGGACTCCTAGGTGCTACTGCAATACAAATGATAAATTCAATCCTGTTTCTATTATGTGTAGCTGGGAATAACGTCTGGACTTCCATACATCGTGCTCTGGAGAGGGCTGCTGTTAAAAGGCCAGGCGGGGAAAGCAAAGATCCCCCCCGCTTCCTAGTTTAGCTATTTAGGTCAAGTATCCCAGTGGAGTTGCCTCCATGTTCACCATTTCTCACTGCCACATTCTGGCAGGATTGGCCTTGGATACTGAGGTATGAGTGACCAAGTTATAAGTAATCAGGCTAATGGGATTAGGGGCCAGGTAGCCAAAGAGCGGCTCTTGGCTCCCCTCTCCCTGTAATGAAGTACAGGTTTTTATTGCAGGTTGGGAATTCAAACTTACCAGGCCAGATCTATACTAGGAACGCTTTGCTGGAGACCTGGTACATTACCCTGGCAAAGTGCTCCTAGCGAGGATTCCATTTATACTGGCAAAATGGCACTTTCAGCAGGATAGCTTGTTCCACACATCCCCTCCCCTCTCGCCTCACCCACCCCGTGAAATAAACTGTAGAGGCAAAGAGTTTGGCCGGTATAATTGCATTTACAGTAGGGGTTTTTGCTGGCACAGCTCTGTCCACCCTGTCTGACATAGCTATGCCAGCAAACATTTGTAGAGTGGACCCATTCATCTATCAGGGCACACGCAAACACATGCAAATATGGGGTGTGTGTGTGTGTGTGTGTGTGTGTGTGAGAGAGAGAGAGGTTAAAAACAAAACCAAAGCACATTCATTTACATGCCCAAGAGTTGCTGCCTTCTCTCTCTGTACAGTAGAGAAGCAATAACTGCCTCTTGAGGAAATGTCCTGCAGTAGCTAATGGAGAATCTTATTCCTGCTCTAGAAACTCGGTAAGATGATTTGAAAACTCATAACAAGGATCTCGCTCTCGATAGGGCTTCAGGATTCCTATCCTGTTACATTTGTGAGGATTTGTCCGTAAGAGGTGGCATTTGTCTGCTCCCTGACTGTGCCTGGGAAATCCGCAGTGATTCTTTTGTTTTCTTAGCTGCTCCCTGGCCCCCAAGCCAGGAATGCACCATGCAGTTCTGTCTAATAGCCAGCCTAGGCTAGTGGCTTTTCCTTTTGTTTCCTCTTCTTCTCCTTTCCCCCTCGGGGAACCTCTTTGAGCCTGGAATGCAGGTTTGACAGTCTGTGGAATGTGCCTGGCCTCAGCTGGGGCCCCTAGCTCTGTGCTGAGTGTGTGTATACACGGTGGCTGGCTGTATCTGGGTAGGCTGTGGCTTGGTGCTGCATTCTTTCCAGGAGCTGTCATGCTGTTTGCTGACACCGAGTTGCCAGTTGCAGCTTGGGTTTCATGGAAGCTTTTCTGGCCGGCTTCTGTGCAGAGCCTTTAACTGAAAACTTTTGGCTTGTAACTAGAGCGGTAGAAGGCAGTGTCACCTTGTAGTTAGAGCAGGGGGTTGAGAGCTGGAACTCCCTGGTTCTATCCTCCACTCCACCACTGACTGTGTCAGACTTTGAGCAAGTGGCTTAACTGTTGTTGTATTACAGTAAGGTGACGAAATAGCAAGCGTGAAAAATCGGGACATTTCTTTTTTCGGGGTGGTGGTGGAATCGTGTGTATATAAGAAAAAGCCCCTAATATTGGGACGGTACCAATAATATCAAGACGTCTGGTCATCCTAAATGACAGTAACATCACCTGCCCTGTTGTCTTGGATGCTGTACAAATACATAGCGAGGAGCTTGCAATCCAAACAGACAGGACAGACTGAGAGTGGGAGGGGAAACGGCGGAACAGAGAGAGGGTTAGTGGCAGAACTGGGAATAGATTCCCATCTCCCAGTCCAATGCGCTGTCCATTAGACCACACTGCCTTATGTGCTGTTGGTATCACCCTCTGTAAAGTGGGGGATAACTGCTGCTTCTTGTCTGTGTGTGGAGGGGTGATATTTGGCTTTAACCTGGCAAAGGTCTTTTAGCTCTTTGGATGAAAGCCGTCACGGGAGTGCATCGTTGTTATTCCAAAGTGTTGTGAAAAAAATAATTAAGCCTTCTTCAAGCCCAGGGTGCCATTTTTGCCTTGAGGGTGGCCGGAGTTGGTTATTCTGTTGGTGGTGTGAGTCAGCTGCTCATGACCCAGTCTGTAGGTGAGCTTAGCACTAAAAGGCCTCTCGGCGGTTCTGACAGGCTTGCTTGAGGAAACCTGGATGAGATTAGAACATCGTTTTCGACCATGCGTGAGCCGAAGAGCTAGAGGTGGTGCAGCTTGGTGAGGCTGGCTTGAGCCCGGGAAACTGATTGGAAGCAGGCCCTCTCCAACTGTACCGTATTGGCTGAGAGAGGGAGTGGGGGAGGTAGTTTTATTATTCCTGTTGTAAAATGAAGCCAAAATTGCTTTTTTTTTCTGGTAAAAGAAAAGTCCCAGAATATGTCCCTAACCTTGTTCTATCCCCCACAGGGAATCTCTTCCCTTAAGGGTGTAATACTGTCTGGCTTGGTGCTACACACCTAAGCACACACCAGTACACAATTGATGTTCTAGCTCATCGGTCTCCAACCTTTCTCGCCAGACGATGAGCCACGGAGGACTGTGGCGGCGGACGAGCATCTGCCGAAATGTCGCCGACAAGCGGCAACGTCAATAGGCGCCGCCGCCGAAAATCGGTGGCATTTCGGCAGCGACGCCTCTGGATGACGCTGCTTCTAAGCAGCATTTCGGCGGATGCTCGTCCGCCGGCCAGTACGCGGGCGCATTTAGACGCCCCGGCGGGTGCCATGGCGCCCGCGGGCACCGCGTTGGGGACCTCTGTTCTAGCTTGTGCCTTTCCAAACTACCATTTGCCTGAAGCTTGTGCCTTTATTCTCGATCTGAGGCCATGGGCTGCCGAAGGAGATAAAATTAGATGGGCAGCGTGTAAATCTGAATGGAGCTGAGCTAGGCATTTGAGTGTCCACACATGGTGAGTTTCCTAGGAAAGGGTAGGTAGATACCTCTCCGCCTGAGTTGCCCAGCTCTGGTGCTAAACTTTGCCATTAAACTGAAACGCAGACCCCAACAAGAGCCTGGATGCAGAATCAGCGAGACAACTATCCAGTCTACTTAACAGCATGCACGTAACAATGAGCCTTGAAATTCTTGCTGGAGGCAGGGAGGGAGGGTATGTGGCTTTGTGTAAGACACATTTGTTGTCTTGTATTTAGGAGTCTGCTGCATGTATTTAAGGCTGTTTGTTTATGTTGACAAACATGGTAATTACTAGACTCTGGCAGACTAGCAAATCTTTCCAGCACCAGAGAGCTGTGAGGAGCCTTTGTGGAAGTCAGGGGACTCCTTAAAGAGCTGTTGACTCCTGCTGGAAAAGCTGAGAAATGTACTATTTAGAGAGAATCTTGCTTATTTATTTTGTCTTCCCCGGGCATGGGATGGTTTTTTTTATAATCTCTGGGGGATGTGTAGCTAATGGGCTTTCTGTGTGGTGCTGAGGTGTGAGCTCAGACTGTGCATGTTCCCCAACCAACATGAATTCTGTATGGTTGAGGTGTCCATAGCACCCAGTTGGGATATCCCAGGGCTCTTAATTGTGGATATTTAATGTTCCACATCCAGCGTAGCAATCTTTAAAGGGATCCATAGCAGCTAAAGGAACCCTCTCAAACGTCCCATCTGTAATTGCTAATATTTCCAATAGAAAATGGCTTCAGAAAATTAAAATTAAATATTTCCCTCCCCTTCCAAACTTTTCATTCTTTCTGCCATTCCTTGGCAGTGTTTGAGGCATTTATCACTTCCACTAGATGACTGTACATGTCATTGCATCTCTCAAAGGGACCTGCCCCAGGTTTCACGGCAACTGAGTCAAGAAGAACCCAGGTTTCCTGACTCCCAGTCCAGTGGACCTTGCTATCTCCCACTTAACTGTGAGAATGTAGCAGGCTGTTACAGTTAATTGGCAGTACTGCTCAAAGCAGGTATGGTCTTACGCCCTGCTCTGCTAATAATCTGAGGTGATGCTAGTTACACAGATAAAGAAGCTTGTTTTTTAAAAGCATAGTTAACCTGCCGGTGTCCCTCTAAGCCGGGAAACATCAGCAGTAGCACTGAACACACAGGCCCAGATCCTCAAAGGTCCCATGGGAATTGGAAATTTTAATTTTTGACTAGAACAAACCCCTTGGAAAATGTTGATATGTAAACTTTCATTGGTGTATGTGTGTGTCTGGTTTTTTTTAACCAGCCATAGAGCTCTAAATTTTTCAGAGATCAAAATATTTCGTTGCTGTATTTTTGAAACTTTGAAAAATCAATAAAAATAATTTAAATTCACACTAGCATTTTTTGCTGTTTATAACCAGCTCTAATTATTATATAGAGGCTTGATACTTCTGCCACTGAACTGATGGGGCATTTTGCCTTCGACTTCAGTGGATGCCGGTGCAGTTCCCTATGTACCAAAAGCATAGTTCCCCTCCACCACTCTAGGTTCAGCCTCATAAATGCATGAAGGGAAACGTTTAGCCAATGTCCTTCAGTAGCCAGTGCTCCAATAACTGTAATTGGATGAGGAAGTTAGTTAATGTGCTCCAGAGAACTATTTTATTAAGAGCAATTATTGGGTAAATTGATAAATTGATGTAATTAAGGAAACCAGACTCGTGCAACTCAGCAAGATCCTAAATGGACCAATCCATGATGACCTTTCAAGTCATTGAATAGTAATACTCTCCTCTGACCCTCCTCCTGTACCCTTTTTCAGGTGTTTAATGGTGTAGCTGATGGATTCAGTATCTATCAATTGGCCTTTACTGTTGATTTGTCTGTAACATTGCTCTAATTTGGATCCAATGGACTGAATAAGCCCAGCAGAGAAACCTGTTTCATGAGGTCAGAAGTGTGAACCGTCCCCCACGTATCACTAACCCACAGTGCGATCTTGGGAAAATCACTTTTCTTATCCATGCTTCAGTTTCCCCATTTGTAAGATTGGGATGCTGATGATCATGGCATACCTCAAAAAAGCGTGATGAGGCTTGAGGGCAGGTCTACACTACAGTGGGGATCGATCCACTGGCGGTTGATTTAGCGGATCTAGTAAAGACCTGCCAAATCGACTGCAGATCGCTCTCCAGTTGACCCCTGTACTCCACCCCGACTCCGTGGTTATTCACGTAGCTGGAGTTGTGTAGTGTAGGTTGACTTACTCCGGTAGTGTAGACATAGCCTTAGCTTGCTCTGGTTTGTATGGGTCTTTGAGCTCCTCAGGGGAAAGGCGCGGCATAAGTGCAAAGCATGACTTAAAAAAAAAAGTCACTACGATTTTGCAGATGTTTATAATGTAGATTGAGTTCTTTGACCAATACAAAGCTCAGGCCGCTGGGAGTGACGTGATGAACAGCTCCTCTACATGTGCTTGTGTGTACTTCAGATCAACAGAATGGCAAGAATTTTTATGTAGCCACTTTTTGCCACTAGATGGCACCGTCTGCCAGAGAATGCAAACAGCTGATCTCTGCTGGACTCCATTTATGCAGCGTGTGCTGCACAGAGGGGATGGGCTCCAAAGGGCCATCAGTCCTATGTATGGACAGACCGTAAACCCCGTTAATATGTCAGGTGCTGATGTTATGTGAGTGATATTTTTCTGGCCAACCTTAAAGTCTGCTACTAGCAGGGGCAGAGTTTATTGCTCCCTGAGCTGACAGGCTGGGAATGCGGTGGAGGTAGCTTCCTCTGCCTCCAAAAGGGGAGGGGTGTTGCATACTATGCTCAAGCAAACCTCCTCCTCCCCATCCTTGCATGTGTGGGGTCGTTGAAGGGAGCATTGAGCATCCCTCTGCCAAAGCGCGGGGGGTGGGGGGTAGACTCTGATGTGGGACCCCAGAGGAGGAGCCTTGTGAATTAGCGATTCAAATTCTTTGCCAGGGAAGCGCTGTCCAAAATGTCACCCCTACCCCCTGCGTGTGAGTTGACTTGTCCTGTCCTTTCATCACGGACGCTCAGTACCAAGGGTCCCATTGCACCCATCCTGCAATGTGGCCCAGTGGTGGGCTGAGATGTGGCACTTCTGGCCCTGACTTCACAGCTAAGTGTTGGGAGAGAAAGCAGAACGTACCAGGGTAACGTTTTCATCTGCCTTTGTTGGGTGTGAACAGTTGCAGTGTCTATTCCCAATAAAAATTAACTAACCCCTAAGGCAGGGTCTGGCTTTCCCTGGAGAGTGTCGATTATTATTTCCTTGTCGATCTAAAGATGTAGTAAGTGCAGGCCTCCTGCTGCTAGTGTAGATGTCTTTGGCCTTTACTTGCAAGTTCGGTTAATTTAAGGGCACCTATTTCCCAAGTTACGCTCAAGCAGGAATTAATGCTCTTGACACAACTGTACACCTCTAATAGCTGTTGCGTTGGCGAGAAACCAAATGGCTGGAATTGCATATATCCTCCACTAGATGGCGCTCCAGGCATTGTATAGGGCTAGACTTAACTCACCTGTTGTTTTCTCATACCGAATAATAATGGATGAGAGTGCATCAGTCTCTGTTACTTTGTCCTTCATGCCCCTAGTTGTATCTTTCCCTGATCTATCTGCAGAGGTCTAATAGAGATCACATGAAAGCTTTATTAGCAGAATATCATGGTGTTATGGCAACATCTCAGACCTTTTGAATCCAGAACCTTTTGTTCAAGTGTCTTGGACAAAATTGTGATTCTGGAAATTTTGCTGCATGGGGGAGAAAAGACTGAATTTTCCTTCTTTCTTTTAGATGCTGCAGGACTGCCCCAAAGCCCGCAGGGAAGTCGAACTCCACTGGAGGGCATCTCAGTGTGCCCACATTGTAAAGATCATTGATGTCTATGAAAACCTGTACCAGGGGAGGAAGTGCCTGCTTATAATCATGGAGTGGTAAGTGTTGTGTGAGAGAAGAAACGAGCCAAATCCCTCCTCCCACTTGACCGCTTCACTTCTCTCAGGGGAGGCCGTCGCTCTAGAGATCTGTGCAACCTGTGGAAAATGCCTGGGAAATCTTAGGATATCAAGGATCATCTAGAAAGAACTGGTGCCCAGGCTCCCCGTGCCTCATACCATGTGTGTTCTGAGCATGTGAATGTTTGGCCGCCAACACTTCTAAGTATCAGTAGCTGAAGGCTGGGCCATGTGCCTTTTGGAAAGGCCATGTCCCATGGATTCACAGGATTTACCTCTGACCCTGCCATCACATTAATTCAACCATTTTGAAAGCAGCACGGTGTATTGGTCAGAGTACGTGGCTGAGGGCCAGGAACTCCTGGGCTCTGACACCCCGGGTGGTTCTATACAAGTCATTTTACCTGTCTGTGCCTCAGTTTCCTCATCTGTAATATGTTTTTTTTTGTTTTATACCTGTTCACCTCTCGGCGTGAAAATATTCCTTAAAGTTCATAAAATGCTTTATGATCTTTGAACTGAAACAGAATTTGCTATAGAAATGCACAATATTTTTTATTATAGCCCTTGAGAATTGTTATGTATGAGGTGGGAAGGGGCTGTTTGATTTCTAACCTCAGTGTGTAGGGGGAATTCTTGTAATGTCTGAGGCGGCGTTGGTAGGGGGGAAATGGCCTTCTATGATCAGGGAAAAACAAAGTCACTGAGAGATGTAGTAGTTCGGCATTCAAGAGCCAGATTTCCCAAGTGTTCAGCACCCAGAACTGGGGCCGGAGTGTGAGCTGCTGGTTGTGGAGTCATTTGGAAAACCTGGAGCTAGGTAAGCAGGCGTATGGCCCATGGATCCTTATTCTTGTAACAGAACCCATCATATTCTCACATGCAAAGAGTTCTTCATAAACCAGACCTGCTTTTGCCATGAAAAAGGTGTTGGTAACTTTTGAAGTGCCAGCCGTGCTGTCATGTGTGGGGCTGAGCTGGTCGTTGGGCAGCAGTGGCTGTCAGACCAGGGGTACACCACCGGCAAAGAGCAGGGAAGAGAGTGACAGGCTGGTGTTCACAGCAATGTCTGAGCAAGTCTGGTGCTCTCAGAAGTTTGATACGAGGAGGGAGGAATGAAGGGGAAAGTATCGAAACCACATCCCAACCGCAGCTGTGATTTTTAATGCAGCTTCCTTGCCAAAACCTCTCCCGTGGCAGAGGCCAACAGGTTGTCAGGGGGCGGGGAGGGGGAGACGGAGGAGCAGTTCAGGGTTTGCAAAGGTTAGGCTGCTGATATGTTGCGCAAGAGCTTTCTGAGTTTTCTGTGTGGGAAGATGCTTCCGACACTCGTGCTGAGATCCTGGGTGTCCGCAGGCAGAGAAGGTTTGAGCAGCTCATCTGTACACGTGGGGAGACAGCGATGTCTGAATGAACAATAGGAAGCTGGTCACTGTGCTGTCAAATGTGCGTGTGAAACCAGTTGAAGCATTGCTTTAATAGCCACCTGCTATTTTAAAGCTAGCCTGAGCGTGATGGACTGGAATAGGCTTAGATACTGCCAGGATGGGCCCTGTATAAGATGGAAAGTAACCAGAGAGGAAACAGACACGGTTGCAGTGTCCCATACATCCCTGTGACTCAGGTCTGTTCGTGTCTCCGTTCAGATCCGGGGCGTTTGTAACTCAGTACTTGGCTGTGAAGCTCTTAGCATGGACACAAATTCTCTCTCCTTTTCTGTACCCTCTATCACATAGCTCGGCTCCGTGTTCGTTATTTGTATCGGGGATAGTGCCGAGAAGCCTGTTCGAGATTTGGGCCCCATTGTGTTAGTCGCTGTGTGGACACGTACCAGGAGACAGTCCCTACCCCAAAGAGCTAGACAAGACAAAGAGAGGAAACCTCGTTTCCTGTAGATGGGGAGCGTGGGCACAGAGAGGCTAAGTGGCTTGCTCAAGGTCACTCGAGGAGTCTGGTAGAGCTGGGAACTGAGTCCTCAGCCAGGGCTTTAGCCCCAAGACCTCTGTATCCATCTGGCTGTTGGAGGAATACGGAAGTTAGTTTTGTATTCAAATATTTTAGCTGCATCGTTCACTCTGCATAACTTGGGCTAGTGGCTTCAAAAGCCAGAGCTCTTCAGGGAGACCAACGTCCCCAGGCTGAGGCCTGGGGTCTGTGAAATCAGTGGGAGCTGCCGGGGGCAGAGCTTCTTTGAGCACCAGGGTGCTGCTGTGTTTTGTCCCATTTGCCCTTGTGCTCAGTCAGTCTGCCGACTGCCGGTCACCCAGCTTGTCAGGTGACTGACTGGCATAGGAGCTTGTGCTGTGGTGTGACCTGAGCGCACAGGCTGGGTGGAACTCTGAGTTCAATGCCTCCTTGCTTGTGTGGTTGAATGTATCTCCGGTGGCTTTTGCTGAAAAGTAGGCCAGCGAGGCTGGGAACTTTCGGCGTTTCTAGAGCAATCTGTTCTCTTTATTGTAAAGGTGCCTCTGTACGGTTGCTCTCATGTGGCCAGGAAATCCGCAGGTGCTGGCCCATTGCCTGCCTGCAGCGGAGGGAGTCCTCTGCTATGCAGTCTCTCTTGGCTGCTTTCTGGAGAAGGGAGAGAGGCCTGGAAATGGAGGCAAACCTGGAGGCGGGGTGTGGGAGGAAGGGAGGTTAATCTCCTTGAACTTGGAAACAAAGCCAGAAATGTTGCAAGATCTCTCACCCCTGGCAATGTGTATTGGGGCTTCTCCCCAAAGCTCGGTGCAGCGACTCCTGGCCGTGCTTGGCTTGGAATGATCAGTGAGGATTTTGAAGGCCTGCTGGAGAGGCCTGATGGGTGGGGGAGGTAGCGGCTAGACCTTTAACTCCACTTGTTTCTGTATTTCAGCTTGGATGGTGGGGAGCTCTTCAGTCGAATTCAAGATAGGGGAGACCAGGCCTTCACGGAACGGGGTACGGAGGCTTTTTTTTAACCCCTTGGCTGTTTTATGTTGGTTGAGTGAAAATGTCTTGCCTTAGAGCTGGTTGGAACTTCTGCAACCAGACGTTTGACTGAAAAATGGAGAGTTTGTCAAAGAAATGTTCGTTCTCTCTCTCACTAAAATGTTGTGGGTAATTTTAAGAGAACCTGATTCTTTCCCCCAGAAAAATGTTGGAAAGGAAAAAAATTTCCATTTTCACGGAAATTTTTCCTTGGGAAGGGAGGCAAGATTGTTTCCCAGCACTGGCACTCTCCAGCCACCCTGCAGCTAAGTGTGAGAGACGAGCTTCTGACTATCCAATTCCCTTCCTCTCCCCACGTCCCAAAGTGGTAGGCAGTGGTCTCTGTTAGCCGTACTGAGACTCAGCCTACTAAACAGTCTAGGGTCAAAGCCAGTGGCTGGTGCTCCCCCAAATCACTCTTATTGGGAGTGATTGTAGCAGGTCTACTCTCTTCGCAGGCAGGTCCCATGTGAAGAACCCTGCTCGGAAAGGGAGACTTCAGGCACAAGAGCTTCTTTGCTTTCCGACTCTCAGAGGGTTTCTCTGCGGTGCTGTCCAGCCCTTGCCTTCAGGGATGCACTTGTTTCACCTTGGGGGTGGCTTTACTTTGAATTGCTGAGGTTTAAATACTTTTAAATTTTCTTTAACTCCTCTAGAGGCTTCAGAAATAATGAAGAGCATTGGAGAAGCCATCCAGTACTTGCACTCGATTAACATAGCACACCGGGATGTTAAGGTACTGCGCGCCTAGCGGATGCTAGAGAGTGTTTCCAAGGTCTTTGCCCCTAGCGGAGGGCCCTCTGCTTGCACGACCCCCAGTGTCCTGGCCCGCATAACATTGTACAGTCCAGAGGAGTGCTGCAGCCACTCCCTAGATTGCATTTAAGAGGCCCACTGAGGTTAACCGGCCTCAAGTAACTCGTGCTTTTTGAAAGGCAGGAGAATGTGGGATGGGGAGGAAGAGCAGTGCGGCTCATGGCTCCTGTTGGCTCCTTTCAAACAAGAGCTGACCACTGTGCTCTTGTACTTCTGCCTCCGTCAGTGTGGGGACGTGACACTTCGGATCAGGAGCTGGACCCTTCCAAGGTGGGGGTGTTTGGACCATAGGTTTTCAGTCTGGGCACCATCTCTCTGTACATGTCTATGGGAACGGCCTCCGTGAAAGCAGAGGTCAGCTGGGGAAAAAGCCAACCCACTTCAGCTCCGGCTGGCCTTTGGGTTTCATTGCAGGCTACCTGCAGAGATCAATCAGAGCCCATAATGGAGACGGTGAAATGGTGGCTGGTTTGGCTTAGGGGGAAGTGGATAACTTGCTGAAATTGAAGTCTCCTCTACTCTGGTGTGTGGACCTGGCCCTTATCATTTCCCCTGCCCTATAGGGTGAAGTCCATTGAAACAATGAGGTCTTGTAAAAATGGCATTTCCTTTCTGTAAGAGCAGCAGAATTCTGAAAGGGTGAGGTTTGTATTGTTCTAGAATTCACTTGTAAGCAGGCAAGACTTCCTTGTTCATACGGTCTTGTATTTTCATATAGCATCTGTCATCCCAAAGAACTTTGTATACTGGGGTGTGGTGCCGTTGAGAAACAAAAACCCTCCATCCACCTCTGAAATGCAGCCACCCCACAGCAGCTGTTCCGCAGTCGCACGACACCGCTGCCCCGGGCAGGAAGCGAAGAGGAGTCCCACGTCCAAATGAAACCACGGGGAATTTTGCAGAGGCAGAATATAGTTACTTTGATTGGCATTTTCCCAGGGAATTGGGGCTAAACACCCCCAGTTGGCAACAGATTTACAAGTTGCAAAGGTGCACGCAGTTCCCTGAGAGATGCAGCTTCCTGGTTGAGGAGATTATGGTGTGGGAAGGGGCGGAGAGAGCGCTGTCAAGAGAAGCATGAAGACGGAAAATCTAAAATTGTGTTGGGAAAATCAGTGCAAGTTGTCTGAATAGTACTAAGCCCCTGGGGCAAGGGATGGGTTCAGGAAGGGCTTTGTGAGACTTGCCCTTCCCTATTGATTATACAACTTCACACTGCCAATGTCCGCACCCCTCCTGTTAGCTCTTCAGTGTCAATTGGTGTGGGAGACAATGCTCTCTGCAGAATATCCCAGGTCTCGCTCACTGGCTTATAACCCATCTCAGAAGTTGTAGATCCTTACCTGAATGTGTTGGGGTTTATAGAACTGGCCTGGAAGTCCCACTAACCGTGCCATATCTTCACACTTCTGCTTCTGGACCTAGGTAGGATCTGGAAGGCTGAGGGGTGCGAGTGGGGAGAGAAGGGATGATTCTGGGATCTCTGATACGAGACCCACTTCAGCTGTTACAAATCAGGTCTTGCCCTGGCGGGGGGGAGAAATCAGGCAGCAAAGTGCCGAGAGTTGAGCTGCAATGGAGTGGATGGAATCCTCTCTGGCTAACTTTGAACCACATGGCTCCCGCTGGTATGTTCATGGTCAAATCTTCAGTGACTCGGACATGCTGGCACTGTTCTAATGCTGCCCCTGGCTATGCGAGAGGTAGGAGCCCGGAGGACTTGGCCAGCGCTTAGTTTGCTTTTTATTCATTGTGTTTTCACAGCCAGAAAACCTCTTGTACACCTCGAAAAGGCCCAACACTGTACTGAAACTCACCGATTTCGGCTTTGCTAAAGAAACCACCACACACAACTCCCTGGCCACACCGTGCTACACACCTTACTACGTGGGTAAGTCACTGGGGAAGCTGAGATGCCTCGCCCCCTTCCAGGGAATGGGGATTGCAGGCATCCAGAATCTCCCGGTATTGCTGCTGTTTTGTGCAGGGAAGGCCTGGAGCTGTGGATTCAGAGACTGTAAGGCCAGAAGGGGACCATCTAGTCTGGTCGCCTGTATATAACACAAGCCAGAGAACTGTACCCAGTAATTCCTGCATCAGGCCCATAACTTCAATTTGAACTATAGCTGTAATGGGGTTGGGCCTGAGAAGCAGAACTCTGATCCAGACAGTCCCATTGCTTTGGGGTGTTTGGATCTGAAGTTTCGGTATGGGCTCCAGAGCTGGAAAGGCTGTGGGTTCCCAGCCCTGCTGCCGTGTTAAGATCCAAACTCCTCAGCTGGACAACCCAGGGGACTGGTTTGACGGCAGACATGCCCTGGAGATCTGTTCCTCTGTGGTCCCTGCTCAGGAGCTGATGGTGACAATTACAGCCAGGTGTATTGCAAATGCCATCCCAGGTCCCGTGCCAGGTGAGGTAAGCAGGGCAGGGGCATGTGTATCTCCTCTTTCTGCAATGCACCTCGCACACATCAGGGCATTGTATAAGCAATTCACAGTGTGGGCACGTGAGACTCTTCCTGGCACTTGCCCCACACAGCTCTGTGAATGCCCCTCTGGCCTGATGTGTAGCACCCCTTGCTAGTCTAGTCCTGGCTCCCCCCGCACAGCATGGCGAGGGAACCTATATAATTAGGTCCTTTCCAAGAGCAGGGCTTCTCTGGAGCAGTTCATCAACTGTGCTAAGCTGCATCTACTGTCAAATGGCTCAGGATTGGGGTGATTGGTCCATCAAACTCATGGTCTCAGCCTGCGTTAGAGCTCCTCCCTTCAGAGGCATCACTTCTGTGTTTGACCCTGTAGCCTCCTTGCACAATGTCTCTGACTGCCTTGTGAATTTTTCTTTCTTTCCCCAGCCCCGGAGGTGCTGGGCCCGGAGAAGTACGACAAGTCCTGTGACATGTGGTCCCTGGGCGTCATCATGTACATTTTGTAAGTGAGCGGTTTCCCCTGTACCATCCTGATGAGCATCGCTCATGTGTAACCCAGGGGAGCTGCAGCTTCCACCCTCTCAGTATCTGTCCCCAAGCAGGCTCGCAGGGCGCTCCCTGGGTGAAACATGCAATGTCCTTTCCCGGAGTCTGGCCAAGCAGCATGCCGGGAAGGCTGCACTAGGTGCATGCGTGAACATCTGACTTCCTTCTCCTCCTCCTCCACTGCAGAAAGACACCAGCCTGGGATGGTTCCCTGTGGACCCCGCCTTGCTGTTCAGTGCGTGCTGACTGACCCAGACCTACCCAGGACAAATGACTCTCTAGAGCAGTGAAATGACATGAATATTAGAGATGGGGGCAAACCTATTGGGTCACGTAGGGCACGTCTACACTGGAATAAAAGACCTGCGGCACGGCCGTGGCTGTCCGGGGACAGCTGGCATGGGGTACGGGGCTATCAATTGCTGTGTAGAAGTTTGGGCTCAGGCTGGAGCCGGGCTCTGGGACCCCTCGCCTCTCTTGGGGTCCCAGAGCTCAGACTTCAGCCCAAGCCCAAACGTCTACACAGCAATTTTAGAGCCCCGTAGCCCCAGTCCCGCGAGACTGAGTTAGTTGAGCTGTGCCAGCCGTGAGTGTTTAACTGCTGTGTAGTCGTACCTTTAGGGCCAGACTTTTAAAGGTATTTGGGCACCTAAAAACACAGAAGAGTCTAATGGGATTTTCAAAAGCACCTGGGCTCCTAATTCCTGTTCAGATTACTGGGAGTTAGGTGCCTAGGTGCTTTTGACAATCCCACTAGGTGCCAATCTGCATATTTAGGCACCTAAATACCTTTAAAAATCTGGCCCCTAGTCTCTCTAGACCAAGCCAGTGCAGGATTGTTCCCTGTCGTACAGTGTCTGTCTAGTGCTCAGCCCGGCCTATTTGCAAAGCAATGGGGTTCCCGCGCGCCCCTTGCAGAAGTATTCCAGAGACTAACAGATCTCCCTGCTGGGGAGTTTTTCTTGTTTTAGGCCTAAAATTTCCCCTTTCTTAGATTGATCTTATTACCCTCATAGAGGTAGGGATAACTCACTTCAGCTATCCAAGGGTGCTGTTGGGCAAGCTAGCCAGAACTGACCTCAGCTTATAATACAAGCAAGGAAACTTGATCTAGTAAGTTTCTAACGCAGTCTAAAGGATTTCCCCTCTGCAGATCACTTCATTACTTTCTCTCTCTTTGGCTTAGGCTGTGTGGGTATCCCCCTTTCTATTCCAACCACGGTCTGGCCATTTCTCCAGGCATGAAAAAACGGATCCGAATGGGCCAATATGAATTTCCCAACCCTGAGTGGTCAGAAGTGTCCGAAGAAGGTAAAAGCTGTGGCAGAGTGTCTGCTCCATGAACGTGTGTGTCCCCGCTACCCGAACATAATGGCAGAAGCCGTGCCTGGACCGCCGGCGGTGAAATCCCAAGGGACTGGGTGTTCCGATATTGGCAATGTGGTTTCCCTTTCCTGGGGCGTGTCAGGCGTGTAGCTATAATGCCCAATGGGAAAGCTCAGCCTGTGCGTGCCTGCAATCTCCAGTTGTAGAACAAGGCCTTGCCTAACGTGGGGATTTGCCCCATTGCAGCCAGCAGAATAGCTGTACGGGTGCAGGCCACTAGTGTAGACGGGTGAAGCTGTAACTTACGCTGGTGCCGTATATCCCATTTGACCAGTGGCTTTGCCTGTCTATACTAGGGCTGAGCACCTGTCACAGTTCAGGGCTGCTGCATTAATATTCCCCCTCTATGGTCCTCCAAGGGCACCCCCTCTCCGGTTCCTGGCTCCCCCGGCCATCACCTCTCTTGAGGGGACCCGCGTCTCTCTCCCTCCTGACTAGGGTATTTCCAGGCTGAATGGCTCCCTGCTTTCATCGTGTTACTTCCAGCAGAGACAGGCTGCCCAAGCACAGCTGTCTGCTGTCTCTCCACAGCTGGAGATACCACACAGCTCTTTTTATGCAAGTGTCTTTTATTCTTAAGGTAAAAATGTCCCCGGGAAAACATGTTAAAAACAATACCCTGCCCCCCCCCCCCCACACACACACACTTACTATTAAGCTTAGCGGAGTTCACCCCAATCCAAATAGGGGTTCTGGCAGGAGCAGTCCTTCAGCACCCCAACCAAGTGGTTTCCTTGTGGCTTCAAGTTCACCACAGTGTAGAACAAGCACACAGTCTGATGGGCCCAGTCCTTCCTACTCTTCACTAAGGATTGGGGCCCTCTGTGGACCAGGGGGCCTGTCTGTTTGCTGGATCAGGAGGAAGGCCCTGAGCTTGGTTAAAACGAAGCTATTTATCCAAAAATCCTTTCTTTGTTTCTTGGTCCCTTGAGAATCCAGTCAGGACTAGTATAGGTGCACCTCTCCAGGGGGGTGGCTTCAAGGGGCTGATAAGGAGAGTAGTTACTTTAGCATCCCTCTCCTCCTAGAGAAGGTACATACAATTCTACAATAACATTCACACGATTCCCTGTTTAATAACAGTGGACTCCAAAGGGATTAACCCTTATTTAATAAGGTTTGTCCAGGATATTACAAGATACTATCAGTCTGTCACAGCACCCATGGCTTCAACTGGTGCAAATCCCTGGTGTAGACCGGGCCAAAGAGACCAGCAGAGGTTCTGGTGGTTGCTAGGGCATAGCGTACCCTTGGGGAGAATATATATCCTAAGTGCTGCTTTTTATTAACACCTCCCTATCTCCCTCTCCAGTTAAACAGTTGATCCGGAACCTACTGAAGACGGATCCGACCCAGCGCATGACGATAACGGAGTTCATGAACCACCCCTGGATCATGGTAAGTGCGTGGCTTTCTAGAGGCGAGACACGGAGCCCCAGAAATGGGGCAGCTGCTGGAACTGAGAAGCGGGACGTCAGGGACTTTTATTGGAGGCTCATCCTTTGTCTCTCTTACCCTCCCCTCTAAAGCAATCGATGCAGGTGCCCCAGACGCCGCTGCACACTAGTCGAGTCTTGAAAGAAGAGAAAGACTTGTGGGAGGACGTCAAGGTAAAAACTCTGAATCGCTTCTGCCCCTGACCCACCTCTGTTCCAGGAGGCACAGCTGATACAGCCTGCTCTCCAAGTGCCTCATCTCAGTGGACATAAACATCATGCTTGGCGAGGCTGCGGGGAGCCTTTGGGAACTGGAGCCAGGTCACTGGCCCCTGCCAGCTGTACCCTGTGCCCACCTGGAGTAGCTTGCAGGATCAGGGCCTTGATTTGCTGTACTAAATTTAGTGCTAATAAAGCTTCCGTACACAGAACCTGCATGGGAAAGAAAAGAGTATTGGGAGGGACGAGCTGCTTTTCACAGCCCGTTTCTATTTGAGGCCTGGAAATAGGAAATTAGTGAAATCAAAGGGCTGGAATAATTTTGTATCCACACGCTAAAAAAAGAAAAAGTGTAAACTCGTGATTAGTGGCCGTGCAAAGCCTTTTCGCCACTCTTTCCCGCCAGCAGCCTTGGTGTGGTGTTGGCCCCGGCTGCGCTAGTAATGACTGTATTGTTACTGTAGCGTGTTCTTTGGCTGGGTTTCCAACCTGACCTGGAGGCATGAGTGGATGATTGTCTTTGTGGCCTCTTCAATCCTCTGCACATCTGCTGAGGCTGCTAATAAAGGTGTTTCTGTCTGTGATGTGAGCATGAAGAACGGCATGGAGGCGACCAGCTAATTTCACTTGCTGTGGACCACTAGACCGCTGTTGGATAGTAACAGGGATCAGGTTGGGGAACGGCTGGCGCGGTGTTGTGTTGGAAAGGGCTACTTGTCCACTAGCAACCGAGCCACAGACCACCAAGTTGGAATGTTTAGTGGTGTGTGAAATCATTTGGTCCAAGGAACAAGACCTAGATTATAGGGTGAACAAGAGCCAATGGCTGGATGTTAGAAGCTAGAGAAATTAAAGTGGGAAACAAACCACAGATTGTAACAGTGATGGTAATGAACCATTGGAACAGCTTCCCAAGAGACGTGGTGGATTCTCCATCGCTAGACTTAAAATCAAACTTGGGATGCCTTTATAAAATGATGTGTGTGTTCAATGACATATGAATAGAACCATTGGGTGAAAGTCTCTGACCTGTGCTATACGGGAAGTCATATGATCACAGTGGTCTTGTCTGGCCTTAGGATTTATGAATGTCTTGGGTAGGGATACACGTGTGTATGGG
Organism: Emys orbicularis; assembly: GCF_028017835.1. Classification (NCBI taxonomy): domain Eukaryota; kingdom Metazoa; phylum Chordata; order Testudines; family Emydidae; genus Emys; species Emys orbicularis. The sequence continues at coordinate 144,364,596 of NC_088686.1, forward strand.
CATGGACAATGGACACGGGCCCACACATGGGCATGGGCCCAAGCCCAGGGGTTCTAGCACCAATGTCAGATGCCCCCATTGCTAACCAGGCCCTGTATTTTACTTGGTGTTTCTAGGAGGAGATGACGAGTGCCTTGGCCACCATGAGAGTAGATTACGAACAAATTAAGATAAAGAAAATCGAAGACTCCTCCAACCCTTTGCTCATGAAGAGACGAAAGAAAGCGAACCCCTCTGAGCCGACAGCACTCCCCCACTGAGGGCCCCCTCTGAGCCCTGCCTGGCCGTCGAGAAAGCAATAGTATATATATATTTTTTAAGAAAAGGACAAAGACGGACTTCATCAAACATGTGGAACTCCGACATTTATACCAGACGTGTTGTTTTTTAGCTACCCACCCATGTTTCTGGCCTTTTTGGCACAGGTGAGGAGATGGCCCCTGTGAGATACACACATCTTTATTTTTGGCCTGAGAGTTGAACAGCTCCGGTAATTTGTATTTTTTTTTTTTTGGGTTAAATATTTTTTTCCTTCTTCCTTACAAAGACATGGAAATTCCTGTGGCGACCTTTTTAGGGTATATAATATATAAATATTTTTTAAAACTACTGTAATGCTGAAACCCAGACAGTATGTTTCCCGTGCGAAGCGCTGGTCTAGAGACGAAGGCTTCTGGGCTATTTTGCCTAGTGCTGATGGATTAACCCCTCAGGTGAGCCTCTGGTAAACACAGGCTGAAGCAAAGAGGCTCAGGGATAGGAACATACTGTGTGGCTTCTAGTCCCTTCCACGCTCCTTTTCTTAATTTCTCTTCGGGGCTGGTGGTTTGGGGGGGTCTTGGGAGAGCCTGTGGATTTGGAGCACCTTTTCAGGCCTGGAAAATTTCTTTTTAAAGGCGTCGTGGCACAAATCCTCACTAAACAGGAAGCCTTGCCTCTAACGGTGCATGCACAGGGTTATTTTCAATTACCATTGTGTGTGTCTGGGTTGTGTGTGTGTATACGTCTGGGGGGAGTGTAGTTTGTATGTGAGTCCATGCACGCACTGGGGTGTTCTTTCTGGATGAATATGTGGGGTCTGTAACATGCCTGGAATTCAATTCTGATCTCAGGGGACTTTCTGGGGGAGGGATGACGATGCCGCTAACAAATTCACTACAGCCACCCCAGCCTTCGTGGGATTAGACCAGAAGCACCTAAAGCAGATGCCCCGTTGTCCAGTTTTCATTACTGTCCCATGCTGTGAGCGCCGAGCCCTTTGCAGGGTCCTGCCCTGTCTTTCTCTGGGCTCCCGTGCCCTTGGCTTGCTGTGCTGAGCACGGCAGTCCAGAACTACCACTTAGCATCAAGTTGCACCTCTTCTAAACCTGCAGCGGAGGTGAAAGCAGACAAGGACAAGCCCCCCTGCAAGTCCCCCTCTCCTCAGGGGGCCCCAGCACTTACCATTGAGCCTGTGGGAGGCCAAGCCATTTCACTCACCCCAACTAACCTATTACTGCCCCACTCTGATGTGGGAAACACACTTACCCCGCATCGGGGAAGCAGGAGTCAAATGGGGCACTTCCTCCCCACCCCCTTTCTGAGCCATCTGGCTGGTGACTGCTGTGGATTTCAGTTCCTGCAGTGCTGCGGCATTTCCTTAAGCTCTTCGGCTGTTACTTACCCCCTGTGGCAAGAATTCACTATGGGAAGAAGCCGATCAAGGTCCCACCAAGAAAACCAGCTGACTCAGGCATGGATGGGAGAAATTGGGAATGTATCTAAAAGATCAGTCGGGCTTCAGTCTTGTTCAAAGCTTCAGCTGGGGCTTGAGCACTGAGCCCTTCCCTTCCTTCTCCTCTCCCTGGCACCCCGGGCTCACAGCGAGCTCCCCTCTGAATCCCATCCCTATTTGCCCACATGCTACCAAAGGGGAAGGCAGTCCCTGACTTCATCTGCGCCCCCGCCACCTCTCCGCTCCTGGTGGTGTTTGCAACCAGTCTCTACTCCTGGGAGCAGAATAGCTACCCTGAATTCTTTAGTCTGATTTCCCCCCCCCCTCCCCCCCCCCCCCCCCGTTTTGTCACATTGTTTCACTGCGTTTTAATGTGTTCAAACAACAAACATTTTTTATGGAAATGTTTAGTTTTTAGGTGACATTTTAGGCACTGTATGGAATTTGAATTTGTTTTAAAGACAAGTTTATTTTATTTTATTTTATTTTTTTTGTCTGTTGGCTTATACTAATCCTTCTGGTCTGCTTTTCCCTCTTTCGGATTAAAGACACTTCATGCGTCCCGCAGTCTTCCTCCTTCTTGCGTGTGTGGTAGAGTGGAAAGAGGCTTGTTACTCCAGATTGGCTTCTGGTGATCTTCACAGGGCAGAACTCAGGGCTTCATGTTTTCCCCAGAGGGGCTGGGCACAATGCGGGGTGGGATTCACCCTGTGTCTGAGCGAAAGCCGAGTCAAGTCCAGGGAAAAACGCACTGACTCTGGCTCCAGCTCTCCAGGCACAAGGCCTATGCACCACTTATATTGATGGCTTGAGTGGGATTGGAGTGTGCATAGACCTTGCTCTGGCTGTTTGCACAGGGTGGATTTTACTCCATTGATTTCAGTTGGAGCTGTGCGGGTGCTTGGTTTTCCTGCAAATCAATCCCTGATGTGGCCATTGCCACTGCTCTGTGCAGGTGGGACTCCGGTAGCCCATGTGGAGCTCAGAGCAGGTTTCAGGCCAGAGTGTCTTCATTTACCCTGGCTAAACAAACACTAGTTCAAATTTTTTTCTTTTTTTCCTGCATCATACTGTGCCCCTGGACTCTAATTCCCTCCTCCCCCTACCCCCCCTTTGCAGAGGGGATGGATTTTGCTCAGAGGTGAGGACAGTCCTCGCGGCTGGTGCTCAAAGCAGTAGAATTACAGGGGTGGGTTAGCTCAGAATCATCCCCCTCCCTTGTCATTGTGCATGGAACATTGCGCTGCCAAAACCCTTTTGGGTTGGGGGCTGAGTGACTTGCGGCCCAGTGCGAAGTTCTGATCCGATTATTGTGAAATGGTGGGCGTGGGGAGGGGAAAGTTGTATGCACTCATATTCTTACCAAGTGTTTGCAAGTGGCTTCCTAGTTCACCCACCCCACGGTGGGACAGGGGCTGGACCCGGAAGTGGCGGCTTGATAGGACATGGCATCGGCAAGTAGTACACGGAAGAGCCAGCAGAGGGAGTTGTTCATCCAACGTTGGCTCAGCTCCTGTAATGGTTTGATTTTCAGCCACATCTGAAGCTGGGGTATAGAAAGGGGAAGGGGACTAACCGTGCACCGGAAGAGGGTCTCAGATGCTCACAGGCCAGCTGCAGATCCTGGGGGAAAAAAGCTCCTTTCCTTTGTGGGATTCATTTGCCCGCTCTCTTTGTATTGATGATTGGAGACGGGACACATCACGGGACAGCAAAGGCAGTTAGCAGTGCAGCTGGTGCTGGTCTTTCCTTCTGCTGGGATAGGGCTGAGGGGGTCTGAACCAAGCGACCGGCTCCGCTGGCGGGCGAACGTGGCCCCTCGTGCTATGCAGCTCTTCGGAAACTCTCCAACCTTGGGAGGCTGCTGCAGCTCAGCTGCTCGGCTCGAAGCTGTCTCTGCTGCTGCCAGCGAGGCAGGCACCACCATGCACACAACCCTGGGGCTGCCTCTGCAGCAGCTCTCTCTGCCTTTTTCTTTTGGCGGTTGCTGAGTCTTCCTGCTGCGGCCAATGACGTGAAGAGGAGAAAGTCCCGGGGTCCACCAACGCCCTCCTGGGCTTCAGCCAATAAAAGTGTTGTGAGGCTAACCATACTAACAATGGTGAGGCACTCGGAGGCTATGGTAATGGGAGGTACACAGGTACCTAAGAGAGACGGGGGGTGACCTACTCATGGCATGGTTATTTCTCTCCCAACCGTTGCTTTTTAATCTGAACCTGCCACTTGAGTTCTTTGCTTCCGTCAGTAAATTCTGAGGAAACTGATGGGACAAAGGCCAGCTTGGCAGTGCTGGGTTTTTATAAGAAGGTACCAAGCAGAAGTTCAGGGCAGGGAGCAGCAGTGGCTGTGGTGTAGGGCAGAGAGCCCTTTGGCACAATGCAGTGGACTATCAGAGGTCCGTGGGTATGAGCTCTGCGGAAGGCTATGGGCGAGAACAGCCCCCCACTCACTCTGACTTTCAGCTTCCCGCTGGCTGAAGCGTGTTTGGTCGGGGGGTTGGGGGGGGTGTTTGGTTTTGGTTTTTATTTTTGTGAGGTTTTCCTCATAATGGCCCCCAGCCAGCCCAGTGCAGGACATTGGACCCGATGCAGGGAGAGCTCCCTACACTGTATGAACCAGACATGGCACTAAACACAGCCTCCAGATCTGAACACCTCTGAACTTTGAGAGAGGCTCAGAACATGATCTGGGCTGTTCCATGCACCTCTGCCACTGCATCTCGCACCTGACCCAGAGCACGTCCTGCTAATCCAGCCCCGGCCACCCCTACAGCTTTTCCATTGCACCTTGATTCTGACCTGCAACGCCCCTACAGCTCAGTTAATCCATCTAAATCCTGGACCTGCAGCACCCCTTGGCGTCCTATGGGTCCTTGCACAGCTGTGATTTAGGCAGCTCTAGTTTGACCAGAGTAACAGGATGCTGTCATCAAGGGACACCTAATGCACCTTAATTCAAGCCTACACACCCTTGCTCTTTTGTTGTTGGGCCCCAACACAGCTAGCTGTGTCACTGCACCTCAGTGCTGACCTGTTACGCTCATGTTAGTTTTCCTCATTCCGTAGCTTCTGGAGGTGTTGCCGTCAGTACCTGCCTGGCGGGAGTTTTTAGTCTCCACCCCAAGTCTTGTAGCTGTGGGTGAGCACTTGCCAGCGTGGGTACATGAAAGGGCTGCCCATGAGCTTTGCCAAACCACAGAGAGCAGACACGGTGGGAGGAAGCAACGCAAAGGGCTTTACATGATTTGTATTTCACTTTTGGAGGCTGGTGACTTTTTTCTTTTCCGTTCCAGCCAGCAGGGATTGACGTATGTTCTGATATCACCTGTTAAATAACGGATGGAATCTGTTTCCTCTAAATCTGATTAGGTCTTTCTATTACACCCATCCGCCACGGTAACTAAACACTTCCCAACTAAATTAGATCAGCAGCACAAGGTATCTAGTGGAGTCTCCTGCCTTCCCTGGTTATACGGAGCTGTGCTTGGCATATCTAAATATAAATGTTATGGTGGGAAATCTTTCTCAGTCCTGAGAGATGGCCAAGCTCTGGGTTAGTCTGACCTACTCTGAGGTCAGTTCAACTCAGTTTGACCAGCTGGGAATGGTTCCAGTTCTCAGGCTTCCTACTGGGCTTTGTGCTCTGCTTTGACCCAGAAGAGGGCAGGTGTCTTGGTGGTTGATGGACTGGGATGCAGGTGGGGCTTGACCCATCAAAGGCTTTGAAGATCAGTTCTCCAAGGCCTTGGACTAGTGATGGATGCCCATCATGGGACTGGAGCACATATGCTGCTGGTGGTCCATCAAGCGGTGCACTGCTTCCACCTTCAGCCTCAGATGCAGTGAGTTGCAATATCTTAGGCTGGAGGTGATGAGTGCATGAGTCACTGTGTTCAGGACCTCAACAAGGAGGGAGAGGAGAAGGTTCCTAGCCAGCTGGAGGTAGAAAAACATTTTTGGCTGGGCTTGGTCTTCAGTTGAAAAGGATTCTAAGGGTTCCTGTGACTTTGAGTAAATGGGGTGAGGTTGAGTGGGGAGGTCCCTCTGCACCTTCAATGGAAGGGGGAGGACTGTGGTTCTTCACAGCATTTTTCTCCCTTCTGAGCAATGTTGCTTCATTCTCACACCTAGGTCCAGTTGGAGACAGAAGTTTCCCAATCTTGGATTCTACCTGACTTGAGGGGCTCGCTGGTGTCATTGTTAAGTGCTGCTGATGGCACATACCTGGCCCTCTTAGCCTGTCAATGACCGATCTCTCAATGCTTTGTAGAAACTCGTTAACTGAATACCAGGACACTGCTTTGAAGATGAGCAGTGATATTCCTGCTGTGTAAAGAATACGTCCCACGTAACACCTTTCCTCTGAGTATCTCCAAATATTAACAAACGAAGCCTCACAACCCATTTGTGCCATTGTTAAATATTCCCCCAATTTACATATGGGAAAACGGGGCACAGAGATGGAAAATGGCTTGGCCAATGCTGCTATGTGAGAACAGAGTCCTGGTCCAAGATTTCCATAAGTGACAAGTGATTTACAGGGGGCCTCAAGTTTTGGGAGCCCAACTTAAAACACCAGAAAGGGGCCAGATTTTCAGAGTGGGAGCTCAGCCATTTCTGGAAGTCAGTCCTCTTTAACATGTCTCAAGTGAAGCTCCCCAAACTACTGGTGCCTTCTGAAAACCTTGGCCCCAACAGTCCTGACTGGCCATCTCCTGCTCTAACCATTAGACACACCTCCTCCCTTAGCACTCCTGCCCCATCTTACTCCCATTGACTTATGAGCCCCTTAAGGATCTGCTCTATCAATCTCTGGGCATGATGTTTCATGTTAGCATTTCATCATAGCTTTCTGCTGTGCAAATGATTTCATTAGGCCAAGCAGTGGATGCTGCCAGGTGGGGGAGTCGAGGGAATATTAGAAATAGCTCACAATGTGCATCTCCTTCTCCCATTCCCAGGCTTTTGGTTTCCACAGACCAGATGCTGCATAGATAGCCTTGGAGCGTTTCACCCATGTGCTCATAGTGTGTGATGACAACTCATATTAAAACCGTCCAGAAAACATTGTGGTTTAGAGCTGCACTCCCGGAAAGCAAGAAGCTAGCAAAACATTTAAAATTTGCATAATCTCTGTGTGTCAAGTGAGAGACCATGAGCTGAACCCCGAGATCTGACTGGGGTGAAAAGCTGAACTCTCTTCCTGTGAGTCAGGCAGCCAGAGAAACCTCGTGTTTGCTGTTGCAAGTGCTCAAACTAATTCTTGTGTCCACTGATCTCCAGCAAAGTGCTTAGCTGCTTTGGTGAGCTATGGAATGTAGGGTGTACAACCTACCTACTGGGAGCATACACCAGGGCCTGATTGTTACAAAGTAGAGGCTGGTGGTCTTCACCTATTTTTTTTCATGCACACTTTCCATGTGCAAAACCAGGTTATTTGTTATGCCCTCAGGACTAAATTGATGCCTGTGTCTAGTTATGAGCATGTACAATATGCCAACCTGTGCATGCTCATGTTTCGTGTGAGAGAGAGAGGGTGCACTTGGTATTAAAAGATCAGGCCCCAGATAGTATCAGATTCTATGGTGGTTTGAGCTCAGAGTCTTGTATCTTCTGAATGTGTTTCACATCCCAGCAGCAAAAGGGGCTAATGAAAGAATTAGTCAGCAGCTTCTGGCTATATGTATTACTTTTTCCAGTTTAATGCTTTAATGCTTTCCTTGCAGGACTTTCTTTTAGTTACAAGGAAGTTATTTTAGATTGGAGAGAGCAGCGCTAAGCTAGGGCTGTAGAATGGCATGAGGATTTGGCATCCCCCCAAGTCTGAGATCTGGCTTATGCCCATCTGCGATCTTTCTACTTACAATGGTGATGAGTGCTTTATGTATCTGAACCTTAATTGATTTTTTTTCTTACATCTTCCCTTTGACCCAGGGAATTAGTATCACGAGTGGGAAATTGAGGCACAAAGAGATCAAGTGACTTGCCCAAGGAGTTTGTGATAAAACCAGGATCTGAATCCAGGTGTCCTGTGTCCCCATCCAGTGCTTTAACCACAGAACAGTCCTTCAGTTTCTTTCTGGTTCTAGGTGTCAGGACATGTTAGATGTCACTTTGTACTATGTATTACAACGTGAAGGAAATAAAGGCACGATGTCAACTTGCATGGGTTCCTGGAAAGGGGTTGCCAGTACTGCTGTGCTGAGCAGAAAGGGAGGGGCCAAAGGGAAGTGCACCAGCAATCTACCTCCTCCAAGCGCTCCTCCCAGGAGAGGTGTGAGGAGGAGTCACTTCCTCCAGTTGCTGGGTTCCAAAAGGGCGAGCCCTTAGTCGAACCTAACAGTAAATCATGTTCTTTTTGCTTGATGATCTGGTGCTGTGGTTACTGTACTGAAGCGGAAATGTGGGACTGTACCAACGCACAGCGCAGAGAGATGTGTGAAGTGTAAGCAGGTATTTCCAGGGTCTCGGCCCACGGCTGCCGTTAGCATGAAGCGCTTGCGCAAACTCTGCGTTTTGGAAAATTATTTCATATAAACAAATACCAAATGAGCAATAAAAACCCCCACCCCGGCTCTGAGGGGAGAGTCTGAGGTTCACATTTCCTACGGAAAGCCTTTTATTTGTTTAAATCACAGTGCTCATTCGCACAAATCTCCACTCCAGCATGAAGATTTCTGGCCTGGAAATATTTTCCAGTATGTTGAGGGAGGAATGGGCGAGGGGCAAAGAAGAGAAGGGAAATAACCGGGGCCTGATTGGCCACGTGAATCTTGCAGCAGGTGGGGTGGAACTTGGTGCCCACGGATGGACTGCTCTGAATGCAGGAATAGTCTGAGAGAATCTTGTAGCTGCTTGACAGCAGGGCCACTTGAGGGGGCCTGATTTAATCCTGCCTGTCCCTACTGTATCTCCCAGCAACGTCCTGTCTTCCCCACCAGGAACGGCTCTAGCCGGGCTCGATTCGTCTCTTCCTCCTTGCACTTCCAGCCAGGCTCTGTCTGGCCTTAGAGCTCCTTCCCCCAACTTGCCACTCCAACGATACATACCCTACTGGGTCTTCACCACTGCCCTCCCCACCCACAGTTTCCCCTCCACCCCACGACTTTGGCTTCTCCTTCTCTATTCGGCTATGTCTACACTACGGACTGAACTGCAGCACCTGTGCTGCTGTAAGGTCTCCCGTGTAGCCACTCTCCTGCCGGCATAATTAAACCACCCGCAACAAGTGCGTTAGCTACGTTGGCAGGAGAACCTCTCCCTCCGACATAGCGCTGTCCACACCAGCACTTTTGTCAGTGAAACTTAGGTCAGTCAGGGGTGTGTTTTTTCCCCCCACCTCTGACCGACAAAAGTTTTACCAACAAAAGCGGTGGTGTAGACAAAGCCTTAGACATTACTCCAGGAAAGCCGTGCCTTCCTCACACCGGATAGGCACCTCTCTCTCTCACATATATGTATTGCGGGGGGGCCCCAGAAAAAGAGCACAGATCTGTTTTCTGTAAAGATGCAGCTATTAAAAGGAATTGCTGTGTCAACGTGTGGGTGTTGGTGAGAACAGATTCTTACTCATGCAAGGCACTATTGCGCTCTCCTCCTGGTTTGAAAGGAGAAAAAATCCCTAGCAAACAAAACCATTGTAAATAAATAGAATAGGAAAAGAAAGGGCCAGTCTAGGTCTTCAGGGATATCCGTGTGCACATCTTCTGTGGGTGGAAAGGCATGGTATCCCCTCATCCCCCCGCCAGTGCACTGGTTTGTATGGGGTGAGTGGGTTGGTTGCGGGAGAGATGAGGCAAAACCTACGTAACTGCTTTAGCGAAAACCTGCAGAGGGGATGTGAGGGGAAAGGAGGTCTTGTGGTTAAGTCATTAAACTGGGCCTCATAAGGCCTGGCTTTGATTCCCAGTTCCACATACTCCATGTGACCTTGCATGAGGCACTTAATTTGTCCGTGCCTCAATGCCTCATCTGTGAAATGGGGATAATGACTGTCTGTTTAGAGTGTAAGCTCTTTGGGGCAGAGACTGACTCTTACTATGTGTTTGTACCATACCTACCACAGTGGGCTCTGTAGGTAATATTATAATACGAACAATAGTAATTGGAGAGTGTTTCGAAGAGGGATGGACAAATGTTTTAAAATGTGGATGCGCTTCTAAGCTTTCTCCCATAGTTCCCCAAACCAATCCCTTTGAGAATTTGCCCTTTGTTTTCTAGTGTACTGCACTACTATAAATGAGATGGGTTTACACAACATCAGACTGTGGCGGCAGCTGGAGATGGGATCTCCTGGCAAAGACCATCTGTTGCTGTGAATTGAAGTAAACTCCACTGACTACTGTGTTTGAGAGGAGCTCAAATACTTTTGCCAGGTCTAGTCATATGAATTGTTAGGCAGCCAGATGGTCGGAAGGCTCCTTAGGCCGTGTCTACACTACACAGTTTTGACGACATAAGGCAGCTTACGTTGACCTAACTATGGAGGTGTACACACTGCAATGCTCCTCCCGCCGATTTAACTCGCCCGCGATGCTGACATCATAAAACCACCTCAACGAGAGGCATAGAGCTTAGGGCGACGTAGTCAGAGTGACGCAGTGTCAGTGTAAACACTGCGTTGCTTACATTGCCCTAAGTGGCCTCTAGGAGGCATCCCACAAATGCCCACAGTGACCGCTCTGGTCACCATTTTGAACTCTGCTGCTCTGCAGCCAGGTACACACAGGTGAATGCCGCCCCCCCCCCCCAGCCTGTTAAAGCCCCAGGAAGTTTTAAACTTGCTCTCCCTGTTTTCCTCAGTGTGGAGAGCTCACATAGCAGCTGTCCAGCTGAGCAGGCCGGCTCCAGGCGGCAAACGCTCCTGCCTGGAGTACACGGGAGGTGGCGAATCTCCTGGGTCTGTGGGGAGAGCAGGCTGTGCAAGCCCAGCTCCGCTCCAGCCTCAGGAACTTGCTTGGGGCCTGGAGGAGAAGGGCTACAATAGGGACACGCAGTTGTGCCGTGTAAAAATCAAATAGCTGTGGCAGGCGGCAAGGGAAGGAAATAGCTGCTTCTGGTGTGAAGCTGCAGACATGCCACTTCTACAAGGAGGGGGCTGGCTGGGGTCAGGTGGTGGTGAATAACCCCCTCCATTCAGCTCCTCTTATAGCCTTGTGTTGATAACACACAGCATAGTGCTGAAGAGCAGTGCAGGATCCAGGCTTTCTGACACAATGGTTGGCTGGCAGGTTACCAGCGTAGTTGAAAAGCGGCTGGAAACCTAGTATCAGGGGGTAGCCGTGTTAGTCTGTATCCACAAAAACAACAAGGAGTCTGGTGGCACCTTAAAGACTAACAGATTTATTTGGGCATAAGCTTTCGTGGGTAAAAAACCTCACCTGAAGAAGTGAGAACCTGCATCTGAAGAAGTGAGGTTTTTTACCCACGAAAGCTTATGCCCAAATAAATCTTAGTCTTTAAGGTGCCACCGGACCCCTTGTTGTTTTTGTGGAAACCTAGTAGGATGCCCATGGAATGATGGGATTGAGAAACTGGTGTCATGTGACCCGGAACCTACCTCCCCATGAGGCATTGCAAACTCTTCCCAAAGCACCCTGCGGACAGTTGCACAGTGGGATAGCTAGCCATGGTGCACTGCTTTCTGTGTAGATGCAAGAGCTGCTATGGTGGATGCGCTCCACTGACACAAGGAGCATAGTGTGGACATGCCACAGCAGTTTAATTACAGCAGTGGCAGTACGGCAACGTAACTTAATTCAGCTTAACTTTGCAGTGTAGAGCTATGCAAGCAGGGGATATGACTGGAACTGCATCAAGTGCCATGAATGCTTACGGTGCTGCTTTAACTGATTAATAGCAATACAGCAAGTTCTAATGATACACCTGTTCCGATATGACCCTGTTTGCTCTGACCTCTGATTGGCCTTACAAGAAGCCATTCTTTTTTGGTTTCAACTGGAAGCTCACGATCTGAGACAAAGATAAGTGGCGGTAAGATAAGAACATGACAACCTCAGTTGCTAAATTTGTTTTTGCAAATGCCTCAAGCATAACTGGAAACCAGGAGTGATTGTACAGATAATTCTGATGAAATGTTTTATCCTACAACTATGACTGGAACAAGATTATCACAGGATAATCTGCGCTTTCACACCCAGATGATCAGCACTGTGGTCTCCAGTGAGTTGGCCTCTCTGCAGAGTGGGTGAAAAGTGCTGCTTGTGGGAATGATGGCTTGTGATATAAAGGATGATTATAGCATGGGTCTGTAGGCAGGACACAGCACGTGCACCCCCCCCCCCACACACACACACATGGTAACGTTCACTTTCCTAGCCCCAGTGACTTGGCCAATCTCAATACAATTCTGAAGAATTCAGGGCTTGGCCCAGGAACTAATTAGCCACTGCAAACAAAGCTATTCCCACCCTGACCCCTAGGTAGTGAGACCATCCTCATCTCAGACTCCCTTTGTGCTTAAAAAGGGCATCCTCTGTTGCTCCAGTCTGAAAGGCTCAACCAGAAACAAAGCAGGACAGGTTCTCGCTGCAAAGACACTGACAGTGAACAATGCTGTATGCACTGGTGGTTGTAGCCGTGTTGGTCCAAGGAGAGCGAGATAAGGTGGGTGAGGTAATATCTTTTATTGGACCAACTTCTGTTGGGGAGAAAGAACTTTTGAGCTACACAAAGCTCTTCTTCAGGTCTGGGAAAGGTATCCAGCGTACAAGATCGAACAGATAGTTTAGCATAAATAGTTATCACATTCTAAGAACCATTCAATCCCATTAATACCCTTTAGTTTTAGGATAAAAATGGGGGCTACGGGGTTACAGATTGTTGTAATAAGCCATAAATCCAGTATCTTTATTAAGAACATGATTTTTGGTGTCTAGCAAAGTTATGAATTTATGCTCCCATGCTCGTCTTTTGTAAGCGTTGTGCAGGTTTCCTTTGAGGATGAGGACTGATAGGTCAGACCTGGCGTGATTGCTTTGTGGAAAGTGTTCACCCACAGGTGATAGGGTGTTCTTGTGTTTTATCATTTTCCTGTCTGACTTCATTTGAGAGCGTAGTGATTGTCTGGTTGTAATGTAAGGAAGGTATTTGCAGAGTAATGGGATGTAGGTAACTACAGTTAAATGCAGGAATAAGTCTTCCATGCATTGCCAAGTGCCATATGATGAAGCCTTGTTTGGACAAGGACATGGAATACTTGCATATAATGCTAAACCCTGCCTCTCCTGCTGGGAATATTTATGCAAACTGGATGTGACTTTTTCTTTCAACTGTCAACCCCCTGCTCAGCAAATATAGCCTCCGCGATGATGCTGTTTGACAGTTGGTTGTTGTAACGTCCATTGGAACATTCCACTCTCCGTTCTGGACCTGGAGTTTGGAGACTGCTCCAGAATGCTCCTTCCCAAGATTTGCACAAGACCCAGAGCACACAGGGACCAAACCCTCTGTGAGTTTTTTCTTTAGTTCTAAGGAGAGCTCCAGGTCAGGTGATACACTCAATAATGTTGCTTGTTTCTAACCTTAATAGTGAACCTTGGTGCGTTAAGTAAAGACTTGCAATGATCCAAGGACACAGTTACTCAAATAGACCATCCACTGAAGCAAAAAAGACGTAAGTAACTCAGTTGTGTGATACTTGGTTATCCCTGAACACTCTTGATTTTAATGTCTAGGGCACGCTGTATATGTGAATTGAGAGTGTCTCTTACTGCAGTGAAATCGTCAGCAGTAACTGATTGTAACGTAAGGAGGGTATGTGCAGAGCAGTAGGCTTCAGGTAACTACTGTTAAAGGCAGGAAAACATTTTCCACACATTGTCACAGGCCACATTTAATTACAAACTTGCATTTAGAGCCAGTCTTCCATTTTGCACCCACAAATAATTGTGGGTGCTGTTTTGCATTGGCAAATGATGGCTTGAAGATGTCTGTCTACCAGTCTCTCCTCATAGCTGGTGCATTGTTTAGACAACTGCATGCCATCATTTGGGCCCACAGTGACTTGCAGGTGTGGAAATGAGACAGTAGAATGGGAGCCCCTTAAAAACCAGTCCCACCAAATGTAACCAGTGTGTGTTCGGTAAAGGGGTTTGGGGGTGTGTGCAACTGTGCCGTGATACGTCTACATGGCACTTCTCAAGCAAACCAGTGGGACTGTACCTGTGACCTGCTGACTCTAGAGGAATGTATGAAAGATTCACCGCAACATTTAAAATTTTTAATAGTTTGCAGGAAATAAAAAAGCTTCTCCTGTCACCCCACCCCTTTATTTTTAGCAGCAAATTTCCTGCGCAGCAAAAATATCCATTTCTCGCTACCAGTGAATGATTGTTGGTTTTGGTCATAGGTTTGGCTCCAATCCAGGTTGATAGTCAGTTTGTTACCATCTGATCCCAGGTTCGTTAAGATCTGCATAAGATGAATTGGGGGGAACTCTGTTTCCTAGGCTTTCATTGCTGGCAGTAATTGCCACTCTTGTTGGCAGAGAGGCCAAGGACCATGAACGGCCCATGGATTTTATTTCCCCACTCATCCTAGGAGCTGAGCACTTAAGTGGAGTTTTAGGGCACACTGGTTGAACAGTGTTGTTACAAGGCTGCTCAACTCTCCCACCATCTCCATTAGAACAGTAGTAAGGCCAGCTGTGGTAAGGAACAATTGCCCTCGAAGGATGACCCAAATGAGTCCCTGATGGATGTAGATGCAGGGGAGAGTGGTGATGATCATGAAGGATGTTCACCTACTGGCAACCCTGAGAAGTCGGCAAAGGTGATTTCAGAAAATCTAACAGGACGGTCATGTCGAAGGCAATCAACCAGAGAAGCAAGGGATTCAAAATAAAACCACACCAAATGGGAGAGTCATCAGGTTGCCTAGTAATTTCAAAGACCATATAGTTAACTGAAATTATTCAGTTTCTATTAGAGGAAGGGTGATGTTACGAGACTGCTCTATGTCTGTATATATGTAAATATTTAATAAAGTACCGGTAGGTGGTGCGCAAAACTATGTGGTATACTGCCAGGGTTCTGAAGGACCAATACAACTTCCTGAAGTTGTGCACTCCAAAGAGCTTCCTTTGTGTGGCTATTTACACCAGCTCTTAACAACTGTGAGGAAGCTTGCTTTGGTCTTGTCAGTGCTACACCTGTCGTGTGCCTAAACAGAGGTCTGCAGTCTCTCAGGTAATCAACTCAGCATCTTTTGCCAGTGCTAAATTACTCTCCACAATAGAAGTTGTGGTAACTGCTTTCTAGACCAACTGAAATTTTCTTTAATCAATCTCATTTATCTCTAGATTAAATATAGCTCCTCTGAAAGGCAGAAGTGGTGAAGGATGACTCTGATGAGGCAGCACAGGGTATTTCTCGAAGTCCTCAATGCTATTTGTGGATGAAATCTTATAATCTAGGCTTCTTAATGCTGATTCATCCAGACCGAGCAGAACTTAGATTTCCAAACCAGAGTTTAAAAGATAAAGAAAAGGGAGGAAAAACCCCATCATGTAGTGTTTCCCCTGGTGCACTCCAATCATATGACTGTGCACTTCTATCCAGCAGGGTTGTCAACTCTGACTGAAGCTATTCCGGGAGATTCCCCCCTCCCACCCCCCCCGCGACATGACATAATGTCATTTTCTTAACATATCCTATTAAAATCTCCCGGATTGCTATCAATAGTCACCGGGAGATCGATGCCGATTCTGGGAGACTCCAGACCAAACCTGGAGGGTTGGCAACCCTACTATCCAGACAGCCTGAACTGGACCACAAAGGGTATTCTCATGGGATTCACCAAGCCTGTACCTGGGAATCAAGTGGGGTCCTACAGACATTCTTATGCATCCTCCCACTGTGATTGTGATTATGTCCTATTCCCATCTCAGAGCAGCAGCTGTGTCGCAGCCCCTCCGAGGAATTAGACCAGGGTGTATGCCAGTGAGTTTGTAGTAAAAAAATAAAATCATTTACAACTTTAATGGGACCTAATTCACATTCTGCCCTTGAAAAACCATAGAGGCCAAGGTGTTCTCTTCACTGAAAACTGGGTAACCCCAAATGCACCTGGCTAGAATAGATCTTATGATACACCCACTGGAAAACCTATTTCAGAAGTTCTCAGCACCTGTCTCAGGCAAGGAAGACAAAACCTTTCCTCGTTGCTTTGAAGAGCAAATCAAAGTACTCCTGAGCATCATTGGCAAGGGAAACTGTGAACGGGCTGGAGTGTCCCAGATGTATCAGCAGCAGGGGCTGGCTGGTGACGGCATTGTAAAAGATTCAGGCTATGGAAATCAGAGCGAAAGGAGAGTGAGCTTTGATATTACTGCAAGAAAATAAACCTGGTAGCTGGAACTTGGAAATAGCAAACTGTCGAAAGCAAAGAAATACTCTATTACTGCTGTGAGCGATAAAAGGGTGGGGTCAGACCTCTGAAGGGGGGGGAAAAAGCAGCTCATAGAAGGTGAAGATGGAAAAAAATTATTTGGGTCGTCTAATTCATGCCCTTGGCCAATACAGATTTCGTCTCGACACCCTGAGCTAGGTTCTCTGCTGGCATAAATCACTGTAGGATTAATCATAAATATGATAAATGATAAATCACTGTGGCTCCTGGATCTCTCCTGGGCAGATCTTGACAATCTGCTCCCCATACTTTCCAATCAACACCTTTTAAAAACTGCCAGTTGCCCAGCTTCGATGTCGGGATTTATGTCCTTGGAGAGTCTTGCGCGACGTCTGGATAAAACCATTTGTAACAAAAGGAAACGCAAACAGCACTTGTTTCTGTGGGATAACAACCTTGCAGGGCTGCCCTAGGTCCCTTTCACTGAGGTAACCTTCCCCCAGTCATTGTGAAACCTCCCTTGGCCAGAGGGAAGACACAACATGCTGCTGCTTTCTGTTAAGATGAGTGGGGGACCAAAGCCTCAGGGCTTGATTCCAAGGTCCTGGGAGGGGGCAGGGCGAGGCTGAGCTATGGCTTGCTGCACTGGAAAATAACTTCACTGAAACCAGATACCTTCCTGAGAAGCGCCACTTGCCTCCCAAACGTCTCAGCAGCCCTGCATGGCCTCGCTTCACAGGCAGCAGGTGCAGCTAGTTGGAGTTGCTTGGCCTTGCAAGATCCACAAACTGTTTGCAATTCATCTTCAGTTCTCATTCCCAACCAGTACTTAGAGGATCAGCGTGGCTTAGTGGAGTGGAGTGCTTCTCACTATTTTCATGCCAGGGCCCCTCCACAAGCCCCTTCCCAGTGTGTAAAAATCCCTGTCCCATTTATTATGGGAAGATCAGGTGCTGACATTCTCCTGATACCTGTATCTGACTCCGAGGTTGGGAGCACCTGATCTAACGGATACAGCGTGGGGCCACTGCTGCCACTGACTGACCTCACAAAGTAGCTGCTAAGGTTCAGTGTTTGTGAAGTGCTACAAAAGGACCATGCAAGGCTGTTGTTAAACGGTGTCATCAGTAACACTGAAATGGAATATAAGTGACATCACAGTATCTGGACAACAATCGGGGTTTTTCCAACATGCGGCATTTTTTAATCACAGAGAATCCCGATGTGCTTTGCGACCTACCGTGCCACTGACCTATGGGGTGGGGAGGACAGCAGGAGCTCGGATACCATGGTGATGGATGTGAGAAAGAACCTGGCTAGATTAGAAAAGAACCAGTGCATAGAACACCGCACAGCATTAGGGGAGAAATGGGAAATTTTGCCCTATGGCACCAGCTCAAATCTGTGTTTGTATCATATGCCTTTGGATGTTAGTCTGTAAGAAGCTGATTGGATCTAGATTTTTAGACTGTGGTTCTCAAGGGAGCCTAGAGCAAGTTAGGAACCCACCTTCCCTTGGCTTTCTATGGGAGTTATGTGCATAATTCTCTTAGGAGCTTTTCAAAATCCCACCCTTAAGATCCCAGCACAAAACCATGTATGCTGTAAAGTGCACTATTCTCTGTTTTGCTATTAGAGGGAAGAAAGGCTAAGTCAATGCTGCTGTGATAAGCTTGTTGGGGACAGGGACTGTCTCTTTGTTCTGTGTTTGTACAGCACCTCACGCAGTGGGAGTCCTGATCTATGACTGGGACTTCTAGGAGCTATAGTAATACAAATGGTTGTTTATTTGACTTTCACCCTAGAGTGCCAACTATTAGGGCCCAGAATACAATATTATCGCGTCTAGTAAAATGAAGACTGATTATAACTGGTAGTGCAAACAGCCCTAGTAATTCTGAGACAGGGTAGAGAATTCTGTGGTTGGCTGCCCACTCGCACCCCACATGCGTCAGAACCCACCTTGTGGCTAGGCACTGCACCTGTGTTACTGTCTCGCTATGAGACAGCGGCGGCTGCTGCTCCGACACTTTACGGGTAGAGAGGGAGTGAAAATGAATAAGTGTAGGAACCAGTTTTCATTTGTCAAAATATTGAAAATGAGGCCTGGGGCAGAGGGTGTGAATTGTCTCTAGCCCATAGGAACAGCCAGATGTAAACAGACCAAAGGACTGTTAGATCTGGTGTCCTGTCTCCTGTGCCGCTGGAACAGAACACTGGCCATTTTGTCTGGTATCCTGCTTCCTGCAATGCTAGGACAGGCATAGGACCCTCACATCGGGCATCCAGAGCCTCAAATGTATTTAGGCTCCCAACTTCCATTGATGATCCAGCCAGGTTCTTTCATTCAGCGATGGACTTCAGTTGATTTCAATGGACATTCAGAGGCTACGTACACTTCTGGGGATCTGGGCCCCAGAAATGGAGACGCTTAGAAGTAGCAAACATTTCTGCAAATGCGGTTGTGAGAGTTTAGCAGTGGCAACATGAGCACTCTTAGCTTTAGTAATCCTGTTGTTTCCTCACCAACCGATCTTAGTCAGGCTCATCACACTGAGACATAGCTGGAGTAGGAAAGTGGTTGTCTGTGAAGCTGTGGCATGGCCCGGGGCCTCCTCCTTCTGTCTCTGTTACCATAATGAATGCACCAAACCCACACCAGAACTGTCTGCTCCATTTTCATTTTTACACTCGACCTCCTTTACCACAAACCCCAGCCTTTTAGAATAGTCGTATTAAAATCTAGGGCATGGAGACATGTTAGCCTGGAGCCAGGGGCACAGACAATTTAAGAGGCAATAATGACCTCAAATGAAACCCCCATGAAATAAATAGGATTTTTTAAAAATATGCAATATTAAAACGCTTCATTAGATTTTTAAAAAATGAATACCCCCAGCCCCAGCTCTTTGATGCTGCTAGAGACCTGGTACCTGATCCTCAGTTGTGTTAAGGCCCCTTTATGCCATTCTGTCAAAGCGAAGGTGGTAGAAACGACCCCCAGCAAACACCTGCCGCATATGGGACTCCTCTGCTGGCATGAAGCTGCCAGATCAGCCCTAAACAGGCCAGTTTCCCATTCCCCCAGCATTGAACGGGTGTGTCAGTGGCAGGGAGGAAGAATAGCTGGAGTACTCTGCACTATGGCTATTCTCTGTCCCTGGGGGCCATAGGAAGCAAAGCATAAATTATAGCAGCCATGAGGCTGCTCTACCTTACATTGAGGGCTAGGCAGGCCCCTGCCTAATGCCAGACTTAGAGGAGCACTGCTTAAATTCATCTTTGCCCTCCTTCCCTATCCTGTGCCAAGTACAGTCCACTGAGAGTTGGGGACATTTTTTTATGGGGCCCTGGGATGTTTATTGTTAAGGTTTTAGAAGAAAACTAAGAATTAAAGTAATAATAAAAGCACTGTTTGTTTTAATACCCATAACATTAAGTGAAAGGCACAAATTCCTGATAAATCTGCTGTTTAAGCTGAAAGCAGCAGCTTCCCCTTTTTCTCAGAAGAAGGAAGAAGATGGCGTTTGGAGTCTGATCGTCGAAAAGCCTAGAGATGTCCCCATCCCTCATTTGTGCTGCATTTCCCTCTGCTGCAGCCAGGTTGGTGAGTAACCTCCACCGCCTGCCCCCACTCGTCCATCCTGGCTGCCTTTCCCACATTTGTCAATGAGGCGATGACTAAGATGTTGAATGGCTTCCTTCTCAGAGAGGACAGGTTGTTCAGTACAGGGACATATATTGCGTTCAAGCAAACTTCTGCACGTGCGCACACACAAAAAAAGCAGAAGGCACTGCTCCTACACTCCCTGGAATGGTCAGCTGTGACCCCTCTTAACCTGTTCCTCATTTGGGGCGAAGCATGCAGAGGGACAACACCAGGCCTAGGCGCTACGTAAGTCCTCAGATGTTCCATCTGCTCTGACTTAAAAAGCAGCTTTGAAACCTAGGTTGTTGAATCAGTGCAAATGCCTTGTGCGGCCCCTCTTATTTCTGAGCCTGTGTCCTATTTTTCTACTAAGCTTCAGATGCTTCTTCAAAGGAAGGACATCTGTGGTGTGTCAGTCTCATGCAGGCCCAGTGCGCTGGGGTGAATTTCACCCCAGCTGAGCAATATGTTGAGAGGGGTGACGGAGTAGCTGATACATTTATCTTTGCAGCAACACCTTGTGAGTGTTTGACTAACAGAGGGCACTTTTCAGCCTGCCCTTCACTTCTACTATGGCTTTCTCTCCGGCATTTCCTTCCGAACAGCTCACACACACCAGTGATTCATCCACTGCATGTCAGCCACTCGCTTCACCATGGAAGTCCCAGCCTGGCATGACCGCACAATTGTGCAAGTCTGTACTTTGTTGTTGTGGCTTTAGGAGGATTGTCCCCGGATTCTGCCACATGGTCAACCCACTGCTTGCTCCATCACATTCATTGGTAGGAAGTGTGCAGCTTAAACCACAAACTGAGCGTGGTATGTGAAATGAGTGTCAGTTGGATGCGCAAGAAAAGAGTGACAACCATCAGTCGTGCCTCAGCATTAATGTCCAGTGGGAGGCAGAGCTCGGCACACGGACTTGTGAGTCACACAATTGTCGGTGTCAGAAAGGACTGCTCCTAGGCATTGTCTGTCTAGGGCTGTCTGCATTATGGCAGGGTGGATCTTGCTACTTAGTTTGTCATTCAGGGGTATGTATTCTAGCCTGGTGGGTGAACCTATGCCTTGCTTGGCAGCTTGTTCCAGGGCCACGGTGTTTTCAGTAGGGACTGGTGAACTTGTTGGTGCTCTGTGGCTTCCCAACTGCATGAACTGTGTACTTAGGTTTGCAAAACTAGAACAAATGTTCAACCCCCTTTCTCCCTAATATTGAAACCCAGTCTCCCCCCCCCCCCCCAGGGGGATTTAACTGGGCCCAACTCTGCAATCCTTAGTCCTTGCAGTGCTTCAATAGGAATTTTGTCTGGGTGATGACTGCAGGGTCGGGCACAGGGTGTACGGAACAGTGGACAGAAGGGGGTTAAGCACTTCAAGAGTGTTTCAGGCCTTTTAGCTGAGCTGCAGTGGCCAAAACGTAGTGAATGAATTGGAGCTAGCTGGCTGTGCAATGGGGGTAAGTGTCAGGAAGTTGAGCATGCGCAGGGTTAGCTGTCAGGAAGAAGATACCCAGCAAAGAAACCATATTCTATGTGGGGAAAAAATAAAAAACCACCATTTCTTAGTTGTGTAACGCTTGCCAGGTATTACTGTAACAAGGGAAGGCAGGTGAAGATTGTCAGGAACTTAAACTTGCCTGCAGTGATGCAACATAATAGATGCAATGATTATGACTTTTATTATTTCTGTGGCACCAGCACCTACAGGTCCCATCAGGGGTCAGATTGTTGCACTATGCACTGTGCAGAACTAATAAAAAGACAGGCCCTCCCACAAAGAGAGGTCAGTTTATACATCTAATGAGACAACCACCGGTGATGGATAAAATGATAAATGAGGAGGGGGTAAGCTGTGAAAGAAGCCTGCTTAGCTTAATAAGTGGCAATGTCAGCACACCCCTTGCCTAACCATTGTACAGGAAGAATGAGCAGTGGATCAGTAAAAGCTGGAGCGGGTGTCACTGCTCACTCAAGCAATATCTGCCCCCTGCCTGAGCCCTGCCTCCCCCCTGCGCAGGGCTCCCTGCTCCTCCCCCCCCCCCGGCACATTCCTCTGCAGCCCACTTTTTTGACAAAAGTAGGCATTTGTCCCATGTGCTCCTGCCAACTTGATCAGTTGGCAAGAGCAAGTGGGACAAATGCCTACTTTTGCCAAAAAGGTCAGGATGGCCAAGACAGGGCTTAAGACAGGGACTGTCCCAGACAAAATGGGATGTATGGTCACCCTACTCCTAAATTCACACAGAGTGTCTTTGACAGAGCCAGGAACTGTGAACCCAGGTCTCCTCCATCCAGGTCTAATGCCTTAACCCCAAGGTCACCCTTCTTGTCTGTGAGCTCATTCCATATGTAAGGGGACTGTTGCCCCCTTACTAACATTCAGTGGGGGTGTTTTGATTGGCTTGCTCCCAGTACTAAAAGGGGAAGGGTCGATGGCAAATCAGGAGCCTGAGACTGACAGTCCCCAGGAACAATGGGGAGAGGCCAATGCTCCAGATCAGCCTGATTGACAGGGCGGGCAGGCTAATCAGAGGGTCAGGAGGCCAGGGAGGTCCCGTCCTCCGTGTGAGCTGGAATTGCCTGGATCAGACTGAGTGGGGCCGAGCTAAGGAGAAAGCAGGGGCCCAAGCTGAGCTGGAGAGCAGAACCGTGCCAGATCCAGAGGGGCCAGAGCCGCAGCCACAGAGCCAGAGACACGGCCCAGGGAGAGCAGATCCTGTGCTGGGAGCAGAGCTGCAGCCACAGAGCCAGAGACAAAGCCCAGGGAGAGCAGATCCTGTGCTAGGAGCAGAGCTGCAGCCACAGAGCCAGAGACGCAGCCCAGGGAGAGCAGATCGTGTGCTGGGAGCAGAGCCGCAGCCACAGAGCCAGAGACGCAGCCCAGGGAGAGCAGATCGTGTGCTGGGAGCAGAGCCGCAGCCACAGAGCCAGAGACAAAGCCCAGGGAGAGCAGATCCTGTGCTAGGAGCAGAGCTGCAGCCACAGAGCCAGAGACAAAGCCCAGGGAGAGCAGATCCTGTGCTAGGAGCAGAGCTGCAGCCACAGAGCCAGAGACAAAGCCCAGGGAGAGCAGATCCTGTGCTAGGAGCAGAGCTGCAGCCACAGAGCCAGAGACGCAGCCCAGGGAGAGCAGATCGTGTGCTGGGAGCAGAGCCGCAGCCACAGAGCCAGAGATGCAGCCCAGGGAGAGCAGATCCTGTGCTGGGAGCAGAGCCGCAGCCACAGAGCCAGAGACGCAGCCCAGGGAGAGCAGATCGTGTGCTGGGAGCAGAGCCGCAGCCACAGAGCCAGAGACGCAGCCCAGGGAGAGCAGATCCTGTGCTGGGAGCAGAGCTGCAGCCACAGAGCCAGAGACGCAGCCCAGGGAGAGCAGATCCTGTGCTGGGAGCAGAGCTGCAGCCACAGAGCCAGGTGTGGTGAGCAAGTGGGGCCAGCCAAGGGGGGACCTTGGGCAAAGGGCCCAGCACAGAAAGACACCCCCAGACAAGGGCCCTTGCAGGCCAGACCGGGAGGGGGACCTTAACCTGACGGGGGGCTGACGCTGGGAAGAAGGGTCCCACCACTCAAAGCCCGGAGGTGTGTGGCCACCACCATTGCAAGTGTCCAACCCGCAGCATACCTGCAGCACAGCCAGGGCCTGAGACGGAAATCTGGGACCTACAAGGAACAGACTGCGAAGTGCCCTGATGTCCAGAGACACTGTTTGTGATGTTCCCTGCCACAAAGCAGGGTGATGTGTTTTCCTTTAACCTTTCCCATTTTTCCTTATTCTTTTCTTTAGATTAATTGTTAATTAAACAAATTGTATGAAATAATCAGTGGGTCAGGGAGGTGCCCAGTGCAGAGAGAGTACTCCGGAGTGGGGACACCCTAGCCCCTGTCCTAGATGACCACAGCAGGGTTGGGGGTTGAGCCCCCCAGGAATCCTGGCCCCAGCCTTGTTGGGGTTACAAGGACTCTGCCAGACAGGAGAGTGGAAGGGGAGCCCTCAAGGGCAGGGAGGCCTCTGGGTAAAGGGAGTGGGAGCGAGGACTCAGATCCTTTCGCTAGCCCACTTCACCGGGGTAGTGCAGAAGCCAGGAAAGTTTCCCCACAATAGCGGGACCATTCCCCCGCTTACATAATTGGCGTCACGAACAGGATCCTATCCACAGGGTCCACCCCATTGGTTTACTGGTTGAATTCTAGTTGCACGGTCCAGGCCTGATTGAGCATCCTACCATGGCTGGAATTGAAGAACTACGGGCCCAGTTTGCTGAACTTCAGCGCAGATTATCAGACCAAGCTGAGGCATTACAGCAAGCTAGAACAGAACAGAGAGAAGCCTTCTCACTGGCTAAGGCAGTGATAGACCAACAGGCAGCAGAAGCTAAGAAACCCCCTACTATTTATGTCCCACGGGAGCGGAAGGTCACAGAGTTTGGTGGCTTCCCGACAAGACCAGGAGACATTACGGTAGAGGAGTGGGTCAAGTCTGTGAAGGCAGCTCTGCGTGTGCTAAGAGTACCTGAAGAAGATCATGTAGACTTCATAGAGGAACACCTCAAGGGCCAGGCCAAGGCCACAGTAAAGTTCATGGCAGGGGCGGACAAAAAAAATGTGGAAAAGGTATTTGAACTCCTCCTAGAAGTGTATGGGGACAAGGTACCTATTGGAACCCGACTAAAGGAGTTCTTTGAGAGAAAGCAGGAGCCCGGTGAAACTATCCGGGCATATGCATATGACCTCCAGGAGAAAATGAGCAGAGTGGAGCGGCGAGACCCTCAGCGAGTTCCAGACCCAGATACGGTTCTGAAAGAGCAGTTAGTGCTGGGGCTCCAGGATGATTCCCTCCGCCGTGAAATGAAAAGGAGGTTTAAGGAAGAGCCCAGTAAGAAGTTCCATGAACTCATGCAGGCTGCTATTATGTGGTCAGAAGAAGAGGAAGTTCCTGTGGCAGAGACAGCCAAGCCTAACCCCCATACACAAAGTGGGGGCCTAGTGAATGCAGCTGCTGGGGAAAAGGCCCTGCCCCAAACAGAGCTAACATTGGAAAGCTTAAGTGAAGCTGTCCAAAAACTGGCGGTCCAACAGGGGGAGATACTGAAAGTAATGACCGAGTTGATGAAAGAAAAAAATCCCATTAGTATGCCAAAGTATCCAAGGGCACCGGGATCCCGAAGAGCCCCACTGAAGGACAAGCTGGGAAGATACATTTGTTACACTTGTGAAAGGCCAGGACATACTAGCCGAGAATGTCCACTGAGAAGGAGAACAGAGTCCCAGGCACTCGAAACCAATGGGGCACCAGGAGCAAGTGGTCCATCTACAGTAGAAGGCCAAGCAGTGGCAGAAGGATTCCTAGGCCTGTCCTTCATAGAAAATCCCTCTGCATACAGTGTTGAGAGGAACGTGGGCAGTGCCAGCATATCTAGCGACTTCTGTAAGCGAGCATTTGGAGACTGTCTAACTGCTGAAGTATGTATAGCAGGGGTGAAGACCAGATGTTTGTTAGATACTGGCTCAGAAGTCACCACCATTACTGAGTCGCATTTTCAAAAATATCTGAAGGACAAGGACCTGACCATGCACAGCACACGGTTTGTACGTCTAACAGCTGTTAATGGACTGGCAATCCCAGTGGTGGGGTGCCTTGAAACAGACATAGAGTATATGGGCCAGACACTGCCAGGAAAATGCATCTTCATCCTGAAAGACAAAGCCTCAAAAGGGAGCCATATAGGAGAAGGAGTCCCAGGGATTCTAGGGATGAACATCATTAGTGAGCTGAAGGAGCTACTCTTACCAGGAAAAGGGACCAGGAGGATAAACTGTCACGAGCACTCTACGAAGAATGCTGTGCTGAGTAAAGTACTGGCTCGAGCGGAGAGGCAGAGTCTTTCCCTGGGCCCCACAAGGCATATGGGAAATGTTAAAGTGGGCAGAAAACGGAAGACCATTATTCCTCCTTGGAGAGGGAAGATCCTTGACGAACACCGCTGTGTACCAGGAAATGAGCTGCAGGTGACGAGGGAGAAGGGAGGACGAGTTACCTTTCTTCAAGAAAGATGTGATGGGAGACTGCCAGTTCCAGTTCAAGCGGCACGCCAAGGGCTGATTCCTGCACATGTGGCTAACATAAGGGCGTTGCCAGAGAAGCATCAAGAAGTCTTTTCTAAGGATGAGGTGACCAATTATGATGACCAGGCCAAAGGTCACCATGACAGGCTGAAGACAGCCTGGAAAGTTGCTCTCAGTACAACTAAAGACATAGCCCAAAGTAGGAAAAGGACTTATGATAGCAAGTCCAGTGGGGCTCTCATCAGATCTGGTGACTGTGTACCAGTTCGTAGCCATAGACGCCGGAGATGTAATAAAATACAGGACAAATGGAAGCCAAATCCCCACACTGTGGTCACCCACAACAATCCCACATAGGCTGTCATTGCAAACTTAACCTAGATAGCATGCTCGCAGCCTGCACTGTAACTGCAGTTGCGTGCCATGCTGGGGAGACGATTTGTTTTCATCTCTAGTGTTCTCGGTGCGTGTGAGCAGGTATATTGTAGGTCAGAGGGCTCGGTCACACTTGGAGCCCGGAAGCCCTGCGGGAACCACGGAACTGTAATCCGCATCCAACACGTGAAGCCGCTCTCTGATTGAGACAAAGATTAGGCGAGATGAAGGCGAGCCAAAAGGAAGGTTAGAAGACGCTTGTGCTGTGATTCTGGTTTGATGTAGGTGTCGTGAGTCATGGGGATGACTTCTAATGGTGCTCTAAGTGTGTCAGCTTTGCAGCCTGCTCCGTAAGCCGTGCAGCCGTGTGAAGAGGGACTGCCGGGGACCTTGCTGTCCCCTCCCATCCTGAAGTAGCCTGCCCTAAGGGATAGCCAGAATGGGCACATAGTACCCACCACCCTGCACAAGCAAACACTTCTTTCAGTAGTGCCTCCTCTGCCCAGACGACAGGGCAAGGGCTTTTTCTTGTATTTCAGTAATACCAGTCTGGAAAACTTCTGGAGATAATGTACATGCAAATATGCATATGTATGTGTTTATGCTTACCAAGTGTGTGTGTTTAATATATTCCAATCATCCCTGCACCCTGGATCTAAACACCCCTGCAACTTGGGAACAAAGTTTGCCTGCAGATTTAGCTCTCAGCGTCTCCATTTTGTGGCTAGGGCTCATCTCTCATCATCCACCCAGCCAACCGGCTTCCTCTGCTGGGAATCCCGCAAGATAAATCTCTCGGAGTACTTCCTCTTCTGGCCCTGGCTGAAACGCAGAGGTGTGTATGTCCGTTTCTCTCTCTCAGCTCACCTTACTCTGTTCCCATTCAACAATAATCCATCTGCTATCACTGCGAGCAGCCATCCTTCCCAAAAAAAGCTCATGGCAATGTCTCCATTTCTTTCTGCATCGAGTGACTCTTGTGGCACCAGGTAACTGGAAATCTTTTTTTATCTGTACAGCAAGAGGCATCCGGTCTGCTTCCTTCCTTTGGTTACTTTAACCATAACGACTGAGTCTTACTGAAAAACTGACCACAGCCTAGCAGACAAAAGCGGCGTTCTCTTTGCAGAGGACAGTGAATCCAAGTCAGGTTGCAAAAGTCTTAATGTGCCAATAGGCTAGAGTGGCAAGGAGAACTGAAATCCCATTTGGGAGAAGTCAGAATGTGTTGGAGACCAAGAGGATTAATTTATGGCTCTGGCTCCAGTGCAGGCTTTCAGACTCCCTTCAGCTCTAATATACCTCAATCCTAATCTCCAGCATCCCGCAGTGTCCTAGGACTGGGGTCCCCACCACGGTAGCTCAGTCAGTGCCTCTCAGACTTCAATATCCTTGTAAGAGCCCTTGTTATTCAAGTACTGGAGCGTGCCATACACCCAACTACTCTGTCACTGCTCCTCAAAACTGGTTTGCAAAACCTCTTGGTTCTCCTTAGCACAAGCCGCCCACACTGCTACTTTGCATAGCGGTTTTGCAGTGCAGAGCAATGCCAACTAGATGAACACCTGCTGTGCTTGGTGTCAGGGGCTACCTTGTTTGGGATATGAATCCAGATTCCCAGTGGTGAAAAGCTAGTGCACTAACCTACTGCACTCCCTGGGCCCTGAAGAGGGACAAGTTATATAACAGGGGAATGATGTGTCCAAGAAAGGAAGCAGGGTAGCAATATCTGTCAGGAACAAAGCTAAAGGAGTATGAAATAAGGGAGTTGCTTGAAATACTGGAGCTGCAGTTGTACCAGGTGCATTTCTGCTGTACAGGCCATTCCTGTATCTTCACGGTATAAAAATGAGTATCTGACAAAGATGCATTATGCCAAAAATGCAGCTTTGATTAAAAATCTACTTGGCCAAATGCTGTGCAACCACATTGACCTGTAACCCTATTGATGCACGGGTAGAACACTGCAGATGTTATCTCGTGGCCTACAAATATTTTTATGCTGTTTTTAAAAAAAAAAAATGTTCGGAACCATGGTGTGCCTAAAAACAAGAGGCCTCGTGCCAGTGAAAGTGACTGGAAATTGGAGTGAAACTGATAAGCTTGCTGATTGAAATCCATAAATAGCTGGGCTTCAATGGTGGAATGCAAAATGGACATGTATTGTTCTAATCAGGGTTTATTAGTAACGGGTAGAGAACGCTGACATCTGTATGTGTACATGTATTCTTTATAGCTAGGTGTTGAGAGGCTGTAATGATGGGTGTAGCTTTGTAAAGGAGATAAACAATAAGGGTTGTTAATACTATTTCTATTGTGCTAGTGCCTAGAGGCTGCAGCTACAATCAGGACTGCATTGTGCTGGGTGCTGTACAAACACACTAAGAGACAGCCCCTGCCCCAAAGAGCTTCCAGTCTATTTAGACAAGCCAAACAAAGGAAGTCCCCATTTTACAGATGAGGAATGGAGGAGGCACAGTAGATTAGATCCCAATTGTAGTCACTGGAATTTAATCACACGCCTATAATTCAATACCAGTTTGAGTGCTGGCCTGAATAGGGATGATTTAAGCATATGCTTAAAGGGTTTCTTGAATCAGGGCCTAATTGACCTGGCCAAGGTCACAGAGGGGTCTGTATTTGACTGTTTCTTTAATCACCATGTTAATTCAGGTGTGAGCCCCATGTGAGCAATGGCTACTAAAAAGGCTCTGCAAAGGGATTCATCCCTTTCTGTCCAAGTGAGTCCTACTGATTCAGAGTGCCCTAGCAGATCCCTCTGGATGAGGGGGGACTATCTATGATCTTGTATCCTAATGTGAGCCGCTCAAGGAAGGCAGAATGTTATTTACAACACCAAAATAAATGCCATTCCTCTAGGTGGTGAGCAATATTTCACCTTCATAATCGTGTTAATAAATTGAAAGAATAGAATAGATCAGATTGCTGTTAGAAAACATAAAAAGTTTATTTTTACATACACATAAAAACAGATGAAAATTCTGCAGTCATGCACACGAACACATTAAAAGAGCACTTAGCAAAGGCATTGCTCTCTAAACAGCAACACGTCTTGCAGAACTGAAATTGCAGCTGGCGAGATGGACCTTTTGAGTCTGGTTGCCGTAGCTGTAACCCATTTGCCCAGTTCACAGCCCTGTGACGTCACTCAAGCCAAAGGGAGTTTTGCTGGACTAAGGAGTGCAGAGTTGGCTTGACAGGAGTTTAATGCAAAAAGGGGCAGACTTTTGCAGAAGCCTGATTGAATTTTACACCTGTTTACACCAACGCCTACCCTTACTCTGACTTAGGCACCGTCTAAGTGAATTTTAGCCCTTTGAGTTGCAGGACCACGCTGTTGCAGTTGGGCTGGTTACTTATGTTGCATAACCAGCTTCACTGTAACGCATTCCCAGGACGGGGACCCAATCCCTGCCCTTGTGGCGTTAGCTCTGAAAATACAAGCTAAGTATAAATCTCCTTCTCTCTTTTTGTAATGGTAACTTACAAAGCACAGTAACACGTGTTTCATTACAGTGGAGCATCCTAGTGCTTCTAAATATTAGAACCCAGCTCCCAAACATTACAGCATTTCACTCTCTGTTATTCTCTGCATATTAAGCCCATGAAACAAGGGGGAATCAAATGCTGACATACAGAGAATACTGACTCTATAGGTATATAGAACCAGCATTGCTTGTAACATTTCTAGTGTAGCATTTGCCTGTTGCAGCTCCTGGTTCATAATGTGAGAAGAAAAGCAAAACAAACCATTGCCAGCCCTATGGGCAGCTTCATGCATTTGAATGCAAATTACCAAATCCACCTTAAAATGGTGGGTAATAATTTAAATTATCCCCCGTAGCCCTAACCAGTCAGTGAGTTAATCCCAGTCATAGACTTAAGGTTAAGGCACTATAGCCTGACTTTCAAAGGTGCGGAGCCCCTGCAGCTCCCTTGGGCTTCAAGGACCACTGTGGATGCCCCCAGCAGCCCTGAAAGTCAGGTGATTAAATGGCTAGTAGCAGTTAAAAGTTAAGTTCTATTAGAACCAAAGCATTTCATTCCAAATACTATTTTTTCTTATGATAGTGAGCTAAGATTTAAACTGAGGTCAGGTTGATCAGAGTCTGTTGTTTGTTACATCATCCGCTGGTGTTTCCTAGAGAATTTAAGGTTTTGAATGTAAACCCTGCACCCCCAAATTTCATTTCATGTAAAAGCTGACCAAAAAGCCTTTTTGGGAAAGAAAAAGCCCTCTGTTTTAGCTATAATTAATGAGCTATTTTAATGCTTGAGAGCTCTCATTCTAGAGAACAGGTTAGTTCCCTTTTTGAATTACAGAATAGAGACAATGTCTACAGTTGTAGACATTAACCTTAAGCACATGAGTATAAGTGCTTTGCTGGATTTGGGGCCTAGAACTCCTGATTAGACAGACCCTGACTTCAATGGGATTACACCAGGGATGAGTATGACTCATTATTTTCTCCCTCAAGAGTATTTCCTGAAATATAAGTTTTGGTATTTCCAAGCTAAGTGTAAAAATAGCACAATCTTACAATGTACAAATATCAAACAATAAATAATAGTTTCAAAATGACATTGCTTCTTCCTATTTAAAAAAATAAGACATCTGTAAATGTAAACATTGAGGTATTGGAGGTAATAAATACTTAATATGGTAGGCACAATATGTTTTTTAAAGTACAGTATTAATACTGTTCAGCCATAACTCTTGGCCCAAACCATAAGATTATTCTCTGTCTCATGTGTTTGGAGAGTCTAACGTTACTTTTATAAAACGGCAGTTTCCTTGTTGTGAAAGATGCAGAACTTTTTTGGGTTTCACTTTCCCATCTTCATCATCAAATATTCTTCAATGTAGTTAATGAAGATGTCAAATTCTCCCATTGCCTTATAGATTCCTTTCTCTTGTAACTAGGGGGAGGGGAGGAGCAGAGAAAATAAATTACTTAATATCAATTAATTTTACACATTAGTAATTAAGTGTCTAATAAATCACAAGGTAATTTAAGTTAAAGCCTGATAAGCCTAGATGCACAATTCATAGAGTGCGTGGAAATGTTACTCAGATTCTCATTAAACCACAAATGTTGAATCACAGCTAACTCACAGGTGATGGGAGAATTGATATGTAGTTTGCAAGCAATTCATTAAGTCTATTCCAAATTTGAATTGCTTTGTTTGGAGACGTAGCTCTTATGATATATTTCTGTTCTCTGATTGGCTGAATGTAACGTTTAGGATCAGTTTCCAATGGGAATGCTAGTGATTAGGAAGTCAAAATTGGCTTCCCACAACGAGCCTGCTTGACTTGCTTAAAATACTTTCATTTGACAGAATATTCAAGGATAAGAAACAGAAGTAATGCAAACACACTCAAAGCAAACAATGGTTTTGAAAAAAAAAACAAACCCCAAACCTCTGCAGATTTTTTTAATGCAACATTTGCCCAGCTGCAACAGGACTCGTAATGCCAGCTTTTGGACAATGTGAACTGATAGACTCATGACTAACTCATTTGTGGTTGTATACTAATACCATACAGATGTTTGTTTAGATAATTTGTACACACTATAATTCCGTCTACAATTTAAACTGTTTTCCTGCAGTTGCTCTGGCTAGTACAGTTACTGTATCTATCTGACCCAACCCCATTGCATAGTCAGGTACTTACTGAGTGCCCCATAATCTTTAGTGTATTTATTTTCACAAAACAATGGTGGGGTAGGGATGTGCTCTTATCCCCATTGTTCAGATAGAGAATCAAGGCCCAGAGAATGCCCCAGGTCTTACAGGAGTCTGTGGTAGAGCAGGAACTGGAACATGTGTCTCCAAAATCCCAGGCTGGGCTATCTTTCCCCTCTAACAGTTAACTGTTCTAGAGTCAACATGTCCTTCACTTTGGCATTAGTGTTAGCCAAACCCGAGAGTCCAGGTTCAGTTTGGCTCACCAGCCATCACTTTTGATACTTCTCCAACCCTCATCCGAAAAGTCTAACTCTCTTGAACGTGAAAAAGTGTGTGTGTGTGTGAGGGGGGGGGAGGGTGAGGGGGGGGTGTAGTATGAAGCTCGAATGGACCATTGTTATGGTGTTGCAGCATTTCTGGTCCCAATACAGGCCAGAAATGTGAAAGCAAATGATCCTCATAAAAAAAATCTGGTTTCAATAGTGGGCCAGGTTTCAGGGGCTGGGTTATTTATTTATTTATACTTATTTTACGAGTACCTGCATTGGAATTCCCTCCACCCCCATGCCTTTTTTTTTGTGTGTGTGCCACTTTCTCATGTTTTCAGTATTGCCAACCCCAGAGTTTTCCCATAAGGATCTGATGCTGCTCCAACTGAAGTCATTGGCCAAACACCATTGACTTGAATGGGATGACAGATTGCTCCCGAACGACATGGTTAGCAATTGGACAGGAGAGTTACCTTATTGTATGTTTCCTTGATCTGTTTTATGGTTTGGTTCCTCTTCTCGCAAGTGAAGAATCTGTGCTGTGGAGGAAAGCAACCAGGGATTTTTAACAAAACAGCCTTCCTTTACGGTACAGCTCTGGATGGGTGAGAGACAGGCTGCCCCAGCCCAGCTAGTGCACAAAGGGGTCTTTCTGGAAATATGGTGTGTGCTTGGGAAACTATTATTGAATCCTTTATCCCCACTCCTCCTGCCACGGCAGCTCCTCAGCTCCCCAGCCCCACTCTCCCACAAGGCTGTGCTCTCCCGCTTTTTACCAGCTTTCCTCTCCCCTCATCCATTTCTCTCACTTCCTTGAAAATTCCCCTCATCTCCCCCATGTCAGCCATGGGTGCCCTTCAAAATTAAGCTTTTTTGATAGATATAAATGAAATCCATTAACAGATATTTATTCTCAAGGGGACTAGCCCAGTGCCCCCCTTGCTAGGGATGTTGTATCCTTTCCCCCTCCCCTCAGTCCTCATTTGTCTTTTTAGATTGTGAGCTCTCTGGAGTGGTGACTTTGTACCGTGCCCTACCCAAAGGTGGCTGGATCCATTCTGGGACCTCCAGATGCTACCCCTATGCGGATACCAATAGCCATTATGTTTGAGGAGTTCTAGTAACCAGCTCAGCAAACAGTCTGTGTGATGCCCTCTCAGGGAGGGTTCACCCTCCCCTTTGCTGAATTGCTTGCTCACTGACTGAGTCATTTCACCACCAGATGACAGAGTCAGGACACCACAGCCAGGCAGTTCCAGGAGCTGAGGCTGCATTCAGCTTTAGTTCTGCCGTCCCAGCCTGTGAGAGCAGCTCCTTTCAGGTAAGGGCTTCAGATGAACCCTTTTAAATTCATCTTTGATTAGTGTTTATTACAGGGCTGCAGGCTGGCCTTTAAAAAATAAATAATTATTTCTAAAACTTTACAACTGAATCTTGATGATACAAATCATAGATTCCTAGATAGCAGGGGCCTGAAGGGACTGCTTGGGTCACCCAGTCTGACATTCCCCAGCTGCAGTCTGTGTGTGTGTGTCCATCTATCTCTGGTCTATATACGGTGAAACCTTCCCCATGATGAGTAAAATTCTGCCTCCCTTTTATGTAATGACCAGGATGTCAGTCCCCAGAGTCCAGCTGGGCTGTATTTTTAATGTGCCTGTCACTGTGCTGTCTACACTGACATCAATGGCCAAGCTCCCATCAACCTCAGTGGTGCAGGATCAGTCTGAAGGTGGCTTGGCAAAACCTTTGTAGGCCTTCTCCCCTATAACACCACCCTTAGCTTCTTGTTGAGTCACGGCACCAATGGATTTGCAGACCCCTCTCTTCACTGTTGACCTGTACTGCAACCCCTCAGCCCCTGTGGCAAAGAACTTTTAAGAAGCTCTCCATCAAGCTGCAGAGGTTTCATGCTGCAGCTTTGCTTGGGATACCAGCTTGTGTTCAGCTCCCTGGGAACTTGGCAAGTGACCTGAGAAATGTGACCAATACTCACACAGCGCGTCAGTGTCTGCTTCAGGTCCAGCAGCATGATGCCAATATTGGCCACGCTCCGCTTGGTGTGTGTGCTGCTGTTGATCGCCTTCGGTAAGACTTCATCCAGGTAAAATCGGATCATGTCTGTCACCGACTGGCAGCCCAAATAACCCTGGAGGAAGAGGAGTGAGTAGCGTTAATGACACGCCACCACAAGTGGAGGAAACGGCATAAACAGCTGTCAGAATCAGTCATTCAGTCGTCATCACTGACCAGAGGTTTGGTTCTATGGGTTATGCAATGCACCTTACAGAGTGCTTTCCACAGTGCTGTACTGCCATCCTGTGAGGTTGGTAAAGAAGCATTATTATCCCTGCTTTAAAGATGGAGAAACTGAGACGTAGAGAGGTGAAGCTATTTGCCCAAGCCCACAGACAGCAACAGCATCCTGGAAATCCAGAGTTCAGACTCCCAGTCCTGTGCGCTGACCACTAGTCCCCCCCCCCCAAAAGCATGAAAACAGAAGCAGAGCAATCTCAAAGGGAGTGACTATCTTAGACAGATGTTATACAGGCAAAGATACAATGAAACCAGTTTTCATAGGTATGATATTCTTATCATACTACCAGTTTTAAAAACACCTTAAACTTTGTATAGTACTTCCAGCTGCCTCCGTTAGAATGGCATTAGCTTAGAATTAGAGTCACCGTGCACAGCAAAGTTCTCACCTTAAAATCTTCCAGTAAATTCTCCTTTAGCAATAAGATGTCAAGTTCATCATCTTTGGCTTGCTGTAAAAGTATGCAATGGAAATGTCAGTTTTACCAAGGTAGGCAGCCTACAATATCTTCATTTCTACTGTGTAAAAGTACTTCAGTTCATCAAACTGTCTGGTTTGCCTGAGTGTGTGTGTTTGTCGTCTTAAGGCAAACACTGGAAATAAAAGCATCTGAACATAGAGAAGTTTTGTGTGTGTGTGTATATATATACACACACATCACACAGTAATAACATTCAGGTGCTGATACTGTCCCACGGCTGTGCAATTAGCTTGAAGTCAAAAGAAGACAGAAAAAATGAAATCACATTTGTGGGTGATTTATTTGACATGTTTAATTTCTTTAGCCTGCCTTTCAAACCCTGCTTACTTTCTTTTAACTTCAGATAGTGTGCACATAACAGCACCCAAAATTACTGTGATCTATAACAGGTCTATTAAGGAACTACTTGATCCTGTTACCAGCACTTCACTCAGAGACTTGTAGCAAACTTTGATTTAAAGTCTTAAATCCTATATACCTACCAATTGTCATGTTAATTTGGCTGATAATACAAACACAATGCCACTATTCGGTGATTTAACCTAGAGGGATGACATCTCAATTTTTTATATCATTAGTACATAATGCCATTGATTTTATATTGCAATTTAGATGCATTTAAGGCAATATTGGTACTAATACAATTACAAATGCTATGCATCCCTTTTTGCATGATTACTTTGCTCAGCTGTCAGCAAGACCATTCCAATACATTTCCCACCACAAAGGTTTAATGCCACCCGGGCAATCTATCCACAGACAGCATTCCCATGCAGGAGAGGGAAATGGGCACTACATTCTCTAGACACAGAATAA
This sequence comes from Emys orbicularis, assembly GCF_028017835.1. Classification (NCBI taxonomy): domain Eukaryota; kingdom Metazoa; phylum Chordata; order Testudines; family Emydidae; genus Emys; species Emys orbicularis. Next base: position 144,400,360 of record NC_088686.1, read on the forward strand.
CGTCTTTCTGGCTTTGGTTGTAGCTTAATGTTTGTTCTTTAACACAACTTGAAAGCTATAGTGAAATATTTCCATCGCATCCATCATTAGCTTCAATGGAGTTGCACCCACTTACACCAGAGTTGAACTTATCCCTGTCAGTAAAGGAATACTTTTAAATGCAATGTCAAAAAAATTAAAATGCCTTAAAATTCATTGTGAAAGCTGCTGATTTTTCTGTAACTGCGACTGGATAACAAAAAATCTTTGCACATTTTCTCTCCCCTTAGCAAGTGATGAAACTAAACTATTTATTTCACCCACAGCAGCGAACACAAAACACAGTATGCCTGCATCTAAATCTTTTCTGCCCAAAGGAGCCTGTCTCCTGTGTGTGGGTTTGCCAAATCACTGAAAGTGCAAAAGCAGTAGACAGAAGGCGACAGGCTTTGACAGGTGTCATACTCACAAAATAATCTTTAACTTCATCAAATGCAATCCGCAGGTCTTTGAGCCGAAGGGGCAGGAGACTGGCGAGTTTTGTGCAGCTTTCTTCAGAGAGCCGGCAGCTGGCCTGTTTGATGCTGGCAGTCAGGGCTAGGAAAATGAGTGCTGTGAGAAGTTTCATTTCTCAGCTGAGTTTCTTTCTTGTGGTCCAGTTATTAGTTCAATTTCACAAGAGGCAAAAAGCCAGATCTGAATGCCTTCACCTTGATGGAGCTCCTGATTTTATACTCTCCAGACATGCTCTCAATTTCCTTTCCCATTTCCTGGGGACTAATATTGGGGTTTTAAGTCATTCATTAAAACCAAAGGTCACAAGAGTTTCCAGTAAGAGGCTTCCTGTGCTCTGGCCCCCCCCTCCCCTTTCCACACCCCATCAAATCGTTTGTGTTAGACACTGCATTTTTTTTTTACATAGCTTGCTTCTTGTAAATTTGAATGTGGCTAAAGAATTTGAACATGAAAAGGTGTGGTATGGAGGACACTTCTGCATTCTCATTGGTATTTTCTATTTTTACATGAAAGACCTGTGGTGGGGTGGGGGAAGTGTTTCCATTTTTAAATCTCTGTAATGCATTTACCTAATTTAGAATTTTTCTAGTTCACCACCACCAAGCAAATGTCATTTTAATGGCGTTTGAGCCTTTTGAACAGGGAAATATTCACCCCTTATCACCAAGAAGTATGAATTCCCATTTCCGGGTCCTTTCAATGTGAAAATAAACCTTTTATCAATAAACAAATAAAAGTTCTTATGAGGAAATAAATAAAATCTTACCTAGGGTTTATGGAAATCAGTACAGAGCAATTAAAGAAATCCCTTCGGACTTTTTCCATAGGAAAAAGTATGTCTGGCTAAATCCCAACATTTGTAGTAATTGTAGCTCCCCGTTCAGCATTCAAATACGCTATCCAGTTTGTTTCAATTGAACAGAGTATTCTTTATAGTAACCTTCTTCACTTTGCACCATCTTTTGTGTCGCATTGCTGTGCACTGTTAAATAGCTGCCACGTTCTCTTACAGGGCATTGTGTGGCAGGGGTGTCTGGAATAACTCCTGTCTTTATTACACACATGCAGACAATATACAGCAATATTCTCCTCTTGGATTCAACTAGGCCCTTGGTGTGTGCTCAGATACCACAGTGACGTGCACTTTATAAATATGTGTAATAGTAATTTTAGTAGTATTAACATCATGGGAGTTTAGGGTCTGATCCCATGCCCACTGAAGTCAATGGAAGTCTTCCTATTGTCTTCAAATCAATAGGCATTGGCTCTGTTTCCTAGTCTTCAGATACAATTCCCAAATTCTATGTAAGTGCAGCATTTTGAAGGGAGAACTGCAGTGTGGGTCACTGAAGAGAATTTGATCAAAGTTTAAGAGCTTCTGGGTGAAAGGGCTTATAAATACCAACTATTCCCATTAATCTTTTTAAAATTTTCATAGTTTTCCCTTTTCTGCTCATTTAAAATAAGGATGTTCCTCGTATCTTTAGGCTATTTCATTTTCAGCCACGTCATTTTTAGTTTCTTTATTGCTTTTCGTACAAAGAGTGAAGCGATTGAACCTGTATAACTTTGGCATCTTCCAGACTTTCAAGCAAAAACTGTAGGAGGTCTGTGTGATGGGTTGGATCACAGAAACCCTCTTGGGACTGCCACCTGATGTTCTGAGACTACCCCGAGCCCATTTTCCCTGGCAGCTTGGGACTTCAGAACCCTGCCTGGTTGTGCCAGACATGTTAGCCTGCTACAAACACAGACCCAGGTCTGAACTACATCCCCCAAAAGCTGCAGGCTTAACCTAAAAGTGTTTCTGTCTTCAACACCCAGATGCCCAGTTTCCAATGGGGTCCAAACCCCAAATAAATCAGTTTTACCCTGTATAAAGCTTATACAGGGTAAACTCATAAATTGTTCGCCATCTATAACACTGATAGAGAGATATGTACAGTTGTCCCCCCCCCCCCCGGTATTAATACATACTCTGGGTTAATTAATAAGTAAAAAGTGATTTTATTAAATACAAAAAGTAGGGAAGTGGTTCTAAGTAATAACAGACAACAAAGTGAATTACTAAGCAAAATAAAATAAAACACACAAGTCTAAACCTAATACAGTAAGAAAGTGATTACAGATGAAATCTCACCTTCAGAGATGTTCCAGTAAGCTTCTTTTACAGACTAGCCTCCTTCTATTCTGGGTCCAGCAATCACTCTCATCCCTGTGGTTACTGTCCTTTGTTCCAGTTTCTTTCAGGTATCCTTTGGGGGTGGAGAGGCTACCTCTTGAGCCAGCTGAAGACAAAATGGAGGGGTTTCCAGGGGCTTAAATAAACTTCCTCTTGTGGGTGGAAACCCCTTCTCCTCTCCTATGCAGAATCCAGCTCCAAGATAGAGTTTTGGAGTCACATGGGCAAGTCACATGTCCATGCATGACTCAGTTCCTTACAAGCCAGGCCACATTCCCAGGAAAGCTCAGATGTGGATTGGCATCTCAAAGTTTAGTGTTAGCTTAAGTGTTTCTTGATTGGGTACTTACTGAGAATAGTCTTTTCTCAGGAAGCTGACCAACTGCTTCACTGAGGCTACTTAAAATTAAACAAGTACACAGCCAATATTCATAACTTTGACTAAAAAAATGATACATGCATACAAATAGGATGAATACATGCAGAAGAACATAACCTTTGCAAAGATATGTTACATGGCATATCTAGCATAAAACCTATTCCAGTTATGTCATATTTACACTCATAAGCATATTTCCATAAAGCATTATGGGGTACAACATCATAGTATGTGCAGGTTATTTGAGATGGGTCTGGACCAGAAGCCCAGTTATGAACACCCTCCAACTTTGGAGTTGAATAAGTCAACCTCTAACTGAGAAAGTTGAGGAAGAAACTTACCCTAACAGCAGGCTATTTCAGAATTATCCACTTCTAGTTTTCTTTTCACCTTCCTCTGAAGTATCTGATTCTGGCCAGTGTCTGAGGTAGGATATTGGATTAGATGGACCGTGGGTTTGATCCAGTATGGCAATACTTATGTTCCTATTTTTATAGTGTGGGCTAATCACTAATAGATACCGTTACCCTAGCTGCATTATATCTGTAATATACGGACAGAGGTAGTGAAGTAAATGTGTGATTAGACTGCAGGAAAACCATGTAGTAGGTCTTGCAGGATCTATTGTAGTTGGCATGAGACAAATGCATGCTTTTTACTACTAGTTAACTTTATTTCTTTGAAGTTTAAAGAAAACTCCTCCTTCCCCTTTAAAGCCACTGCTCTGTGTTGTTTTAAATTTATCACTCAAAGCATATAGGACTTATGCAAATACTTTCATCCCAGAAGCTTTTAGGAAACTAGTTTAATGAGACAAGAACAAATGAGGGGAACAAACTGGCAAGAACCTATCAGTTTTTGGTCTATTTTTTTCAGGGATATGTAAATAATGTCTGCAAAGTTCAAGGGAACAGAAGAACAAGTAAAGAGCTGCTCACTGCTGTGAATGGTTCTGCAGTGGAAGAAGTTGACACGACAGGAACACCTGCCTGCTACAGGAGTTCTTACACCTTCCTCTGAAGCATCTGGTGCTGGCCGCTGTCAGAGATGGGATACTGAGCTGGGTGAACTATGGGTCTGACCCAGTCTGGCAATTCAAATGCTCTTTCAATCAACATTAAAAAAGGAAGAAAGAAAAGTTTGCACAATTAAGAAACATAGGGCCAAACCAATCCCTGCTATAACTCTATGAAGTCAATGAGATATATTAAGCCTATAGAGCCTCATTTTTCAGGCACTTTTATAGGACATCCAGATTCTGCATTTGGATCATCCTCAGTTTGGTAAGTAATTGTCCAATTTGTGCACTTATATTTTGATCTAGGCGACCAAATATAGGATTTGGATATCCGATGGAAGGCCATCCTAATACAATACTACATCTGATTTCCGTACTCTAAGATATGGCTTGACATTCCAGGGAAAATACATTTGAATAAATTCACATGATCAGAATAAATGGAGACTCTGTTGGTTTTATAAAAATGATTTTATTTGGGGGTTAGAATTTTGGCTCATGACATTTTGTTTTGTTTTAATTCAATAAAGCTCTAGATCTGTAAAGGACATTTTATGGTAGTCTTGCATTTACTTTTGCTAAGCTGCAACTATTGGGCTCCTGGCTAGTTGCCAATGTGGCTATTCGAGGGTCACAAACTTTGAGCATCCCAGCCACTGGAGACGTGTCTCTCATTTCCACCGATATAACAACAACAGCACTTACCACTTAAGGCACTTTTCACCTGAGGCTCTCAAAGAACTTTACAAAGGAAGACAAAGTATCATTATTGCCATTTCAAATGGGGAAACTGAAGCACAGATTGAGGCAGTGTCTTGCCTAAGGTCACCCAGACAGTCAGTGGCAGAGCCGAGAATAGAATCAATCCACTCTTAATAGTCTGGGAGCCATTGTAGGTAAAGTGCCCAGATTATCTAAATCAGTAGTTCTCAAACTTTTGTACTGGTGACCCCTTTCACATAGGAAACCTCTGAGTGAGACCCCCCCCCTATAAATTAAAAACACTTTTTAATATATTTAACACTATTATAAATGCTGGAGGCAAAGCGGGGTTTGGGGTGGAGACTGACAGTTCGCGACCCCCCCATGTAATAACCTCACGACCCCCTGAGGGGTCCCGACCCCCAGTTTGAGAACCCCTGATCTAAATCATCATTGTTGTGGTTGCTTCCAATGGCTGCAGTCACAGGATTCATCTCCCATTGCATTGTGTGCCATACAGACCCAGAGATGAATATGGCTCCTTCCGTTGGAAAGCTTCCAATATAAGGCTACAATCTAGTACAGAGGAGAAGTCAAGTTGACGTCAGTGGGGCTCCCTGCAGGTACAGAGGACTGCCCACACGGCACTCATGGCAGGGATAAATATAACCCATTGCTTCTTTCATTGCAAACACTCACGTACCTACCTGCAAAACAACTCAGAGACCAGAACTGCCAACACCACTGGGCTCCAGATTAACAGCACTGCAACTGTGGGTTGTGAGTTCAATCCTTGTGGGGGCCATTTAGGGATCTGGGGCAAAAATCTGTCTGGGGATTGGTCCTGCTTTGAGCAGTGGGTTGGAGTAGATGACCTCCTGAGGTCCCTTCCAACCCTGATATTCTATTATTCTAATAGGTGGCACCTTGGGTATTAGGGATTGTGGGGTTGTCTTATTCTAACCGGAACAGCATTTGTTTATTATGATTGAGCTGGTGCCCAAGTGTTTTCTCATTTGGCAGCTGCATCTGTGGGACCAACTGGGCATGTGTGTCATGGAAGCCTGTGCTTAGCACTAAGGTTTGGGGTTAAAATACATCAATGAGCTGTGGGTATTTGCGTTTCTGGCTTGCTTTAGTCCTGCTTGGCTTCCTGGAAACGGACACCCTTACAATAACCTTACACCGGCGACTCCGTGCTGGCGGCATGAACTGGGGCGTAATGGTATCACATCGTGAAAATTATCACAGCGGCAGTCAGAAAAATAACCATTTCGGTGCTGAAGATATTTCCTCTGACACTTCTTTCCATTTCCGCTTTCCTACCAGGACGTCTCTCTTTTTGTTATTGTTTTTTTTTTGGTGTTTTTTTTTTTTTTTTTTTTTTTTGCTGAGTCATTGCAAGAAAGGCTCAAAATAGTTGTCAGAACATCTTGTATTCAGGAAAGAGAAAGTAGAAATAACCTTAATGTTTGTTTTTTGTTTTTTTAAGGTCAGGTGTTGTTTTGAAGCAATTTGCTATTTTTAATCTATGGTCCACAGACCCCCGGGGGACTGCAGACTATGTCTAAGATTTCCAAAGGGATCTGCACCTCCATTTGAAATTTTTGAGGGGTCCGCAAATGAAAAAAGGTTGGAAACCGCCGTGCTACTGTGAGCCCTGACTCATCGCATGACCTTGGGTAAGTCACTTCACCTCTCTGTTCTACAGTTCTCTATGAAGCGCAATTAGTTTGTGCTGGAAAACCCCTTAGAGGGCCTTGAAGCAAAGATCCTAGCGAAGCCCAAAGAATTATTAATGAGAAGTATTCTATATTAAGGTTAGTATCTTTGCAATTCAGAGAGATACACATGAAGGAAGCAGATTGATTGTTGGCCCCAGGGCATGACTGACTAGGAACAAAGGAATGAAACAGAGAATAGGAAGATTGCAATGGGGCAATTTTCCCTCTAATGGAGAAGATACTGTGACAGACCCAGACCAGTGGGGTACAGGAGTCTGGTAGAGGGCAAATATACTGGTCACTGGATGAGTAGTTTTCTGTTCCCTGAGTGACCAGAGAAGGGGCTGCACTAGAGTAATCCGGAACCTGCTAGAACCAGTTAAGGCAGGCAGGCTAATTAGGACACCTGGAGCCAATTAAGAAGAAGCTGCTAGAATCAATTAAGGCAGGCTAATCAGGGCACCTGGGTTTTAAAAGGAGCTCACTTCAGTTTGTGGTGAGAGTGTGAGGAGCTGGGAGCAAGAGGTGCAAGGAGCTGAGAGTGAGAGGGTGTGCTGCTGGAGGACCGAGGAGCACAAGCGTTATCAGACACCAGGAGGAAGGTCCTGTGGTGAGAATAAGGAAGGTGTTTGGAGGAGGCCATGGGGAAGTAGCCCAGGGAGTTGTAGCTGTCATGCAGCTGTTACAGGAGGCACTATAGACAGCTGCAGTCCACAGGGCCCTGGGCTGGAACCCGGAGTAGAGGGCGGGCCTGGGTTCCCCCCAAACCTCCCAATTGACCTGGACTGTGGGTTCTTCCAGAGGGGAAGGTCTCTGGGCTGTTCCCCATCCCACATGGTGAATCTCTGAGGCAAGAAAATCCTCCAATAAGCGCAGGACCCACAAGATAGAGGAGGAACTTTGTCACAATACCTATCTATGCCTGTGGGTTTTTTTGAATGGGTGACACACTTTCAAAAGACAAGAGCAGGGGCATTTCTAATGAATCATTGCCCTGGACATCGGACATGATCTGAATCATCTCTTATATCAGTCATTTTAGAATCCATTTCTCTTCCCATCCTCTAACGTAGCCAGAGACAGACGGAATGAGGAAGCTGACGAGGATAGAGAAAAGACCAATATCTAAGATCTTGCCTACAGGAGAGAGCTTTTTGAACTGATTCATTAAACCAGTGCAGCCCCCCATGTGGATACTCATATTTCAGTTTAAGAGTAGCTTACTTTGGGATGGCTTAAACCTGTTCCCAATCAACTGAAGCTAAACCACACAGGAGTGTGTGGGAATTAGCACCAGTTTATTGAATCAATTTAAATGTACACCTTAAGTTAAACAGTGCAACTTTCTGATGTAGACAATGTCTCAGGGCTAGTTTATATGCAAAACTTACACTGAAATGGATGGCTGCTTTGGTGCAAGTCTAGGTATGGGCACTCTTGCAGAATAAGTGTCCACACAGAGACTTGCACCAAAATGACAAAAGGTGTGAATTAAAACTGATTTAGTTATTTCAGTGTAAGACCTAACTATATGAATCCTCTGTCAAATGCAGGCGTCTCTGCCCCGGAGAGTCTCCCGTATCCAGGTCTGGTTTAGCCTCAGAACATGAGCCCCAGAGGAAGTAGTTGGCCTATTTATTTTTCTTTAGTAGTTTCTTTGTGCAGCATTATCTAGAGATGGGACCTTGAGCAAGTCTGAATCCCAATTCTGCACCATTTAAGCCAACGGAGAGATTTACCTTTGACTTCAATGGGAACAGGATTAAGACTCTTAATGGACATGTAAAGGGCAGAGGTAGATCTCAGCTGGTGTAAATTGTTACCGTTCCATTGAAATCAGTGGAGCTATGTCCAATTACGCCGGTTGAAGATCTACCCCCAGTTATGGTTGACCTCTAGTTGCTCCAGATTTACACTGTTGTAACTAAGAGCAGCATTTGGCCTCTTCCTGTACAAAGATTGCAGGACGAGCCTGTGCTTTGTCCATGCCATAAAGGAAACTAGCTCCTCTGTGTGAAATGCTGCTTTGTGTTTACCTGTGTTTCCGTTTTGCAGAGACTTGCATCTGAGATCTTGAGCGTGCAGTTTCACTCTGACTCGCTCTTGCCTAGTGCTATGGAAACACATTCACTGCGCACTACTACGTGGTGGTTGAATGAATGAATGTATGTCCAGGGATGTGGGTGTATCTCTAAATCTTTAGGAAATAGATTTTACGTTTGCCAACAAGACATTTTCAGGAAGGAAAAAATGTTACTGAAAAGTCATTCATGCACTTCTGCTCCATTTCCCACAATCTTCTAAGAACTTTCCTGTGCATAGGAGATACGCTACAACCCAGCGATATTGCTCACTGCAAGATGCATTGCAGTGTGCATTGCAAGATACTGCAGTTAGGGGAATAGTAAACCCCTGCAGTACATCATGTACGGTCCTGCACACCTGAGGAATGCAGCATGGGGAATAAATGCAGTGGCCTTGCAGTATACAACAGGAGAAATTGCACCCATGTTCAGTGCTATCTTGCACCCCTGATATACAGAGGGGAATAATAGTATTCCCCTACACTATGCTGTCTGGCAGATATTACCCATGCTGGGCTCAGCAGAGGTGGAATATTGCACAATGGCTGCCTAAAACACTGATCATATTGCACACCAGCCAGGGTAATATACAGTAATACTGTAAATATACAGATGTTGCAGTATCTTTATTCCATGCTATCATTCCTGAAATGCAATAGCATTGTGTATTTATACAGAGCATTTGCTACAAAGATTTCCAATTGCTTTACAAAGGTGGGTAAGTATCCTTCCATTTTTTATTGATGGGAAAGCTGAGCCAAGGTCAGGTTAAGTGTTTTTGTGCAAGATCACACTGTGAGCCAGGGGCAGAGTTGGGAAAAGAATGCAGGTGTCCTGACTCCTGGTACCCTACTCTAGCTACTAAAATGTGCCATCTCCAAATAAATAATTGCTCCTGGAAATGACATTTCCGGGGGTCAGGACTGTTATTTTGGTGGTCTGAAGCATTCCTGAGCAGAGCCAGGCCAGTTGGAAATTTACTTGGTGCTTCAGAGAGAAACAGCTGTCCTTTGCTGGGCTTTGAAAAGTGGCATACTGGTTGAACTGCTTGTCACCACTTTGATGTCAAGACTACATGTAAAGCCACAATTCATGTAACTGCTACAGGCTTTAGAGTAAACGATACTAATAAAGAAACCAGAGGATTAAAGGAAACTTCTGATGATACAGAGACAAAGTGAAGGTCTCCGTCAAGTCTGAACAGAGGGTATATTAGCCTTAGTGATTGCATCACACTGCTGACTCTTCCTCTATTTCTGATCCACTATAAGCTCAGATCCTTTTCAGCAGTACTACTACTTTAGGCAGTTATTCCCCATTTTGTAGTTGTGCATTTGATTTTTCCTTCCTAAATGCAGGACTTTGCACTTGTTTTTATTGATTTTCATCTTATTGATTTCAGATCAATTCTCCAATTTTTCAACGTCATTTTAAATTCTAATCCTGTCCTCCAAAGAGCTTGCACCCCTCCCAACTTGGTGTCATCTGCACATTCTATAAGCATACTGTCCACCTCATTATCCAAGTCATTAATGAAAATATTGATTAGTACAAGACCCAGGACTGACCCCTGTGGGACTCCACTACATACATCCTCCCAGTTTGACAGTGAACCATTGATAACTACAATTTACATAGTCTTTCAACCAGTTCTGCACCCACCTTAAAGTAATTTCATCTAGACCACATTTCCCTAGCTTGCTTATCAGAAAGTCATGTAGAACTGTGTCAAAAGCCTTACTAAAATCAAGATATATCCTGTCTACCACTTCTCCCCATCCACTAGGTGAGTAACCTTGCCAAAGAAAGAAATTAGGTTAGTTTGGTGTGATTCTTGACAAGTCTGTGCTGGCTATTCCTTATAACTCTATTATCCTCTAAGTGCTTACAAATTGATGGTTTAATAATTTGCTCCAGTATCCAGGTACCAAAGTTAAGCTGACTGTCCTATAATTTCCTGGTTCTTCTCTGTTGCCCCTTTTAAAGGTAGTTACTATGTTTGCCCTTTTCTAGTTCTCTGGGTCCTCACCGATCCTCCAGGAGTTTTCAAAGATAATTGCTAATGATTCCAGGATTGCTTCAGCTAGTTTCTTAGTTATCCTAGGGTGAATTTCATCAGGCCCTGCTGACTTGAATACATCTGACTTATCTAAATATTTTTTTAACCTTGTCTTTCCCTATTTTTGGCTTGTGTTCCTTCTCCCTCATTGATATTATTTGTGTTAAATGTCTGGTCACTCTTAACTTTTTTAGTGAAGACAAAGGGCAGGTCTACACTACCCACCGGATTGGCGGGTAACGATTGATCTATCAGGGGTCGATTTATCGTGTCTAGTCTAGACGCGATAAATTGATCCCTGAGCGCTCTCCCGTCGACTCCAGAGAGGCGCAGGCGGAGTCGATGAGGGAGCGGCAGCAGTCGACTCAGCGCCGTGAAGACACCGCGGTAAGTCGACCTAAATACGTCGACTTCAGCTACGCTATTCTCGTAGCTGAAGTTGCGTATCTTAGGTCGATTTCCCTCCTCTCTCCCCCCCCCCCCCCAGTGTAGACCAGGGCTAAGCAAAATAGGCATGAAACATCTCAGCCTTTTTGCTGACATCAGTTATTCACTCTCCTTCTCCTCTAAGTGGGACCTACACTTTCCTTCAGTTTTCTTTTGCTCCTAATGTATTTAAAGAACCTCTCTTTTTGACTTTTATGTTCCTGGCTAGGTGTTTCTCATTTTGTGCAGTAGCTCTCCATTTGTACTTCTCCTTAGCAAATTTTTCCATGTTTCCACTTTTTGTAGGTTTCTTTCTTGATTTTCAGGTCATTAAAGAGCTTTCTGATGGAGCCATGTTGTCCTCTTACTGTTCTTCCTGTCCTTCCTTCACATCAGGATAGTTTGCAGTTGTGCCTTGAATATTGTTGTTATGAGAAACTGCCAGCTCTCCTGAGCTAATTTATCCCTCAGATTTTCTTCCCATGGGACCTTACCTACCAATTCTCTGAATTTGTTAAAATCTGCTTTTTGAAGTCCATTGTCCTTATTCTATTGCTCTTACTCTTTCCTTTCCTTAGATTAGTGAAATCTACAATTTCCTGTACGCTGTCACCCAGGTGCCTTCTACCTTCAGATTTGCAACCAATTCCTCCCTGTTGCTCAGAATCAGATCTAAAATGGCGGCCTTCCTGTTTTTTCTCTCGGCTTTCTGAAACAAAGAGTTGGCCTCAGTACATTCCAAGGACTTGGGGCCATTTTATTTTTTGCCATATTACTTTTCCAGTGGATGTCTGGGTAGTTAAAGTCGCCTGTTAGTACCAGGCCTTGTGTTTTGAATATTTCTATTAGTTCTAGAAATGCTTTGTCCACCTCCTCTTCCTGATTTGGTGATCTATAGTAGACCCCTGCCATAGCATCACCCCTATTTCCCCCCCTTTTATCTTTACCTAGAGACTTTTTCAACTGGTTTCTCTCTCACCTTCTTCTGGACCTCAGAATAAGTGTATATATTCCCAATGTAGAATGCAACACCTCCTCTGTTTTTCCCCCCGTCTGTCCTTCCTGAACAAGCTCCACTCCTATGTCTCGCTATACATCTCATTGTGCACTGCAAGCAAGTGGTGCTCTGACCCTGCTCATAATGAAGTGTACATATACTGTGGCCCTGATTGTGCATCCTTTCCTTATGCTGCTGAGCCCTTACTCAGGTGAATAATCCCATTTTAATCCCGTCTCACTCAAACCAGTAACATTTAGAAAGAAGCTAAATTTTGTTATGGGCTCTGGAGTGGATAAACTAATGAGGAAAAAGAACAGGAGTACTTGTGGCACCTTAGAGACTAACAAATTTATTAGAGCATAAGCTTTCGTGGGCTACAGCCCACTTCTTCGGATGCTGTAGCCCACGAAAGCTTATGCTCTAATAAATTTGTTAGTCTCTAAGGTGCCACAAGTACTCCTGTTTTTTTTGCGGATATGGACTAACACGGCTGCTACTCTGAAACTAATGAGGGAAATTTTTCCAGTTCCGCTACTCTTGATGGGGCTAGGAGAATGATGCTGACTTTCACTAGTGAGCTGAATGCATAAGCGTTGCTGAAGGGACAATTATAATCCCTGTCAGCCATGGGTACTTGACAGCTAAGGCTGGGATTGTGAAAAGCACCTAAAGGGCAGGTAACATTTGCAAAAGCACCTAAATCCTATTATCAAAAGAGGCGTAGCACTAGATTTTTAAAGGTATTTAGGCACCTAAAGGTGCAGACAGGCACCCAGTAGGAATTTCTGAAGCCCCTGGGCACTTAACTCCCACTGATTTCTAATTTGCATTGATTTAAATGGAAATTAAGTGCCTGGTGCTTTTGAAAATCCCATTAGGTGCCTATTTGCATCTTAAATACCTTCCAAAATATGGCCCACAGGCACTTAAGAGCCTTCCATTGATTTTGGAATTAGGCACCTAAGTCACTTAAGCACTTTTGAAAATTTTACCTCTGAGATTAATTGGAGTTGGGCACCTGATTCCTTTAAGAACCTTTGAAAATCCCACCCTAATACATTTTTGAAGCACAGACGTTGCTGATCTGTGTTGATTCTATTATTTCTCTAATAATCCATACAATATGGCGGGAACAGGTAACTGCTAAGTAATCTTATTGTGCGCACACCAGGGAAACTTGTCACTGCATGTCATTTCTAATGTATTAATTAGTCATCTGACTCTGCAGCATGTTGTATACGTACTGTTGTTAAACCCCTAGATTTCCAGACTATCAAATCAAGGTATTGCTTCCTTTTCTTTCCTCAAATCCCCCGTTTCGCATCTCTGTGTATGCGTGAAATCCCATCCTTTAATTGTGACACTCATGGGGAAACTCACACAGACTCACAGTCCTTGTTGTTCATCTGATGTGAATGGCATTAATTAAGCAATCTTGCTTGCCCTATCTGCAGCTGTGTTCTGATGACTAACAGTTCCTGGTGGGGTCAAGATAAAGGGGATCTCTTTCTTTCTGCAAGCATCACATGAGATTTTTCACTTCTAGACACCTGCTTTTTTAGAAGGCTTGCTCTGAATTTAGCAACATGACTGATCTCCTTAACGGGTAAAGGACCTAACAGAGTACCTCATCCAATAATTTCTGCATCAAGCCCATAACTTCTGTTTGAGTCATAGAATCTCTTTTAGAAAGACAGCCAACAATGTAAAGACTTCAAGCATCCACCACATCCCTAGGTGAGTTGTTCCAGATGTTAATTACCTTCACTGTGAAAAGTTTAACCCTGATTCCCAGTGTGAATTTGCCTAGCTTCTTCCAAACACTGGATATTGGTGTGCCCTTTTCTGCTAGATTCTACTATCAGAAATTCCCCATCTAGGTACGCGTAGACTGTGATCAAATCATCTCTTAACCCTTTCTTGGGTAAATTAAATAGAGCTTCTTAAGTCTTTCATTATAAGGCAAGTTTTCCACACCTCAAATAATTATTGTGGCTCTTTTCTGAACCCTTTCCAGTTTTTCAACATCCTTTTTTGAAGTGTAGACATCTGAAACACACTATTCCAGCAGTGGTCTCTCAAATGCCATATGTAGAGGTAACATTATGTGCTTATTCAGACTTAATATGCTCTTTCAATGAGAGCAGGGTTAGGCCAATGCTGTGTGCGTTTTGAAAACGATGTCATTGATATGCTCTGTGTGGCTTTGTGCAAGGGCAGGGTTGAATTTTGCATTTCAACAGGAAAAGGGATCCATCTGAGAAGTTTGTGAACTGTTTGCAGGCAATTTATGAACAGTGAAAAAAGCAGGCAAAAAAGGTTGAATAAATGATCTATCATGAATTACATAATCAGCTCTACTAATGTCTTATGCTTTGTGTGGCTATGTCAGGCATTGTAGGAGCTTTGGACACCCCTTACAAGAGGGGTCCTTTATGAAATAGGAATTATGAAGCCTCCTTAGTTACACTTGTATAGTAGTTATGCTTAGGGATATGGTAGATTCTCCATCACTTGAAGTATTTAAATCAAACCTGGATATTCTTCTAAGACCTTCTAAGTGGATATGGGCTTGATGTAGGAACCATTTGGTGAAATTCTGGTGTGTTATGCAGGAGCTCAGACTAGATGATCATAATGGTACCTTATTGCCTGAGAATCTATAAATCTATAGTACTAACCATCTGAGTATCAAAATATGCTTCACAGGTGCTAATTAAGCCTGGCCATGACACCCCTGAGATGCAGGTAAGTATTATTCCCATTTGGGGCCAGACCCTGTCACAGATGAAGATTGCTGTGCATATAAGCACAAGGTAAAAAGTGGGGAGCACAGAGGACCTGATCTGGCAATAATGTGAGCACTGTTTTCTCATCCCCGTCTAGAGGCTGGACCACATAGAGGATAACAGCCTACAACTGCTATCCGTTACTTTGTTAGCTGAAATGTAGAGGACTTTACGGTAGATCTAAAGGTCCAAGCCCTGCTGACAACCCATGTGAGGCTCAATATGGTTCCACATGGTGGAATTTAATTTGCTTTTAAAAAACCCTAGGAAATCACACACACAAACTGATACAGAAAATTGTTAAGGCTGCAAAGTCAAGGACTCAACGTAGGGAAAGTCAGAATTAAGTTGCCTGCACAAACTTAATTCAGCCCCCTTGTGCATATGCATTATGATAGAACCTTTAATTACATGATCACAAGCTATTTTTTCCACAGGATCCCTGCCTCATTCAGAGTTCAGGGCCAATATTTGCAGAAGTTTCTCTTAATTTTGAGTGCCTTGCTTTTCAGGTGCCCAATTCGACATCCTTGGGTCTCAGTTTCAGGGTGTCGACTCTGCTGCTGGGAGTGAGGCTGCCAGCCTGGGTAGACAGATTTGCACTAAAAAGGCTTAAGCTAGGAGTTTTAAAAATAGCAGGACATTGCTCAGGCTCTCAAGCCTGGGAGTCAGATGGGCTTGAGAGCCCAAGCTGCAAATGTCCACATTGCTATTTTTAGTGCACTAGCTCGACCCCCATTAGTGAGTCTGTCTACTTGGGCTGGGAGGCTCGCTCCTAGCTGCAGTGTAGACACCGCTTCAGAGCTGCTGAGCTTAGTGGGAACTGCAGGTGCTCAGAACTTCTGAAAATCAGGGACTTTATCTAAAGTTGGGCACCCAGCAGCAGAGGCACCCAAAGAAATTTGATCCTCACGTGTCTTGATTATAGTGGTACAGCAAGCCAGTGACAGAGATGACAACAAAATGCAGAAGTTCTGACTTCGAGTTCCCTGATCTATCAGGGTCGTATTTTCAAGTGCTCAACACTTGCAAATGGAGCCAGATTTTCCAAAGAGCTCAACTCCCATTTAAGCATCTAAGGCCTGGTCTACACTATGTGTTTAGGTCGACTTTAGCAGCGTTAAGTCGAATTAAGCGTGGACACGTTCACACGACGAAGCCCTTTCTTTCGACTTAAAGGGCCCTTTAAACCGGTTTCTTTACTCCACCTCCGACGAGGGGATTAGCGATAAAATCGGCCTTAGGGGGTCGGAATTGGGGTAGTGTGGACGGAATTCGACGTTATTGGCCTCCGGGAGCTATCCCACAGTGCTTCATTGTGACCGCTCTGGACAGCACTCTCAACTCAGATGCACTGGCCAGATAGACAGGAAAAGCCCTGCGAACGTTTGAATTTCATTTCCTGTTTGCTCAGCGTGGAGAGCACAGGTGACCACGCAGAGCTCATCAGCACAGGTAACCGTGATGGAGTCCCAGGATCGCAAAAGAGCTCCAGCATGGACAGAACGGGAGGTACGGGATCTGCTCGTCATATGGGGAGACGAATCACTGCTAGCTGAACTCCGAAGCAGTAAACGAAATGGCAAAATATTAGAAAAGGTCTCCAAGGCCATGAAGGACAGAGGCCATAACAGGGAGGCACAGCAGTGCCGCATGAAAATTAAGGAGCTAAGGCAAGCCTACCACAAAGCCAGAGAAGCAAACCGGGGCAGAGCCGCAAACATGCCGCTTCTACGCGGAGCTGCATGCCATTCTAGGGGGTGCAGCCACCACTACCCCAACCGTGTGCTATGACTCCTTCACTGGAGAAACACACAGGGAAGCGGGTTCGGGGTACGAGGAAGATGAGGATGGAGATAATGTAGATAGCTCACAGCTGCAAGGAAGCGAAGAAACCGGTTTTCCCAACAGCCAGGATATGTTTATCACCCTGGACCTGGAACCAGTAACCCCCGAACTCACCCAAGGCGTGCTCCCAGACCCTGAGGGCACACAGGGGACCTCTGGTGAGTGTACCTTTGTAAATATTACACATGGTTTAAAAGCAAGCGTGTTTAATGATTAATGATTAATTTGCCCTGGCAATCGCGGCCAGTACAGCTACTGGAAAAGTCTGTTAATATGTATGGGGATGGAGCGGAAATCCTCCAGGGACATCTCCAGAAAACTCTCCTGGATGTACTCCCAAAGCCTTTGCAAAAGGTTTCTGGGGAGGGCTGCCTTATCCCGTCCGCCATGGTAGGACACTTTACCACGCCAGGCCAGTAGCATGTAGTCTGGAATCATTGCATAACAAAGCATGGCAGCGTATGGTCCCGGTGTTTGCTGGCATGCAGACAACATCCATTCCTTATCGCTCTTTGTTATCCTCAGGAGAGTGATATCATTCACGGTCACCTGGTTGAAATGGGGCAATTTTATTAAGGGGACATTCAGAGGTGCCCGTTCCTGCTCTGCTGAACAGAAATATTCCCCGCTGTTAGCCACGCGGTGGGAGGGAGGGGTGAAGTGATCATCCCAGAGAATTGGGTGTGTGGGGGAGGGGAGTTAGTTGGGTTTGTGCTGCATGTTAACCCTGAAACCGCAGCCCCTCCTTTTACATTGCAAACCCATTTTAAATGGCCAACCCAACGGGTGCTTGGTATGGGAAATGAGAGCACTACTGTTTGAAACCATTCCCACATGTTAAGAAGGTTAAAAAAGCCAAAAGACTGTGTCTTACCATGGCTGCCTGCAAGCTGAAATCTGTGGCCTGGCACTGCGTGAGTGATCTCTCACACCAAACCGGCAGGCCCTCAATATAAGAGGAAAAATGCGACCTTGTAACGAAAGCACATGTGCTGTGTAATGTGAACAGCAAAATTTAACGTGAAAGAGTGTACCCATTGTTCTCTAAAATGTGTCTTTTTTTTTAACCACCTCTCCCTTCTCCACCACCAGCTGCAAATGTTTCTCCTTCACAGAGGCTAGTGAAGATTAGAAAGAGAAAGCGGAGGACACGGGACGACATGTTCACAGAGCTCCAGATGTCCTCCCACGCTGACAGAGCACAGCAGAATGCGTGGAGGCAGTCAATGACTGATTACAGAAAAGCACAATATGAACGAGAGGAGAGGTGGCGTGCTGAATCGCGGGATGAACAGAGCAAGTTGTGGGCTGAAGATGATAGGTGGCATCAGCTTGCAGACAGAAGGCAAGAGTCGATGCTCCGGCTGCTGGAGAATCAAACTGATATGCTCCAGCGTATGGTTGAGCTGCAGGAAAGGCAGCAGGAGCAGAGACCGCCGCTACAGCCCCTGTGTAACCAACAGCCCTCCTCCCCAAGTTCCATAGCCTCCTCACCCAGACGCCCAAGAACACGGTGGGGGGGCCTCCGGCCACCCAGTCACTCCACCCCAGACGATTGCCCTAGCATCAGAAGGCTGGCCTTCAATAAGAGTTAAAGTTTTAAACTGCAGTGTGTCCTTTTCCTTCCCTCCTCCCCCACCCATCCCGGGCTACCTTTGCAATTATCCCCCTAGTTGTGTGATGAATTAATAAAGAATGCATGAATGTGAAGTAACAATGACTTTATTGCCTCTGCAAGCGGTGCTCGAAGAGGGGAGGGGAGGGTGGGGTGGTTGGCTTACAGGGAAGTAGAGTGAACCGGGTGGGGGGGGCGGAGGGTTCATCAACGAGAAACAAACAGAAGTTTCACACCGTAGCCTGGCCAGTCACAAAACTCGTTTTCAAAGCTTCTCTGATGCGCACCGCGCCCTGCTGTGCTCCTCTAACCGCCCCGGTGTCTGGCTGTGCGTAATCAGCGGCCAGACGATTTGCCTCAACCTCCCACCCCGCCATAAATGTCTCCCCCTTACTCTCACAGATATTGTGGAGCGCACAGCAAGCAGCAATAACAATGGGGATATTCTTTTCGCTAAGGTCTGAGCGAGTCAGTAAGCTGCGCCAGCGCGCTTTTAAACGTCCAAATGCACATTCCACCACCATTCGGCACTTGCTCAGCCTGTAGTTGAACAGGTCCTGACTCCTGTCCAGGCTGCCTGTGTACGGCTTCATGAGCCATGGCATTAAGGGGTAGGCTGGGTCCCCAAGGATCACGATAGGCATTTCAACATCCCCAACGGTTATTTTCTGGTCCGGGAAGAAAGTCCCTCCCTCCAGCTTTCGAAACAGACCAGAGTGCCTGAAGACGCGAGCATCATGTACCTTTCCCGGCCATCCCACGTTGATGTTGGTGAAACATCCCTTGTGATCCACCAGGGCTTGCAGCAGCATTGAAAAGTACCCCTTGCGGTTTATGTACTCAGTGGCTTGGTGCTCCGGTGCCAAGATAGGGATATGTGTTACGTCTATGGCCCCACCACAGTTTGGGAATCCCATTGCAGCAAAGCCATCCACTATGGCCTGCACGTTTCCCAGAGTCACTACCCTTGATATCACCAGGTCTTTCATTGCCCTGGCAACTTGGATCACAGCAGCCCCCACAGTAGATTTGCCCACTCCAAATTGATTCCCGACTGACCGGTAGCTGTCTGGCGCTGCAAGCTTCCACAGGGCTATCGCCACTCGCTTCTCAACTGTGAGGGCTGCTCTCATCCTGGTATTCTGGCGCTTCAGGGCAGGGGAAAGCAAGTCACAAAGTTCCATGAAAGTGCCCTTACGCATGCGAAAGTTTCGCAGCCACTGGGAATCGTCCCACACCTGCAGCACGATGCGGTCCCACCAGTCTGTGCTTGTTTCCCGGGCCCAGAATCGGCGTTCCACGGCATGAACCTGCCCCAGGAACACCATGATTTCCACATTGCTGGGGCCTGTGCCTTGTGAGAGGTCTATGTCCATGTCAATTTCCTCATCACTCTCATCGCCGCGCTGCAATCGCCTCCTCGGCTGGTCCTGGTTTTGCTTTGGCATGTTCTGGCTCTGCATATACTCCAGGACAATGCACGTGGTGTTCATAGTGCTCATAATTGCCGCGGTGATCTGAGCGGGCTCCATGATCCCAGTGCTAGCTATGGCGTCTGGTCTGAAAAAAGGCGCGAAACTAGTATCTGACGGACCAGGGGAAGGAGGGAGGGAGGGAGGGGCGAGTGACGACATGGCGTACAGGTACAGGGAATTAAAATCAACAAAGGTGGTTGTGCATCAGGGAGAAACACAAACAACTGTCACACAGAATGGCCCCCCCCAAAGATTGAACTCAAAAGCCTGGGTTTAGCAGGCCGTTGATTTGACAGAGGGAGGGGGAAGCAAATGAATACAGAACAAATCTATTTTTTACATCTTAAGCTGGCAGCTGACAGTGCAGCATGACCGATAGCCACTGCAGTATGATGACGATGGATACCAGTCGTAATATACCATCTTCTACCAAAAGGCAAGGGGCTGCTGCTGTGTAGCAATGCAGCCCCACGTCTGCCAGCCCCACGTCTGCCAGCACCCAGATCGCCCTCGGCCTTTTCTGTGTGCTTAGCAGAAAATACTGGGCGCTTGGCAGAAAATAGCATACTACGACTGATAGCCATCATCATCAAGACAGTTTAATAGGACTGAGCATGTCTGCCCAGGTGCCCATGATCGACAGCCACTGCAGTACGATGACGATGGATACCAATCGTAATATACCATCTTCTACCAAAAGGCAAGGGGCTGGTGCAATGCAGCCCTACGGCTGCCAGCCCCACGGCTACCAGTCATGCTGCACCGTCTACCGCCAAAAGGCAGTTAGCTGCTGCTGCTGTGTAGCAATGCAGTCCCACGTCTGCCGGCACCCAGATGACATATGGTGACGGTGAGCTGAGCTGAGCGGGCTCCATGCTTGCCGTGGTATGTTGTCTGCACAGGTAACCCAGGTAAAAAGGCGCGAATCTATTGTCTGCCGTTGCTCTGACGGAGCGGGAGGGGCCTGACGACATGTACCCAGAACCCCCCGCGACACTGTTTTGCATCATTCGGGCATTGGGATCTCAACCCAGAATTCCAATGGGCGGCGGAGACTGCGGGAACTGTGGGATAGCTACCCATAGTGCAATGCTCCGGAAGTCGACACTAGCCTCGGTACTGTGGACGCGGTCCGCCGACTAGAGCACTTAGAGCATTTTATGTGGGGACACACACAATCGGCTGTATACAACCGATTTCTATAAAACCGGCTTCTATTAATTCGACCTAATTTCGTAGTGTAGACATACACTATATCTGGGCTAGATTTTTCAGATGTGCTCAGCTCCAGATGTGGGTGCTGAGTTCTTGGGCATCTGGCCCTAAATGGCAGAGCTGATTCTAGGTTTAAAATTAAGCTGGCATAATCAAGGTCAGCTGCAGCTCAAACAGGTTCATAGAAATATCTCTGCTAATTTACAAAGGCTTTGCCATTGCCACCTGTGGAAATGCTAAGCTCTTGATTGATTTGTTCTTGTTTCATTCTTTCAGACCTTTGAAGATCGCTAGTGGGATTATGAAGAGGTTCCTTCTGCGCGCACACAAAGTGGCTCACCCTATTGTGTGCTTGAGAAATCCTGGACTTCCTTTTTCATTTTATAACATGACTGTGAGCATGGGCAGCAGTAAGTGACACATAGGACAGCACAGATGGGGGTGGGTCATCACAAGACCTTACAGGGTAACCCAGGCGGTTAAATATCAGTAACAGTTTTGTAAGAAGGGGTTTTCCCCGCTTTTAAAATTATCTGAGTGTGTGTTATAATGGTGGCCTCCGAGGGACTCTCCCTCTGCTATTCCCTAGTGAAGAATTCTGTAAAAACTAAACCACCCTGCTGGGTTCAAGTGTTACTCACCCAGATAGAAGAAAATGGATCAGCACGCAAGTATCTATTCAAATCTTACATTTGAATGTGTCTGTAACACTCTAAACACAGTCTATCTGAAAGGCAAAAAGAGCACGTTTGTGATATGGATTCCCGGAATAACGGTTTCCTGAAACTCTGCGTGTTTTTTTTTTAAAAGTGTGATTTTTATTTATATATGAATATATGGCTGACAACGAGCTGCCGCGTTTGCAACTTAGAACACTTGGATCAGAAAAGCGTCGAGGGCAGCAACTGGCTATTAGCGCTTTAGCACAAAACTGTATTTTCATTTTCCATGATTTGTGGGGTGGGCGGAAATGGATTTGACCCCTCGTGCACAAATAGAAATTTTCAATAATAAATTACGCTTTAAACAAATCTTATACAAAGACATAAATGGTCTTAATCTCTGTGCCTCTGTTTTCATAGGTTTGTAAACTTACCCATGTTGCTAAGGCACATGGGGATCTTCAGATTAAATACATGTATTATTACTGTACTATAGCTTAATTAGAGATGTGCTTAAAATTCAGACTTTGTCATTTAAATACTAAATAGAAGGGAGAAGAAAATGAACCTCAGCATGAAGGCTAGAGGGTTTAGCAGTTGATCTTGATGACTGAGAATCATATTACACCCTTACTGAAGCAAAATGGCCCTTAGGAGGTATTATCAGCTCCGTCTCTCATTTCAGGTATAAAATAAATGTTCAATGCACTTGACTGTCTGGTCTGCAGCCTGATAGCTTGCTATATGTAGGGGATGTGCTGTCTAATGCATCAAAGAGTTAAAAGTTCTGGCATGGCAGTTTTAGGTTTGCAGGTGTAACTTGGTAGCAGGTGTATATACATAAAGAAGGAGAAGAGAAGATTTGGGTTTCCCCTGATGCATGGATAGAGTAGACTATGAGGTCTGTTGTAAAGATAAGCTGCATTTTCTACTACTGTAGCTTTTGTTGCAGAACAAATAAATATGTTGCTCTGGAAATCCTTCTGCATGTATAGAATGCCTCAGAGATAGCAACTCATAGAGCGAAACTTATTTCCACTCCTTCTTGTAAACTGTTGAGAATTGCCTACTTCCAACTTAAATTGAATCGGCTCGTTAGCACTGCCCCCCGACCTGATAAGGCAATTCCCATCTTTACATATGCTGTGTATTTATACCTCCCTACTGTATGTTCCACTCCATGCATCTGATGAAGTGGGTTTTAGCCCACGAAAGCTTATGCCCAAATAAATTTGTTAGTCTCTAAAGTGCCACAAGGACGCCTCGTTGTTTTTTTCATAGATAGCAAAGTTAGGATGAATCTGCTGAGCATGTATTTCCTTTTTCCCCTATGGAATTGTGGCTGTGATGTCTCCCTGTCTTTAGGCAACACATTAACAGAGTAACCGTGATCCCCACTCTGGCTTGATCTCCGCTATTTTTGTCTTGGTTGTAACAATGGAAAAGCAGAGGGCTAGGAGGTGAATCCTGGGGGTTTCGTTATAGGGAGGCAGCGCTTGGATGCAGTGTGAGCTCAATTCTTCTTTCACTGAAGGCAATGGGGATTCTGCTATTGATTTCAGTGGCAGCTGGATCAGGCCCTGTGTTCATTTATTGGAGTTTTGGTGCTGTTTTTGACTTTTGTAATGTGGGAAGTGGCAGATGAATATGAAGTCTGGAAAATCCCTATCACTGAGCTAGGTATGATAATGTAAAAAAAAAAAAAGGGGGGGGGGAAGAAAATTGGAAAAAACCCCACCAAGCTTCCTCTGCTAGACTTTAACTCCCTTGTATTGGCTCTGCAGTTTACTGTTTCTGTCCCCAGAAAAAGCAGTTCTAGCAGGCAGTCCTTTCTGCCCAACGTGTATCTTTCTCTCTGAATTTTTAGTGCCAAATGTGATAACTCACAATTATTTAATTCTTCCCGTTTTTATTTATGTCTAAAACACTTGGGGAAAGGGAATCTTTCCACAATCCTAGCTTGCAGAGTGGGCCAAGGACACCAGCCCCAGAACCAGTTTGGGAAAGTTCTGCTCTGAATCCAGCCTAGGTCTCAGCTCTGACACAAACCTTCCAATTTGCTCCCATAGCTCAGATGCCTGCCCTGCTGTGGGAGAGCTGTCAGATATATAATAAGAATACACATATATGTATCACTTAAGATAGTTGGCAAAACACCTGGGCCTATCCCTTCATGCACCCCAGAAATGCATCCACTTCAGGGTGTTGTGTGCTGCCCCTTCCCACCCCCAGAAGGGATTCTAGGCAGAATAAATCTACTCAAACTGGAGTTTAGCCATCCTAGCTTGGACAAATGTCCCGTGGGATCTTTAACGAGCATGAGTGGTCAGGGACTCAGTTTTACCTCTTATTCAAAAGTTACCTTCACCAGCAGGGTGCCAGCTAGCTGCATGGGGGGGGGTATTGGCTTAGGGCAGACTGGAGGGAAAAGCGCTAGAGCAGGGGTAGGCAACCTTTCAGAAGTGGTGTGCCGAGTCTTCATTTATTCACTCTAATTTAAGGTTTCGCGTGCCAGTCATACATTTTAACATATTTAGAAGGTCTCTTTCTATAAGTCTATAATATGTAACTAAACTACTGTTGTATGTAAAGTAAATAAGGTTTTTAAAATGTTTAAGAAGCTTCATTTAAAATTAAATTAAAATGCAGAGCCCCCTGGACCGGTGGCCAGGACCCGGGCAGTGTGAGTGCCACTGAAAATCAGCTCGCGTGCCGCCGGTTGCCTACCCCTGAGCTAGAGAGTGAATCACTAGTGCCACTTCCTGCATGACCTGCTCCAGCTGGTGGGAGCAGAAGAAACCAAAGCAGGGAGCTCTGAATGTTCACACAACTTTCTACCGTTTTGACTGGGCTTTCTCTGCCCTGTGCTGATTGGCTATTTGCTCCAACCCTTTCCCTCACAGTCTCTTCACCTCAGTTTCACTGCACACTTGCCCTCATACAGTCATAGCATTTAAGGCCAGAAGGAACCACATGCTAATACAGTTCTATCATCATCAATATGATTGATGATATGAGTGATAAATTCCCCAACCAAATTCTTCACCCAGTCCAATTGTGCGGAGCTGACAAAGGATGTCCGACATGATCTTTCATGCCTTGAAGTAGCTTGGTAGAGGGGACATATTGGTCTGGAAAAATTAACCCAGCCTGGCAAAAATGTCATAAAATTTACCATCCCGGGCACTAAATCATGACCTGGTGGTTGATGAGGATGAAAAGAAGTCGTCATATTGTCCTTCTCCAGCAAAAGAAGTGATTATCTCCAAGTGGATGGGCAAGTAGATGCTTGCCAGGCTGTTTTTAAATGCAGGGCTGTATTTCAGAGATGGGATGAGCCAAAACCCTGAATCCAAATACCCTTGTGCTTTGGGGGAGTTCAGATCCAGATATGAGCTTAGGCCCTTCTCTTTAGTATTTCCTTTTTTCATTAGAATATTTCTCTTTCCCACTCTGATTCCCCTCCCCCATAGTTGCTCGGTAACTGTCGTTCGCTAGGCTTGCTCCATATTTTATCCTAGGGCTTGTCTACCATATAGGCAAGCCACCTAGTTTTCTACTGCAGTGGTTCTACCTTTCCAGTTAGCCTGAGGTAAATCCTGCAATCACTGAGACAGGGACCCTCTCTTTCATCACAAGCTGACCCTGCTTACATGGAGGGGGCTTCTGGCAATTATGGTGTCCCTTGTAGATGCATCTTTTTGGAAAAGTCCTATAGAATTTCATAGAAAATGATTCTATAGTAGAAATCTTCCTGTAGATTTTCTTGAGCCACAATATAGAATTTAAAGGAGAATTCTACCCCTGCTACAGTCTGGAGAAGAGAAGACTGATGGGGGACATAACAGTTTTCAAATACACCTCTACCACGATATAATGCGACCTGATATAACATGAATTTGGATATAACGCGGTAAAGCAGCACTCCCGGGGGGGGGGGGGGGGCGCGGGACTGTGCACTCCAGCGGATCAAAGCAAGTTCGATATAAGTTTCACCTATAAAGTGGTAAGATTTTTTGGCTCCCAAAGACAGCGTTATATCGGAGTAGAGGTGTACATAAGATTGTTACAAGGAGGAGAGAGAAAAAATGCTCTCTTTAACATCTGAGGATAGGACAAGAAGCAATGGGCTTAAATTGCAGCAAGGGCAGTTTAGGTTGGACATTAGGAAAAACTTCCTAACTGTCAGGGTGGTTAAGCACTGGAATAAATTGTCTAATCTGCTCTTAAAGATCTCCAATGATGGAGATTCCACAACCTCCTTAGGCAATCACCTATCAGGGATGGTGTAGATAATACTTAGTCATGCCATGAGTGCAGAGGACTGGACTAGAAGACCTCTCGAGGTCCCTTCCAGTCCTATGATTCTATGAATTTTATAGAATGGTTCAGGAAAGATCTTGTTCTCTATCACATACTAGATACTAATATTTTCAATACATTCCAAGTCAATGGGAATCTTGTCACTGGCTTCAGCTTGGCCAGGATTTCACCCTACGGGGTTTTAGCGTGATTTCTATGGAACCATATGGTTTCATCCCTGTCAAATTCTATAGGACTTTTCCATAGGGAACAGTGTAGGCTGCCTCCAGGTAAGCAAGTCATAACTTGAAAGATTGGCAGGCAAAGGAGTTAATTGCCTAGGGGAAGGAATGCAGCCTTCCAAGTCTGGGATAGAACTGGCTACACGTGCCAAGGCTTTCCAAGTGTAACACGTGAGAACAGATGAGGCTAATTATCTTCACCTGGCAATTGTCTACCAGGTATTGAGTTATATAAGAGGGAGCAATTGGGAAAGCAGAAGGCGGCATCTTCAAATTATTCTCTGTATGGCTCCATTTGACTCTGGGGCGGTTCAGGACTGGGCCCCATGTTGGCTGCTATTGCAGCATCATTTTCTACAGGAACTGCACCTATCAGATAATACAGGAAGCAGGAAAGCCAAGACTTGCTTGCAAAAAAAACCCTTTTGCATTCCCTTTCTCACTCCTGTACCCCTCCCAGATTCTTTGAAGTGAATAAACCACACTCCTCACCCCCACCTTTGAAACCACTTCCGTTTTAATTCTTATACATCCAGCACCAGTGAAACCAGTTTTCATCCCCTTCTAGTGAAACTGGCACTGATCCAAGCAATTATTTCAGATGCGTTCAGGACAATTTCTGTCCTGCAAAACTGAAACTTATATTTGAGAGCTGAGTTACATTCTGCATTTGCAGGCAACTGATTGAACCAGTAGGTTTTGGTTTTGGTGAAAGCTAAATCTATTAGGGCTCTGACTGGCTATTGGATGATTCATTCACTTCTGAGATATTTCAGAAATTAAGCCAAGAGAGCACTGAACAGGCAGTTTCCCCTCTATTAGGCACCATTTATTGTATGCATCATCAGCATATTTTTTTCCAAACCTCTTAAGCAAACGAAAGCTGCATTGTGGAGAGACGGTTGTATTGCTGGTGTTAGTCCTTTACTGGTAGGAGCAGGCTTTGAAGACCCACAGAGATGACTAATGGGGCCCGGAGTGTGTGCTCTTACTCTCCATGGTTAGCCAAGGCCCAGTCATTTTAACACATAATGAGGTTTTCTGCAGCCTCAGACAATATCAGCAGCGTGTGACTGTTGTGATTCCCATCGCCTCTGCTAGTCTTCATTTTTGCATTTGGGGATTTAATTTATTTATTTGCTTGTCGTGCACTGTGAGCTAAGGGCTTGAGGAGAGTGATTGCTGGGGGACATGTTTGAGCAGGGTCTTATGTGTGGTCTTCCCATGCAGATCTCAATTCCCCTGGGCACCTTTTCTCTTTCAGCCTCTCCTGAGTTCAGACAGCTACTAACTGTGCTGGACTATGCAGTAATAATGGTATGTTTGGGGCCTGATTCTCTGTTTCTCTGTGCCTTGTGCAATCCTTTGGGACAATGCAAAGTGAGTGTATCAAATCAGAATCCTAGGGTTTTACACCCGCTTTGCACTCGTGCCCTGGAGTTATTGGTAATAGGTATTCATTTTTTAGAATCTCATAATTTTTAAGCCAACCTCAAGATTTTTGGGGGGATAACTCATGAGTTTTGAATGTCTGGGGCTGGTAATACTTCATAGTTAAACTGTGGAACTCATTGCCACAAGATATCACAGAGGGCAAGAGTCTAGCAGAATTTGAAGAAGGATTGGACATTTATCTGGCCAAGGCATCATGTGAGCTATTCTCTGAGACCAGAGCACAGATACTTTGAAACAAAAGATAGGAAGCCTCAGGGTCTACCAGTGCTAGGATCCAGGGGATGGATCATGTAAGAGATGCTAGCTAATCCCAACAATGATCTGTGCTAGGCAGTGCACCCAAAAGTACATATGTCCCCCAGAAAATTCTGCTCTGACCCCTCTTTTTTGGGCAACTGGATCAATATACTGCACATGTGAGCAGAAATCACTGAGTCTGAGCCCAGAGTCATGAAACAGAGTTGAAAGGGAATTTTACCAGACTAGTCTCAGGTGTGGTATGATGGGATAGCCTAATTTTGGCAATTAATTGATCTTTGACTATTAGCGGTAAATATGCCCAATGGCCTGTGATGGGACACTAGAGAGGGTGGGATCTGAGTTACTACAGAGAATTCTCTCCTGTCTGGCTGGTGAGTCTTGCCCACATGCTTAGGGTTTAGCTGATTGCCATATTTGGGGTTGGGGAGGAATTTTCCTCTAGGGCAGATTGGCAGAGGCCGTGGGGATTTTTCGCCTTCCTCTGCAGCGTGGGGAACGGGTCACTTGCTGGTGGATTCTCTGCACCTTGACGTCTTTAAACCACAAGTTGAGGACTTCAATCGCTCAGCATAGGTCAGGGGTTTGTTACAGGAGTGGGTGGGTGAGATTCTGTGGCCTGCGTTGTGCAGGAGGTCAGCCTGAGGTCAGCCTAAGGTCAGAAGGGACCACTATGATCTTCTAAAGTCTGTGAGTCTATGAGGTATATCCTGAAATTCTATTGCTATCCAAGTCACTGTCCTTTTCTTCCTCATCCCTTGAGTCCAAATGATGTGGATTACTTATGTGGTCAGCTCTTCCGGGGGCAGGGACCATCTTTTTGTTCTGTGTTGAGGGAGGGGTAGCTCAGTGGTTTGAGCGTTGGCCTGCTAAACCCAGGGTTGTGAGTTCAATCCTTGAGGGGGGCATTTAGGGATCTGGGGCAAAAATCTGTCAGGGATGGTACTTGGTCCTGCTAGTGAAGGCAGGGGACTGGACTCGACCTTTCAAGGTCCCTTCTAGTTCTAGGAGATAGGTATATCTCCATATATATATATATAAACACTTAGCACAGCAGGATCCTGGTCCGGGATTGGGGCTCCTGGGCACTACCTCAATACAAAATAATAATGATTAATAATAAATAAGTAATGATGATTTTGTTAATTAAGATGACTGGGGTTGTAGTTCGCTGTTGGTGTAAGTGGGTACAATTCCATTGAAGCCAATGAGTTTTTCACCTGGAGCCAAAAAATGACACACCTGTTTTTGCCTACTGGGATTTCAAAATGGAAACCACATCAGTGCTTTCAATAGGGTGAACGTTGTTGCAATGTAGAGTATCTCTAGGGAGACTTTAAAGGGCCTGGAGTCTCTGGCTACCAGGTAGATGGTAAATGCAAAATAATTGCAAAGAAAGGCAAAACTTCTCAAAATGCGACTTTCTCCATTTCATTACAGACTCAGAAATGAGTCTATTCTGCTGAAAAAACAGCCAGCTCATGCAAATTTTTTTGACTTGGAAAATGGCCCCTTTTAGCAGTGAAAACAAACTGAGTGAAAATAGGCCATTTTGAATGAAATGCAATGTTAAACCTTGCAGATTCTAATTGAACTGACGGTCGAGGAGTGGTTAGTGCAATGAGTGGATAATTCCACTGGCACTCAGAAATGCATTCGGAGGGAATA
This sequence comes from Emys orbicularis, assembly GCF_028017835.1. Taxonomy (NCBI): domain Eukaryota; kingdom Metazoa; phylum Chordata; order Testudines; family Emydidae; genus Emys; species Emys orbicularis. The sequence goes on from NC_088686.1 coordinate 144,429,958, forward strand.
TCCAGCTGTACTGTTTGTCCAATACATATGTCTCTATTTCAACTAGTCACCTGACTGGTAGTGTAAAAATATCTAAGATTGTGTTAGATAATCCTGATGAGCTTTCTGCAATTTGCAATTGCATCCCCAGTTTCATTACTGAAGCCTTGACTCACTGTAAACCTAATATTCTTTTTCAATATACACCTATTGCTAAGGATACTTGCCACTCTACCTGTCATCACAGGAGAACTTTGCTTGCTGTAAATTCTACCCGAATGCACTGCAGTGATTGAGGACTATTTGAATGGAGTGCCATTGATGTTTATTCATTGACCATTGTCCTAAGACAAAAAGAGTGGCAGAGAATGCAACTGATCACTTTAAAAGACAGGACCTTCAAGGTTATTGCCTGCCTGAAGCATTAGATATTACCTGTAATTCACTGTATTTCATAAAGGCACAGCTAATTTTCATGTTTAATGTGAATGCGGGCCCCTCGCCAACCTCTTTCAAAATCCTTGACCCTATTTATTATATATACAGAATAAGATAATTAGTTATAATCATTTTAAAATGACTCACTGCTTAATTTTTTTTCAATAATACCTGTTTGTTGTGGGCAGAGTCAGACAAATGATGTAAAATAAACATTCTGTGAGAATTGGATCAAATGCTTAAATGAATTCCCTTCACATTCTGAACCTCAAATACTTGCAACAAACTGCTTGCAGATGAACCACAGGCCCAGAGTTATTTGCAAATTGTTGAACAAATAATTTAGAAATAGAGGATAAATTTGAAGATATCACAAGCTGGCTGTGGGTAATATGTGAGCAGTAAAAGCGACAACATTCTTCGAATAAATTATTCCCTTTGAATCCTGGCTCTGTCACTGACCTGCTGAAAGTAAGTTAACAAATAAATAATTATAATGAATTATACGTCTAGCTTTAGTTGTGAGAAAGTGACAAAGTTCTGGATTCAGAATTCATGCCTTGGCTGGTAAGCAATTGTAAATCATCCAAGGAAGGATATATGGTATGTAGGTGGCTTTTGTGGGCTTTGAAGAACCTTAAAATTCATCTATGCAAAATGAGCTTCTCACTCATTGACTGCAACATTCTTTCCTAGAAAGGGCACCCAGGAAAGTTTTTATCCTTTCTACTAAATAGTTGGATCTCTTGCTGAACCAAGATCTGGTGCTTTCTGGGACTTACGATACCCTGAGGATCACAAACCTTTTTGAAAATTGTCTGGTTTTCATTTTTCATTCGTCACCGCTGCCGTTTGCCTTTAGAAGCCCAAATACCAAAATGTCAGATCCCCACATCAAAAGAATTCCTAAACCTTATGAAAACTGAAACATGCTTGTGATTAAGCTAGTATCTAAGATCTTGCCAGTGGAGTAGAGAGACTCTACAGAGCATGTGCGTTTGCCGAGTAGTGCAAACCTTGGGGCATCTGAGGTCATTGGGGTTTTTTGCACTTTTTATCAGAAAGCTTTTGGCCGTATTCAATTACAAAGCAGTTATTTGTTCACATTTTCTTCCTTGTTTTTGCTGAAATGACAAGTTTAATTAAAATGATCAAAAATGACAACAAAATCCATAGCCTGTGAAATTACATGAAAATGATTGCCAAACTGCGAAATTCACCCCAGTCGGGTGAAAGTTAAACCCTTTGGAAAATTCCCGGAATGTTGCAGTTCTTGTGTGAAAATTTCACAAGACCAAACAATACTTTATGCGTCCAGCTCTTTAAATTAGCAGAAGTTCATTGAACTCCCTCATCTTGGGCCCCAATCCAGCAAAGCACTTAAGCACATGTTTAACTTGAAGTACACAGGAAATCCCATTGACTTCAGTTGGACTACTTGCCTGTTAAAAGTTCAGTATGTGCTTAGGTGCTTCGCTGGATCAGGGCCCTGATAAAGAGAGTGGGTCCTTATTCCAGTCCATGTGATGTATGTTTCAGGTGAAATCCATGAATATGCCCTTTTACAACCTGACGTGATGTAAGGTTAAATTGTAAAGACATTCAACATGCATTTCTCTTTGGGAAAGCTGCCAGCTGTGGTTATCAGAATAATGAGCTCAAGTTTTAGCACCGCCGTGGAAGCCATTACTTCATCTTCAATTTTAGTTTTCCTTCCTGAAGACTCAATTCCTGTGTTTATCCACAGAACAGGTACAGCACAAGTAGTGGCAATGGAAGCTTCCCTAAAGGGGAAATCTTCAAGGGGTTGGAGTATTTAAACTTGTTGCATAGAGGAAATCCTGACCCCACTGGGAACTTTGCTATTAAGATGGGTCAGGATTTCACTGCATGTCTCTATTACCTTCTGTGAGGAAGTCAACTGAGTCATCAATTGCGATGGTGATTTTTGTGATGTGGATACCTGGCCACTTAGGAGCTGGACTGAGAGCCACCAAAATAATTTCCTATAGGCCACCAATGGGGACAGCTTTTGGGCACCTTAGTAGAAATGGTGACCAGTGACCTTGCACTGAAAGACTCTCTAAATCCCATTACCTATTCCTCAGGCCGTCCATTTTCCTCGGTAAGGTAGAATTTGAACGCACACATTCTTCAATGCCTGCTGAGCTGTAATTAGCAGCTGTAGAATAATGTGCCTTAAACACAAATATAACTTTTCCAACAGTGTTTTATTTTGTGCCAAGCTGAGGGACTGGTGCCCTGGGCAGATTTGCAGCACTGCTGAACCAGATCAGAGCTACTTCAGACTCCTTTTGCCTCTGTTGCTTGCATATGTTGGAAACTAATTATTAGTAATTAGCAGAGATGGATGTGGATACGAGAAGTAGAGAAGTGATTAAGCCACTGGGCTAGGACTCAGGAAATCTGAGTTCAATTTCAAGCTCATTCCAGACTCCGCCTCTTTGTGCCTCAGTTTCCAAACTGGAAAATGGGATGTCTCCCACCTTTGGTCCATCTTGTTTATTTATGCCGTAAGCTCTTGGGGGAAGGAGCTATGGGTCTGTATAGTCCTGTGCACAATGACATCCTTATCTTGGTTGAGATGTAAGAAATAAAAAGAAGCAAACTAAGATTTCGTTCAATATTCAGCTAGAACATGAAATATTTTTTGATTTTCAAAAGAGTTCTTTTATAAACTTTGCATAAGTCTGAAATAAGCATCTGAATTTTGGCTATAACTAAAGGGCTAATTATCTTTGAGTCTATTGCACACCAGGGGTGGAGTTCTGGCCCCAATGAAGTCAATGGCAAAGCTCCCAGTAACTTCAGTGAGGCCAGGATTTCATCCCATCTGACTGTTTTCCTTCTATCAATCGTAAGTATTTATATGCCCCCCGTCTTCCTAGTATTCGAGCATGGCACAATCTTTAATGTAATTACCCACACCACACACTTATGAGGTCGACATTGTTATCCTCATTATACAGATGCGGAATTGAGGCACACAGAGACAAAGCACCAGATTTCTAAAGGTATTTAGGCATCTAACTCCCCTGGTTTACCCAAGGTCACACACTACATCTGTAGTGGAGCTAGGAATTGAACCCTACTCGCCCAAATCCCAGTGTAGCATTCTCACTTCTGGAGCACCCTTCAGTCTATAGCATTCTTGTAAATAAGGTCCTAGCTTTCAGGGAACACGTGCTTTTCCATGCTGGGTAGAAAAGCAGTGAGAGCGCTTTTGAGGAAGGACTCCTCCAGGTTTGTAAGCTGATTCAACTGCTGTTTTTATCTCTCGCTCTTTAGAATATCCGTTCCTGTGCTGAATAAGAGTTGTATTTTCTTAAGGTTAGCCATGAGTGAGCTTTGTGAATCTGCAGAATGCAATGGGTCATGTTTGATTTTCAGAATTAATAAAGTGGTTATGGTCAGAAACGTGACTGCAAAGACGGCACTGTTTGTATCATACCTATCAGCCCATATCAGCTCCCCGCGTGTCTTCTGAGTCATATCTGCTCAGTTTACTGAGAAAAACAATTTTCTCCTTCTGTCAGCAGTCTTGCAGAGCTGTGGGTATGTGAGCCATATCTTACCTTGAGCATTAAGATTGGCAACTGTATTCTGACGACAGAATCTTGGGTGCTGTTAATAACGTACTGTGCCAAGTAAAAGAGAACAGAATGCAGCCAGATTTTTCTGAAGGCCGGAGTGAGCAGAAGAACCAGCAGTCCAAAAATGTGATTCCATCTTGTACATAGAGCAATTTCAGCGTGGAAGTTTATTGATGGAGTAAATGTAAAGTGATTTGATTCTGATCTCATGGACACTAGTGTAAATTCATTGACTTCAGTAGAGTTACTCCTGATTTGCACTGATATAAAGAGAGATCCGAATTGGGCTTTGGATCTGATTTTCTTTTATGATTAATTTCATGACCATTAAACCTCCACTTTTAGGCCGTTAGAACTAAGAGCTTCAGACTAAAGCAGTAATTCTGGGAAAGAATTATTAATACTTAACATAAGGAAGCACCTGTTATAATTATGAGTCTAGTATAGTTTGATAATTTCTGTGGCAGATTTAAGGAAACAAGCAAGCACTAAAGAATCATGTCATTAATTCTACTTTTAATCCTCAATGTGTAAGAGCCTAAAGGAAGCAGTTCCCATAAACCCACAGAACTAAAATCTCTTGGCAAATCCAAGAGATTTGTTGCTTGTTACCTGGGAGTCATTGATAATGTTATTAAATATGTGTGGTCATGAAAAACAAAAAGAAGAAAAACTGGATTAGGGTTATTCCAATACATTTGCATCTTGAAACAGGTAAATTAGACCAAGACTTCCAAACCCCAATGCCTAAAATTAGGCTCCTAAATCCATAGTCAGGCACCTAAATAAGTGAACTGTTTTTTGAAAATGCTGAGTACCCAGCAGTTCCCACTGTCTTCAGTGGAGTTACTTCTGACTTACACTGGAAGATCTGAAATATACCCTATGTCTTTTTCCCAAGAGCAGTGTAAATAGATGAAAATTCTGGTTTAATAGAACATGGTATGTTCTTCAGGCTTGATATCTTTTTCTCCCAATTTTCCTTAACAGTGCATCTGCACTGGTTCTCGTGGATCTTTGCCAGAAGTATTTTGCAAACAATTCCTTAAGATCATTCAATTTGGGTTTTGCTTGTGTCTCACTAAAACTAATGAAAGTATATTTATAATAAATGTCTTCTTATCCAGAGATCCCAGTGCAAACCATTACCCAATTTTACATAGGTCTCAGGGAAGGGACACACCTAAACCTTTTCTATAAAATTGGGGAAACATTAAATAACCTGCAAACCAGAAATGTTTAGTAAAATGTTTTCATTTCTGTATTTTGGAGCGAAACTGCCATGTAATGCAATTGATATGAAGTGCCGATCAATCAAATAGCCCATGAAAGAGTATACTAATGCAGCGGATGTGTACAATTTTCAAAAATGCTGAAGTGATTTAAGAGTCAAAGCACCATTTAAAAAAGTGACTTAGGAGCCTGAGTATAATTGAAAGTCAATGTGAGGCTCCTAAATCATGTAGGTGTTTTGGAAAATTGTATCTGAAATCTAAAATTTGCATGAGCTCAGCTATTCCCAGGGAGGTTTTTTTTTGATAAAACAGAGTTTGATTAACTTGGAGTGCATAGTATGGGGGTTGTAATGGCTATACCCCCACTAGTGCAAAGGACTCCGCATGCATGGATCCCTTATGCAGAATCCCATTGACATTTAATGCCAGATTGGGATCTATGTTAACCTTTATTATTGAATTTCCCTGAACATAGGTGTCTTTCTGTCTCACTTTCCCACTGTGCTCCCCAGGAGACGGTCGCTTGGTTCTTCACCCTTGGCTCATTCAGTCATTCATCCAGTCATCCATTATGCATGACTGTAGCCTTTTCTACAATGACTGCAATTATTTTTGTCGACATCCTTGTGATGCTGCTTTTGCCATTTTCACAGTGACGTGAATTGAGCAGCCTGTTTTGCTCTGGAGTGCTGATGACACTTAACGATAAACACTTTAGTCACCGCACTAATCGGAGATGACTGTGGAGATGATATCGATAGGTAAGGGAGGTGGGGTGCAGGAACAGGAGTAGTCTCTAAAGGTTGTTTTCCAGAGGGTGACAGCACTTCACAGTATCATGTAGGGAAGGATATGCTAGCAAGGTGAATGCATCATTTATGTCACTGGAAAAGAAAGAAACACTGGACGCTTCAAAGGAAACTACACTAAGGAGAGTTTGTGACTGACGCAGCGTTAGAAGGGAAACTAAGAGCCCACATTTCAGTAATGACACTCTAGTTTTGCGTGTGCATGTGTAGGCAGCTGAGAGTGCGGTGCAGGAGGGGGGAGGAATGAACTCAGGTGCTCTATCATATTCGTGGTTTTATTTCAATCTTTCATTTCAGCTTTCGATGCTTTGCATAGTGCTGTCATGTTATGTTCTCTGCTGCTCAGTTGCTGGGCAGCAGGGATGCACTGTAGTCCTGTGGACTGAGCATGAGGCTCAGAGCCAGGGACTCTGGGAGCTGTCTCACATTCTGGGCACCGTAGAGTAGGATCCCCTGACTTCTAATTCTGTCCGTTACCTACGCTGTGTGCGATCTTGGGCAAGTCACCAAAACTCTCTTTTAGTTATTTAAACTAATACATGGCACTTCTCTTAATTCTAAATGCACTACATGGATCCTCCCATCCTCCAATCCACGGGGGAACAAGTAAGTGCCAGAGAGGTGACGTTAGTCACCGGGGAGGGAATCTCCTGGCATGGGAGGAGGATTACTCCCCCCCCACGCACACACACACGCACGCACGCACTGGGCTTGGGAACTGGCCCCTAGGGTTTGTCTAGATTAGGGGAATTTGCAGTGGCATAAGAGCAAGCCCCTTTTGGCATTGATGCAGCACAGCTGTATTGGAAGCATGCAAATTTCCCTGTGCATGACATGTTCTTAGACAAAACAGAGCCCTAAATTATCAAACCATGGTTGATAGTTTATTGCCCTCTAGCGCTACCTAGTGGGATTGGATTCAGGAACTATTTTTTTAACAATTATTTTGATTCACGTGTGTCCAGAAAAACTTTGTTCTATGAAGAACCCCCTCCCACCCCCCCCACACACTCTGATGAAAGCCCTTAATATTGTAGGCCCTGGTGGAGTCTCACACAGATGGGTATTTATGTTTTGACACCATCTAGCTGTGACTGATCCCGCCACAGTATTTGCAGTCACCTTTGCAGTTCCCAGGGTGCAGAATGAACTCTCTCCCTTGATATCTGTCTGCAGATAAAATTATTTTTTTTCTCATTAAGTTCTTCTCTATTTTTGGTGTGACTCCCGTGAGAACTGCAGAATGTTTACTCCCATCTTTTAAGGAGAAATGATTTTTCAGCCAGCCTAGTACATCTTGAAGTCACGATGGGCCCCGGGCTCAATAAACTGCAATCCTGAAATTGCCCATCACATGGCTGAGACACAACTTTTATAATAAAGACTTCATAGAGGAGTTTCCCCAATTAGTTCTGACTAGTCTAAACAGCAGTCACGGGGGAGAGAGAATTTCAACACGATACTGAATGTTGCTGAGGAACATAAACTTTGCTTGCTGATTTGCTCCATTTACTATACATAAGTGCTTTTATCATTAGCCTCAGCGTGCCAATTCCCATTTTACCATTCAATGCTCTATATGTATTGTCATTCCAGCATGTTCCAGGAACACCTATTATCTGGGTTTTTTTTCCCCTTCCTTCCCAGCCTGTGAGAGAAATGGCTTCATAAGTTTTATTGAGGTATTTTTTTATGTTTTTGTGTGTGTGATCAGGAAGTCTTTGTTTTGTGTCTGTGTGAGCTTTGAATTCTAGGCCCGCTCCAATGTTCTTTGCAATTAATGGGTGCGTTTCCATTTATTTCAGTGGACATTGGGTCAGACTCTTAGGCCATGTCTACACTACAAAGTTAAGTCAATGTTATATAAGTCGACATCGAGCCTCCGATTTAAGCAAGTCGATCTTGCATGTCCCCACTATGCTTATTGTGTCAGCAGAGTGGATCCTCACTAGCAGGGCTTGCATTGATGCACGGAGCGCTGCACTGTGGGTAGCTATCCCACAGTGCATGTATCTGAGTGGAATTTTGGGTTGGGCTTGCAATGCCTTATGGGACCTGCACGGGTGGTTATGGGAACATGGCGTTAGCCTCCCATGATGCACTTACCTCCCTCCCTGAAAACAATGGCAAACAAACCAAGCCTTTTTCGCACCTTTTTTCATAAGCCAGGTTACCCGCGCAGATGCCATAGCACGGTAAGCATGGACCCCACTCAGCTGTACACTGTTGTGAACATTACAAACACCTCACGCCTTATCCTGTGGTATTCACACAGCTGATACAGGAGCCGCCGTGCGGAACAATGTGATGCCACGCAAGCAGCCCTGCTGGAAGACAGAGAGCGGAGAAATTCGCAGTTGCTGGTGACAGTCACGCATCACCTTGACACAGTTGAGCACCGCTTCTGGGCCCCGGAAACAAGCACTGACTGGTGGGACCACATCGTTATGCAGCTATGGGATGATGAGCAGTGGCTGCAGAACTTTCAAATGCATAAGGCCACTTTCCAGGAACTGTGTGAAGAGCTTTCCCCAGCCCTAAAGCACAGCAATAGTAAAATGAGAGCTGCTCTGACAGTGGAGAAGCGAGTGGCGATAGCTCTGTGGAAGCTTGCAATGCCAGACTGCTACCAGTCAGTGGGGAATCAATTTGGAGTGGGTAAATCTGCCATGGGATCTGTTGTGAGTTTGCAGGGCAATCAACAGACTTCTGCTAAGAAGGGTAGTGACTCTGAGCAACAAGCAGGACATAATGGATGGTTTTGCCATAAGGGGGTTCCCTAACTGCAGTGGGGCTATAGACAGAATGCATATACCTATCTTGGCACCAGACCACCTTGCCAAAGAGTACATAAACTGAAAGGGATACTTTTCAGGAGTGTTGCAAGAGCTGGTGGATCACAGGGGCCGTTTCACTGACATCAATGTGGGATGTTCAGGAAAGGTGCATGACGTGTGCATCTTTAGGAACTCTGATCTGTTTAGAAATCTGCAAGCAGGGACTTTCTTTCCAGACTACAAACTAACTATTGGTGATGTTGAAATGCCAATAATGGTCCTGGGAGACCCAGCCTACCCCTTGCTCCCATGCTCATGAAGCCGTACACAGGCAGCCTGGACAGCAGTAAGGACGGGTTCAACCATAGGCTAAGCAAGTGTGGAATGGTGATAGAATGTGCCTTTGGACATTTAAAAGGTCACTGGTGTTGTTTGCTTACTAGGATAGACTTCAGTGAAAGCAAAATCCCCATTGTTATTGCTGCCTGCTGAATGCTCCATAATATCTGTGAAACAAAGGGAGAAAAGTTTCTAGTGGGGTGGGGAAAGTGATCAGGAACAGTCAGCATGGATTCACCAAGGGCAAGTCAAGCCTGATTAACCTAATTGCTTTCTATGACGAGATAACTGGCTCTGTGGATGAGGGGAAAGCAGTGGATGTGTTATTCCTTGACTTTAGCAAAGCTTTTGATAAGGTCTCCCTTGACAGTATTCTTGCCAGCAAGTTAAAGAAGTATGGGCTGGATGAATGGACTATAAGGTGGATAGAAAGCTGGCTAGATCATCGGGCTCAATGGGTAGTGATCACTGGCTCCATGTCTAGTTGGCAGCCAGTATCAAGCAGAGTGCCCCAAGGGTCGGTCTTGGGGCCGGTTTTGTTCAATATCTTCATTAATGATCTGGAGGATGACATGGATTGCACCCTCAGCAAGTTTGCAGACGACACTAAACTGGGAGGAGTGGTAGATACGCTGGAAGGTAGGGATAGGAATCAGAGGGACCTAGACAAATTAGAGGATTGGGCCAAAAGAAATCTGCTGAGGTCTGGGGATTGGTCCTGCTTTGAGCAGGGGGTTGGACTAGATGACCTCCTGAGGTCCCTTCCAACCCTGGTATTCTTTAAAAATAAAAAAATAAAAATAAAATTCTAAAAAAATTTGCGTGGAGAGAGGTGGCCTACGATGGCATCATGTTTGGGGGGAGGGATAGCTGGGGGGAGGGATAGCTCAGTGGTTTGAGCATTGGCCTTGCTAAACCCAGGGTTGTGAGTTCAATCCTTGAGGGGGCCATTTAGGGAACTGGGGTAAAAATCTGTCTGGGGATTGGTCCTGCTTTGAGCAGGGAGTTGGACTAGATGACCTCCTGAGGTCCCTTCCAACCCTATGATTCTATGATTCTAGGACAAGTGCTGAGACCTGCACTTAGGACGGAAGAATCCCATGCACTGCTACAGGCTGGGGACCGAGTGGCTAGGCAGCTGTTCTGCAGTAAAGAACCTAGGGGTTACATTGGATGAGAAGCTGGATATGAGCCAACAGTGTGCCCTTGTTGCCAAGAAGGCTAATGGCATTTTGGGCTGTATAAGTAGGAGAATTGCCAGCAGATCGAGGGACATGATCGTTACCCTCTATTCAGCATTGGTGAGGCCTCATCTGGAGTACTATGTCCAGTTTTGGGCCCCACACTACAAGAAGGGGGTGGAAAAATTAGAAAGAGTCCAGCAGAGGGCAACAAAAATGATTAAGGGGCTGGAGTACATGACTTATGAGGAGAGGCTGAGGGAACTGGGATTATTTAGTCTGCAGAAGAGAAGAATGAGGGGGGATTTGATAGCTGCTTTCAACTACCTGAAAGGGGGTTCCAAAGAGGATGGATCTAAACTGTTCTCAGTGGTAGCAGATGACAGAACAAGGAGCAATGGTCTCTAGTTGCAGTGGGGGAGGTTTAGGTTGGATATTAGGAAAAACGTTTTCACTAGGAGGGTGGTGAAGGACTGGAATGGGTTACCTAGGGAAGTGGTGGAATCCCCTTCCTTGGAGGTTTTTAAGGTCAGGCTTGACAAAGCCCTGGCTGGGATGATTTAGTTGGGGATTGGTCCTGCTTTGAGCAGGGGGTTGGACTAGATGACCTTCTGAGGTCCCTTCCAACCCAGATATTCTACGAATTCTATGAATACAAAGCAGAAGGATAGCACTGACAGTGCATATATTGTTTCTGGTGCAAGGTTAATGCTTTTTATAAAAAAAACAAAAACACCCCCCCCCCACTGCACTTCCCTGCAAGCCACAACGGTTTGCTGCTCCAGCCATGGTGGGTAAGGCCACGCGACATGGGCAAGAGGTCTTGTGGTGCTGCTTTTGTGAAGACATCCTTGAGATCACTCGTTGGAACTTGAGAAAAGACCCCTTTCCTCTGCAACCTGGATGATGCTTGAGGATAGGCACCATGGTAAAGCCCCCCAAATAGTTTGATTTTTACAAAAGCAGCATGGGATTGGCAGGGGGTGGGGGGAGGGGGAAAAGGGAGACAAACAGGAAGCCACCCCCCCCCTTAAAAAAAAAAAAAAAAAGCTGTTTGCAATGCTCGGTGATCCCTTCCAACCACAACCACGGCACGTTTGGGAAATCGTGGTTGTGTGTCCCAGATTTCACCAAACAGGGGCGGATTACTTGTTGAATTGTTTACAGTTTAAGGGCTAGCATTGAAAACTCCCTCCGTTTCCCCTAGGTGGCCATATGCGATATCACTCTCCTGAGGGTAACAGAGGTGGAAAGGGAGCAGATGCTGCAAGTGTCTGGGTACAAACCTGGTCTTTATGCTGCAATGCTGTGTGCTGCAATGATGCCAGACGAGTTAATACCAGAGTGGTGTGGGAAAGTGTCCTCCTTGGTAGATGAAATAAAGCCCCCTTCCCAGAAACCTTCTGCAAAGGATTGCAGAGTAACTCCATGAAAGCTTCCTAGAGATCTCCATGGAGGATTCCCGGGCCATCCCCGTGCACATAAATAGTCTTTTTCGGAGAGCACCCTCTGCATAGCTGGAGTGGCCACCGATACCCACTACACCTACCTTTTTGTTCAGATTAAACATTAAAAATAATAGCATGTAACCCCTACGGTTTGACTGGAAATGTGTACTCACCAGAGATGCCTTCCCCAGCATCACGCTGCACCAGCAATTGGTCCTGTGAAGGGATGGGCTCCCGGGTAAAAAACAGTTCTTGGCTGTTGGGGAGAATGGATCCTCCGCTTGCCTGCCTCACATTCTCCTCCTCCTCCTCCCTCTTTTCCTCATCAACAATGTCCTCCTTGTTGTTGCTCGAGGTCACTCGGGGCTCCTGGGAGGTATCCACAGAGCGTTTTGGGGTAGTGGTGGGATTGCTGCCGAGAATCACATGCAGCTCCTCATAAAAGTGGTGGTGGAATCTCCTTCCTTGGAGGTTTTTAAGGCCCGGCTTGACAAAGCCCTGGCTGGGATGATTTAGTTGGGAATTGGTCCTGCTTTGAGCAGGGGGTTGGACTAGATGACCTCCTGAGGTCCCTTCCAACCCTGATATTCTATGATTCTATGTCTGTGGGGCAGAACCAGAACAACTGTTCGCTTCCCTTGTCTTCTGGTACGCTTGCCGAAGATCCTTTATTTTCACGCGGCGTTACTGCGTGTCCCTGATGTAGCCCTTCTCCCCTATGGCCTGCGTGATTTTGGCATAAATGTCAGCATTTCTTCTGCTGGATCGGAGCTCTGCCTGCACAAACTCCCCACATAGCAATAAGATCCAGCACCTCCTGTGTACTCCATGCTAGAGCGCGTTTGCGGCCTTGAATCTCCATGATCAGCTGTGCTGGCGAGCTCTCCACGCTGATCAAACAGGAAATGAAAATTCAAAAGTTCCCGGGGCTTTAACAGGGGAGCGGCTGTTTCCTGTGTACCTGGCTTACGTGCAGGGGAGTTGAAAGTGCTCTCCAGAGCAGTCACAGCGGAGCACTGTGGGACACCTCCTGGAGGCCAATGCATTCGAGCTACACAACGCAGTGTCTACAATATCCCCATGTCGACCTGTGGATGTCGAGTCAAGCGCAACGCCTCTCATGAAGGTGGAGTACAGAAGTCGACGGTACAGGCCACTTAGGTCAGTGGAATGGACTCGGTAGTGTAGACACATTATTAAATCGACCTAATGTGGCTTCTGTTGACCTAACTTTGTAGTGTAGACCAGGCCTTAGTTCTGAAAGTGATGAACATTCCTATCTCTTGCCGAAGAGACTTCCATAGTCAAGGTCCAACACCTGAGAAAGTTCTGTCTCCTGCACTCACCAGCCCTCCCAGCTTGAGTGTTTCATTGTTCCAGCAGAATATAGCTGTCATGGGAGGTCACAGCTGTGGAGGAAAGGACATATCTCAGGTAACCAGGGCTTTGAATATCAGGAATGCACCCTAGAAATGGACTCTGCACTCACTGGGGATTGGGGAACCAATGCCGAGAGTAGAGAACAGGAGTTGAGGGCTGCATTCATAGCAACCTGTGTTGCTAAGCAGATGGGCAGTCTTTTTTTTCAACATTTTTGACAAAAAAATGGCTTTCTAAATTATATTTTAAGAAACAATTTTTTCATCAAACTACAACTATTTTTATTTTGAAATTTTTTGTTTATATGCAATTACATTTTTGATTTTTAGTCCCCTTTTCCCTTCCCTCCATTTTCCCACCCAAAAGAAAGCCTGAACAATTTTAATTTGCTTCAAATTAAATTGAAATTATTTTTTGTTTAATTTTCGATTTTTCATCAAAAATAAATGTCCAGGAAAAACCTCATTCTAAAATTTTCACAGAAAATACTCAGCATCTTAGGACCAGCCCTTGCTGCTGCATTTTCTGCCAGCTGTACATTTTTCAGGCAGGCAGGCTTGATTTCTCGATCTGAGGAGTTGCAATAACCAAGCCCTCGAATGTCACCAATGCATAGATCACCAAGGCAAGGTGTATCTCTGATAGGTTAGGGAGCAATTATCCAGCCAGCTGCAGACGAAAGTGGATGATTTTTGCTGTCATGGTTATTGGGACATCCATTGAGGAGTTTATTAAATGCAGAATAGCAGAGCTGAGTGAAAAATGAAAACCTATTCCTCACAAAAATGTTGACATTTTGAAGTTTTTTCCATTACAAAGTGTTTGAAATGGACTCGTTTTCCAGTTTTTTGACGTTGTTTTGAAAGTGTTTATATATTCTATATAATGTAATTGAAAATTTTGTACAAAAATTTCATTGGCCCAAAACCTGGTCTTCAGTAAAGGAAAAATGTTCATAACCATTTTTAGAACACTTTCAATAACGTTTTGTATTAAACTGTTGGAAGAAAGCCATGACTTTTTTTTTTGCCAAACATTAAACTCTGAAAATATTTTGATACATTTTTTTGTTTTTGATTGAAAAAAAAAAAGTTGCATTTGAAAAACTGCAGCCATCTCAACTATGGTGAGACCCCATGGGATGAGCCTGGCTCAGTTATCTTTGCTTGTTCGTTTCTTACATTTGTATCTGATTTATCCACTCTTAATGAAATATTAGCAATCTTTTTGTGTGTTTGTCTGTATTTAAGGTACTTTTTTGGCCCCCATCACCTCACCATAGTATCTGAGCACCATACAGTCTTGTAATGTATTTATGCTGATAACATGTGTGCTGTTGCAGTCTATATGATTTTATAAAAATATGCTAATGAGTGAATATAATGTAACTGGAATATGTTTCATGCAAAAGATATCTTGTAAGGTATCATTACAAAGCTTATAATCTACTGAGTGTCTTCATCCTATTTCTATAAATGTATCACTCTTGTATCTAAAACTAGAAATAAGAAATATAACTCTGAGGGCCTATTGTAATTATGCAAAGTGTGGGCAATTAATGGTGGTATGGAATCCTGATGGCTCCCATCAACCAGGACAATTGACTGTGGATGGCTCTGTTTGCAAGCAAGCCTTCCTGTGAGTCAGGCTGGGAGGAATGAAGGCTTGGGGTCTTACAGTGACATGTGATCATGTCACCTGAACTGGAATCCATCTTTAACGTGGTGCTTTTCCAGTGAGGAGGGGTGGGGACCCAGAAGGACAAAGGATTCCCGCCTTTTGCAAAAGATATATAAGTGGGTGGAACAGAACAAAGAGAGAGCCAACATGAAGAATCCCCTCACTACCACCTGAGCTGGAACAAGAGCTGTACCATGGGAAAGAATTGTGCCCAGGCCTGGAAGGTGTCCAGTCTGAGGAAAAAACTTACTGAAGCACCTCTAAGGGTGAGATTATCTGTATTCAGTTTGATTAGACATAGATTTGCGTGTTTTATTTTATTTTGCTTGGTGACTTACTTTGTTCTGTCTGTTACTACCACTTAAATCCTACTTTCTGTATTTAATAAAATCATTTTTTACTTATTAATTAACTCAGAGTATGTATTAATACCTGGGTGGGCAAACAGCTGTGCATATCTCTCTATCAGTGTTATGGAGGGCGAACAATTTATGAGTTTACCCTGTATAAGCTTTATACAGGGTAAAACGGATCTATTTGGGTTTAGACCCCATTGGGAGTTGGGCATCTGAGTGTTTAAAGACAAGATCACTTCTGTGAGTTGTTTTCAGACAAGCCTACAGCTGTTAGGGGACGTGGTTCAGACCTGGGTCTGGGTTTGCAGCAGGCTAGCAAGTTTGGCTCAAACCAGGCAGGGCACTGAAGTCCTAAGCTGCCAGGGCAGGAAAGCAGGGGCAGAGGTAGTCTTGGCACATCAGTTGGTAGCTCCCAAGGGGGGTTCTGTGATCTAACCCGTCACAACATGTCTGTGAGATATTTTACAAATGGGGAACTAAGGCAGAGAGAGAGACTAAGTGACTTGCCCAAGGTCACAAAGGAAGTCTATAGTGGAGCAGGGAATTGGATCCTGATCGCCAGTGTCCCAGGTTAGTGCTCTAATCACTGGACTGTCCTTCCTCTGCTTGCCTGGCCAGTGTTTAGTGGACCCACTAATGCTTTTCTTTTATTAGCACTGAGCCTAAATGCTTTTTGAATAGTCAATTCAGCTTTAAAATTTCCCTTCTTTTCATCTGCAATTTACATAATTATTGAGTAACACTTTCCCTCTTTATTTCCTTACTGGGATTTGGGAGTGGTTTGGGAAAGCCGGGGGGGCGCATGGGGAAACTGATTTGGTCAAGTGCACCTAGCAAGTGCCCGTTCCCTTCCTCCGAGTGGAACAGATGTTTCCATTGCATTTGCCAGGCAGCAGCCGGGAACCCAGGGAGGAGTGCACTGTGCAACAATGCTGCAGGCTACAGGGAAGCTTTCCAGCACCTCGGTAAGGGGAAACCACAACCTGCTTCAGATTTATTTCCGCTTCTAGTTGCACTAACTGTTTTTCCTTATCATGCAGAATAACAGGGATGGTGAGAGGCATTGATTCTATGGATTCGGGGGGATCTCAGCTGCAACTCCTATTCCACATTTCCATCAACATGGTCTTGAGCAGCACTTGGTAGAAGAGTAAGCTAGGCTTGTGCCAGGCACTTGGAGGAAAACTTGGGTGCCTGACATCACAATGGGTGTAAGTCAGCCTTGTATGTTTGTCAAGAGAATTTACCAGCCTGGGCACAAAATCTACTGGTATAATCCTACCATGTGGATGAAAATACTGAAGAGCTTTAACTTGCTCATCAAAAAAAATTACTCACCCAGGTCCTGTGCCATACTGGAGGTCAGGCTAGATGATCACAACGGCCCCTTCTGGCCTTGGAATCTATGGGTACGTCTATACTTACCTCCGGGTCTGGCGGTAAGCAATCGATCTTCTGGGATCGATCCCAGAAGTGCTCGCCGTCGACGCCGGTACTCCTGCTCCGCGAGAGGAGAACGTGGAGTCGACGGGGGAGCCTGCCTGCCGCGTCTGGACCCGCGGTAAGTTCAAACTAAGGTACTTCGACTTCAGCTACGTTAATAACGTAGCTGAAGTTGCGTATCTTAGTTCGAAGTGGGGGGTTAGTGTGGACCAGGCCTATGAATCTATAAACTGAGCCCCAGCCCAAGCTGCAATACCAAATAGCTGTCGATACAGGTGTGTGTAGAGCGCTAGCCTGAGTCTGTCGACCCGGGCTGGGAGGTTCGCTCTTGCAGGCTGCAAGATGCTATGTAGACCTACCTTTAGAGGAGGCTGGGCATGTCTATGGCTAGTGAAAGAGAATTGTCCATTTCCAGTGATCCTAGTCGTAACAATCATCATTCTCGATCATGGATTCCTTGCTTGATTCATCTCCATGGCACTTGCTGCCTCCCCAAATCCCGCACTGTCATTACTGAGACCTTTATTATCTTCCACGTAAGGCAGAATGAAACAGTCTCAAGTTAGGCAGGTCCCAAACCATTTAGGACTTTATAGGAGGAACCAAATCCTTAATCACCCCCTGGAAATTAGTAATCAGTGGATTAGATATTGTCCTGCCTTGTACAGTGTGTTATTTCTGCTTTAATTGCATGACATCTCCCAAGTGAAAGGTCTTCTTCTGAGATGTTTAAAGCTCTGAGTCCTGTAGATTACAGGATAGGGATGAATCGTGCACTGACCCTTAGGGGAACAGCCTGGGTGAGCTAACTGGCTTGTCTGCTTCTAGCTCCTTTGATTGTGTGAATTTCTGCTCCTTCAAAGACATTTGATCTGTACTGAGTGCCCAGCAAACCCTACGTGAGCCACTGTGTTTCCACATCATGGAATGTTCAATCAGATGATCAAATGCATGTTTCCAGGTCTATAACTATCCTGCGCTTCCTGCATCATGTCTCTCTACTCCTGCATCATGGACCTAAGCCAAATATTCAAATGGCTTACAAGAAATTGATGAACAATTAGATTTCCATAGCAGTTAATAAATCGCCTGATGTAAGGCCACACTCAGAACTGCTTACTCAGCTTTCACTCAGTCAAAACTCTTGCTAAATTTAAGGATTGAGTCAAACTTGAGTAAGGAGCTCAAGGTTTGGTTCCCAATGAATACAGTGAAACCTGTATTTAGGCTCAATTCCCACAGGACAGCACTCTCTAAAATACAAATAGGGCCCTACCAATTCACGGCGGTGAATAACACGTCACAGACCATGAAATCTGATCTCCCCTGTGAAATCTGGTCTTTTTTGTACTTTTATCCTATACTATACAGATTTCACAGAGGAGACCAGCGTTTCTCAAACTGGGGGTCCTGACCCGAAAGGGGTTTGTGGCGGGGGGTTGCAAGGTTATTCTAGGGGGGTCAGGTTATTTCCACCCTTACTTCTGCGCTGCTGTCTTCAGAGCTGAGTGGTGAGAGAACGGTGGCTGCTGGCCAGGAGCCCAGCTCTGAAGGCAGTAGCACAGAAGTAAGGGTGGCAATACCATACCATGCCACTCTTACTTCTGCGCTGCTGCTGGCAGTGGCGCTGCCTTCAGAGCTGGGCTCCCAGCCAGCAGCCACTGTTCTCTGGCCTCCCAGCTCTGATGGCAGCACCGCCACCAGCAGCAGTACAGAAGTAAGGGTGACAATACCGAGATCCCCTGTTACAATAACCTTGTGACCACCCCACAGCTCCCTTTGGGATCAGGACCCCTACAATTATAATATCATAAAATTTCAGATTTAAATAACTGAAATCATGAAAATTACGATTTTTAAAACCCTATGACCATGAAATTGACCAAAATGGACTGTGAATTTGGTAGGGCCCTAAATATAAAGATCATTCTCTCCTAAAGACAGCCACTATTTGCCACTGGGTGGTTGTATAAATTAAATTAAATTAAAGGAGATATCCTATCTCCTAGAACTGGAAGGGACCTTGAAAGGTCATTGAGTCCAGCCCCCTGCCTTCACTAGCAGGACCAAGTACTGATTTTTGCCCCAGATCCCTAAGTGGCCCCCTCAAGGATTGAACTCACAACCCTGGGTTTAGCAGGCCAGTGCTCAAACCACTGAGCTATCCCTCCCCCCCACGACAGATGTCACCATATTAATCTCTGCTTTTGGCAAAAATTGCATTGATGCTGCTGGGGTGGGAGCTTTTCTAAGAAGTGGGTGGATTTTCTCTTGGCTGATGTGACCAGAACTCTAACTCTGATTCTAGTGAAAAGATGACCCAGGAATAATTCCACGTCTGTGGGTAACCTTTTGGGTTGTGCAGAGCATGCACCCAAAGGGCTGGCTTGCCTGAAAATAGGACCACTTATTCCGGTGCTTAAATGGGAGCTGAGTTCTTCTGAAAATTCTGGCCTCACTGTAGATCTGGAAATTTCCCCTCTCTGGGTGAGAACGAAATGCAAATGGATCCTAGGGGTATGTATATGCTGGAGCTGTCCTTTCCAGCTTGAGTAGTCATGCTTGTGCTGGCTCTGCGTGAGCTAGTGTACTGAAAATAGCAAGGTAGCCGTCCTTAGCACAATCCAATCCGAGACCCTACCTGGGGGACAGCTAGTCCCTCCCACCACCCGGGCAGCTGCAGCCACACTGCTATTGTTAGCACACTAGCTTGATCAGAACTAGTGCAGCTATATGTACCCAGGCTGGCAATGACACCTCCATCTTCAGTGTAGACATCCTCTGAGTGAGGCAAGGAAGCTGCTGTCAGGCATCCCATTGTCTGTCCATTTGGCCTGCAAACCTGAGGGCAAGGGCTCCCTTATAGCAGTGAGTGAAGGCCCCCCTGTGCATCATATGACCACCGTGACCTACACAGCCAAATGAACAGTTGCTGGGAGCAGCATGGCCAACTCTCATGAGTCACGCAATTTCAGCTGGAGCCAATCTCGCCATGACACCAGAAGCTCCAGCCTTCAGCAGTTCCAGCTCTGCTGTCTCCATCCCACACACAAACTCCTTGTCCCCTAAAGGAGTCCAGGGGCAGCCTTTTTTCAGAAAGCCCCTGGCAGCACTATTCCTCCAAGACAGGAGGAAGCCACAGGAAGGGGAAAGGGATGGGTGCTGTCAGCCCCCGGACTCCATCAGATCCCTTACGATCTGCAGGTTAATCGACGTAACACCTATGCAAAGCCCTGCCTCTCCCCTGCAAAGGACAAAGGAAACTCCAATACTTTCCACTCCCATGTGCAGGAATAACACCCGTGGGAGAGAAACTTGGCCCCTTTTATTAACCAATTAAGTCATAAAATTACAAAGGGAAATCAAGTAATGAGAAAAGTGGGAAGAATCCCAAAAGTTGATCCAGAGGTGTTTCCTCCCTACTCCTGCATAAAAATGATCAGCAGTTTCCAGGTGAGACAGCACATCAAGAAGCAAGCGAATACGTATTACAGAATAAGGTAAGGCACTAATATATTTGTCTATCTATGCAGCCGTCTGTTGTACCTGTCTACAATTTATATATTTATATTCACACGCTCTGCATAGGTATATATGTATATCCATGTGTATATACATACATATGCCTACATAGCTATGAGATTTTGTTCATAAATAAGCTAATTTTCAGTGGTATCAAAACAATAGTTAAGGTACCAGAACTATTTTTGCTTTCAGTTGCTCCTAATTTTCTGAGGGAAAAAAATTCTCTTTTGGATGCAAGTATCTATTCTTGGTCTCAGCACGACTATCAGTCTGGGGAAATTTTCTGGCAATTGCCTCCAATCCAGCTGCTTTTAAGTTCAAAACAGTTTGAAATATGTAATTAGGGCTACATGAATTTTTCCATGACAAATTTTATTTGAGAAGACACTTTTTTCCCCATTCAAAATAAATTATGGATTTTTTCAATTTTTGGACTGAACAAATCAAAAGGAAAGTTTTTGTTTTGGTAAATTTCAAATAAAAATTTGTTTTATTTCAGTTTTGGTTTTCCTTCTCTCCCTTATGGGGGGGAAAAGAAAGAAATTGGGGAAAACCAAAGAAAAGGGAGGAAACACAAACTAACAAATAAAACAAAACAAAAACCCAAGAACTGCAACAAAACAAAAATTTTCAACTTTGAAATAAATGAAATGAACATTTCAATTTACTTTCATTTAATCAAAGTATTTTTTAAAATTATAGGATTTTTTCCCCACAGAAATGGTCATTGCCTTTGAAAACCATTTCTCACTGAAAAAAAATTAATTAAAAACTTTTAACCAGCTCTCTATATAACAGTGTGTATATAAAACATGTGTGTGTGTGTGTGTGTGTGTGTGTATATATATATATATATATATAAAATAGCATTTATAAATATTCACATCTATGCTATATGTAATATACTATATATATTGCACATTGCAGTGGGGTGGTTACCCTGCTCCTGCCCTGAAGGGCTTAAAACAGCCCTGGGGGAAGGTTGTGGCTGGGAGCTGCTAAACTGGGCTGATTGGGAAGTGGCTGCAGCTGGGCCATGCCCCAATCAGGCCACAGCTGGCCTGTATAAAAAAGGCTGTGAGCTAGGCACCCAAACAGACTCCCTTTAGCTTCTGAGAGGGAGGGACCTGGTTGCAGAGTACCTAAGTGGAGCAGGGCTGGGGAAAGGCAGAGAAGCTGGGGAAGCTTCAGCCTGGAAAGCCCAGGCTGAGGCCTAGCAGAGGGCCCATGGGTACTGGGGGTTGCAGAGGGCAGCCCAGGGGTAGGCAAGGGCAGCAAGTCCAAACCCAACCTGGCCTATGATGAGTGGCTGACACTGCAGTGTGCCCCAGGGCGCAGGGGCTAGTTGGTGACTGGCAGTAGCCCACGACTGAGGCAAGGTGGGGATAGAGGGTTGGGGGGTTCCCTGGGGAGGGGAGACCCAAAGAGAAAGGGGTTACTGCCAAGGGGCATCCCCCCCAGATAAAGGGGCACTGGGTCCTGGGAGGGACGCAGGGGCCAAGCGGTAGCGACACAGCCGCCTGCAGAGGGCGCTCCAACAGCTGGAGAGCTAATTCCCTGAGACGACCAGCAGGAGGCACCGCAGGGGTGAGTTTGCGCAACCCTTACATGCATATATATGCACTCATGTTGTATGATAAATATGTAACAGGAATCTATCAAATATACACTTGTATTTCCTTTCCTGTCCACCAAATTTTTTTTTTTTCATGTAGATACTGAAAAATGTGAAAACTGGAAGTGTCCACGTGAATATGCCTTCATGAGGCCTAATGGCTTGGCTAACTGTCTTTAGGGGAGTAGATTTTAAAATTAAAAACCACTCCTAAGCAAGCTCCTGTTCAGATATTATGCTGAAGGGGGATCAGGGATGCAATCCTGTCTCATAGATGCCAATGGGAGTTTTGCTGTTGACTTGGGGGTGAGAGGGGCAGGAGTTCACCCTAGTACAAAACTCTAAGAGTCGGAGAGTGTATTTTTTAAATTGTGTAGATGAAGGATAATGATGAAATATTTTTCTCCCCATTGATCAGCTATCCCAGCCAGTCAAAGTTTCTTATTCTGCAGCAATATGAAGATCTCCTGCCTGTCCCTCTGCCTCCTTTCTACAATGTGCTGGTTGTATTTGACACCAACAACTGGGAACAAAATCTTCCAATTTGGACCTTGCATGATTTCAATGAATGTTAATGAAATTAGAGCCAGCTTCACAGCAATCAAAGCAACCATTGTAAGTATTGCCCTGTGCGCTGTAGCTGTAGAAAGGCCTGGGCAGTTATGGTTTGACCAACCAATATCTCTTTAAAATCAGTTATCTGGGGACTGGGTGGCTCAGGAGATTGCAATATGGAGTTTTAGTAGTGACCTGGGGACAGATTCTTCCTTGCTCCACACCTTGTGCAGTCATTTACATCACCACGTGAGTGCAAAGTGGATGTATAATGCTACCGTTCAGCTGTGTTAGCACTTTACACTGGTATAAATGCCAACATGAGGTGCAGGGTAATGGAGAATCAGGCCCCCAAAGTTGTCACCATCTGATGTCTCTTAAGTGATTTATTTGTGAAATGAGTTTTGGTGGTTTTCAGTTCCTTGTGAGCTTAAAAAACCAAAAGTAGCCACACACCATAGACAAGAACAAAACAGTTCATTGGGCAGTCTCAGCAAAGTGGCCAAGGACAGAACGAGCCTTGGAGACTGAACTCTTCCTCTCCCCACTGGTCCCTCCAAGTCAGGGATGAGATGTGTGGATGAGTATGCTGAATCTGATTTTTCAAGCAGATTTCGCTCTCCAGAGATCATCAATCACCAACATGTAATTCACTTTCAGTTTTTAAGAAGAAAAGCTCTGTTTATATGCTGTATGCATTAGCTGTCTAATCATCCTGGTAGCTGATATGCATTCACATCACTGTATTTTTCTCTTTCTGTTTAGCAAGCCAAAGACGCCATCCGAACCATAAGCATTTTGTCATACCCATACTCTCTGCACAATTTCAATGTAGGTACCATTATTGCCTCTCCGTACAACTTTCCTTTGTTGAATTTATCCTTTACAGCTAACTTTAAGTGGGCCATTTCTCAAGGCTGACTGTAAAATTCCACAGAGTTGTGAATTAGTGCTGATGGAAAGGTTCCAAGGGAACCTTGGAATGTCAACTCAGACATTTTCCATGGGACTGTGTTGATTTCAACAACATTTTGTTTAGGAAAAAGAAAAATTAAAACAGTGACCTTTTCGGAACAGAATATTTTGATTTTTGTTTGTTTCAGAACGTATTTTTATTTCAAAATGTATATTTTGTTATAAAATATTTTAAAATAGAAAAGTTGAAATGAAACGTTTTGATTTTATCCAAGTGAAACATTTTGATTGACCTGAAACAGTTTTTTTTACTTTTGTTTCACAAGAAATTTAGAAATGAACATTTTGTTCTGCTTCAGAATGAAAACAAATTTCAAAATTGCAGCATTTACCTTGAAGCAGAAATTCTGGTTCCCACACAGCTGTAATATGAATACATGTACAGTACATAGCTAAGTGGACTAATCTGGGCTGATTACATGAATTAAGATAAATGACTGCCTCTTTCTGTAGCCAGCTCTTTTGAAAACAAGATTTCATGTTGATAGTATTGGATAATGAACAGGGGACAAAACCATTTTGCTCAGTATATTCCTGTAGTTGTATCTGTTTGGGTGTGATTCTCTTCAGCTCCCACAAGTGAAGGAGCCTCAGGCTAGATCAGCCTTTGGGATGGGAGGCTACTCAGAGGTGCTGCAGGAAGGTGTTGGTGCTGATAATATAGTAAGTAGTCTCAGATGTATTAGAAGGTGGTTACAGCTGGAGGTATCATCTTTTGGAGGAGACATGTAGCCAAGTTCTTGGCTGCTTGTTGATATTAAAATCCTGTAGAACGTTTCCTAATAGGTACGGATGATAACCCTGGCAACTTTATCACATTCCAGCTTGAGTAATAACCTTCTTCACACTTACATTTCCCTACCAATTTCAGTCGTATTCTTCACTTGCTGGGAGATTTTAAAGTTTGTGTGTTTCCCAAGGTCCAGGCACATTGCAGCAACGAAGGGACATATTTTCAAAAGGGCTCAGCACCCAACAGCTCTCATTGTTCACTTTTGAAAGTCAGGCAACTTGTTTAGGTGCCTTAATGGGTCCTTGTCACAGGGTGGCTATGTCCCCTCCACACCATCCCTCATGAATGAAGTCAGTCCAGTTCCCCTGTGCCAGGACAGGTGATCCCATTGGCCAATTAGGAGGGCAAGGCAGCACCTAGGGGCTATAAAAAACTAGGGCAAATCAGAGACAGGGAGACCCAATAAGTAAGACATGCTGAATCAGCTGCCTTAGTGGGAGTTGGGGGAGGTGAGGTCTGCCACAGACACTGTATGCTTAAGAGCTGGGAGAAAGCTGAAGGCAGGAGACAGCAAGAGGCGTTTGCAGGTTGGTGTCCCAAAGCCAGAGAGGCAGGACTGGAGAAGGCTGAAGGCAGGAAGAACAGCAGAGGGAGTTACCTGCTGGCTCTGAGCCAGAACCGAGGAAAGAAGGCAGGGGAGCAGTGGAGGAGCTTACCTGCTGATGTCTCCAGGATCAGAGAGCTGGACCCAGGAGAGGGCTGGGGGAGTGAGGGATGCTCCCCTGGTAAAGATGATCTCCCAGCAGAGAGACTGTGGGGGCTCCCACTGGGAAGAGTAGAAGTTGCACTCCAATAGGAAGGGTTGGGGTGGCTGTCCAGGTACAAGGACAGAGGAGGACGACTGAAGAGTCTGGGCATGGTCAGAGGTGCTGGTGTGTGATATGTGGGGCGTCATGAGACAAGATGTCGGGTGATCTTAATGACTGTTTGCAGTGGGGTGAGAAATGAACTACATGTGTTTGGGACTTGTGTTTGGATGGTGTTCCCAATGTCTGATTATAAACCAGCCCTGAGGAGGGTACATTTGTGTCAAGAGAGCTTGCATAGAGTATCTGAAGGGGAAACTGAGGCAGGCGTGACTCTCATGCTGTGGCCTGCCGCAGGAGAGTTGCTCCAGGCAGGTGCTGCCCTAGGACAGTCCTCTTGGGAGCTGAGTTCTTTTGAAAATCTATCCCAAATCCATTGTAAACATTGTAGCAAAATGTATCAAACAGAATTTAAAAAAAAATTATCCCTTCAACTGCCATGTTTAGCACCAAAGATGGCTGCATTTTAGTGATGAGTGAAGTGGTCTCTGATTATAGGTGTCTTTTTTTATTTTTTTTTATTTTTTTTAATAGCACTTTCTAAAGCACTTAAAGAAAAGATATTATTTCTCTTAAGTCTGCAGATAGATGTTGCATCATCCATCACCTTTTAAGATTCTACGTGGACAAGGTCTTCAAACACTGTGAGACTGAGGATTCTCATGTCAACCGGAAAATCAGCAGCATAGCCAATTCTTTCCTCTTCATCAAGAAGAAATTCAGACAATGTGTATGTCAGGTTTCAATAAATCCCAGTTATCTCTAAAATGTATGTTAAATCCATTAATATGAGGGATATGAACAAACTTGGTATAGATTAAATAAATCAACTGGAACATTTCCTGAGGTTCCAAAAAGTTTGCTTAAGCGAGAGTTCATACCGCTAGGGGCTTCAACAAGGAACAGAAGCATCAAAACACCGGGAAAAGAATTGTTCACATGTACTCATTGTTGGGAATCTTTGAGATTTACCCTTGCAACATAGCTCCTATTTGAATCTGCAAAATAGTATTTAATTGGGATTTTGGGCTAGCCCTCGATACAGGGATGAATTTCATCCTTAGATGAGGCAGTCTGATTTAAGGGAATGATGTATTTTGCACAGTTTAGCAAGAGCTAGCCTATAAGCGTCTCCATATTAATCAGAAAGCTACAGCTTGTTAAAAGAGAAAAGCCTAATGAATTTGGTCTTATTTTTCTAGAATGAACAAAATGTGTGCAATTGTGGAGAGGAAGCAATAGAGAAATATAAACAAATTCTCAGCAATTACGGACAGGTAAATTGATGAGACTTTATTCGCTAATGCAAAGACTCGGTTCCTTTTTGCTCATTTCAAATTGCCATCATTATTTACCAAATATTTCTTTCAATCTACTTCCAGCTGAACACCACTTCTGCAGCAATGAAATCCCTTGGGGAGCTGGATATCCTACTAGACTGGATGGAAAAGGCTCATTAGAGAACAGAATACAATAACCAACATGCTATTTTTAAAGGTCCTTTAAAATTGTTCAGCTGCCATGGTGATGAGTGTGGAATAAGGTCTAAATCCAACTTTCTTTGACGATCTTCCTATTGACTTGAATTGACAATGTAAATGTTTAGACATCATCTTGCATAAAGAACGAATTATTTCAAGCTCACGTGTGGTTTTTCAAATCACAGCACTTACATTCCTGATTAGCCTTGAAACCCTTTCTCTGCTATTACGGGTAGTTTTTAATTATTCTTTTTAGTTGTGGTTAGCTGAGTCTCTTGTAGCAATGTAATGAAATTGTTTAGATTTGTGTGCTCTTTGGGACAGGGACTATATCTTCATCTGTATTTTGGAAAGCACACAACACACCTTGGGAGCTACTTCAATCTAGATATTAGTAAAGAATGATGCTTACAACCCTAGGGCTTAATCTTACAAGACCCCCTCAGGTAGTGAACTCCCATTGAAGCTAACAGGAGTACAGCCTGGGGAAGGCTTGCAGGATTGGTCCCTGTAACGGGTTGTGCTCACCACCGTGGCACCTCTTGCTGGTTGTTCCAGGAATTAGCCCTGTCCAGCAGCAGGGTGCCCGCCTGGTGGTGTCTCACTCTTGTTCAGGGGCAAACTGCAGTCCTTTGGCTGGCCACTTCCCTTGGCAGCCAGTGGGGCAAAGGGGAGGGGCCCCAACCCAGGGACCCTATAGCTGGCAGCTGCTCACTGCCTCTCCTTCCCTTGTGCCGCTACCTGCATTCCCTGGGCCACTTCCCTGTAGCCCCAGCACTTTCTCGGCCCCTGTGTGTCAAGGCCTCGGTCTGGGAGCCAGTGAGACTGGAGCTCCACTTGCTCCCCTGACCCTGCCCAGCACTACTGTCCCAGGTACTTCTCTCTACAGGCAGCCAGGCCTTCTCCCTCAAGCTCCAGGGAGCGAATGAGCTCCTCTTTGCCTTGCAGCCCTTCTTATAGGGCCCAGCCTGGCCCTTATTGGCTGCTTCCAAGCCTTCCTCTGATTGGCTGGGTTCTGCACAGTCGCTACAAGGGCTGCTATTAACCATTTGCCAGCCAGTGAGGGGCAGCTGCCTCATCGCAATCCCCTAATTTTTCTTTTTAAACCACAAAAGAATTACTATTGTCTCTTGAAATAATGCTTAGTGTCATTGTCTCTACATGTGAAACCATTTTCTATGTAAAATAATTTATTCTCAAACAGAAAAAGAACTGTTCTTCCCATATGTATTATCTGCAAGACACTCAATAAGTATATATTGTACTGATCAATTGCACTCATCTTAAATAAACACTATTCAAAATTATGCTAATTCAGCGTGGTCTGTGTTTGTGAAACTTCCCAACAATTATGTATCTGATTCTTGTTTGTGACTTATTTATGTTTTCTTGGAAACACATTCACTATTGCCAGCCCCACCCATTCAAAATTCCTGAGTCAGTCTGTGATGGGGTGTCCACCTTGCACAAGACTGGAAGGGGTTAAGATGGCCAAGTAGAGCCTGGGAGCAGGTAATTGATTGTTCCTGCCCAGCTGAGCCTGCTGTCAGAGGCAGCCTATAAAGCCAGGAAGCTAGCAACAGACAGGGGCAGCAGTCACTCCCTGGGAGGAGGGTTTGGAGCTGATACTCCCAGAGGAATGGGGGGAACCAGGAATGGTAGGAAGCAGTCCAGGGAAGGAGAAATGAGGGCTCGGAGTGTAAAGCCCAGAACTGCTGGGTTGAGGATCCCTGGACTGGAACCTGGAGTAGAGGGGAGGCCTGGTTTCCTCTACCAGCCAGGGCCGGTTCCAGGGTTTTTGCCACCCCAAGTGGCGGGGGGAAAAAAAAACAAAAAAAGCCATGATCGGCAGCACTTCAGCGGCAACTCTACCACTGCCACTTCATTCTTCGGCAGCAATTCGGCAGCAGGTCCATCCCTCTGAGAGGGACTGAGGGACCCGCTGCCGAATTGCCACCGAAGAGCTGGACATGCCGCCCCTCTCCATTGGATGCCCCAAGCACCTGCTTGCTGCGCTGGTGCCTGGAGCCGGTCCTGCCTGGGGCAGTGAATGGGAAGAATGCCTAGGACAGCTGAAAGAAAGACTTTGATATACCCCAGAACGGGGTGGGGTGGGGGGGGAGAGACACTGAGTGACCGGGCTGAGTCATGAAGAGGATGCTGTGGTTCCTGGAGGAAGAGAGGGGATGTGGACCAGAGAGAACGACAGAGTGACAGTGTGGGAATGGGCGTTGACCTGACGAGCTAATCCCCCGAGTCACCAGGAGGCGGCGCCATCCTAGCACCCTGTCACACCGTCCCAATGAGATTGTTTTTAAAGCCATGACACTTTGAAAAATAATGAACGCTGGATTCTTATTTGCCTTCTGGGTTTTGAGCCTTTAGGTGTCACATTTTTCAAATGTTTGACTCCAGTCATAAGGGCTAGAAACTTTGTTTACATGAAAACAGAGTCTTTCATAATTAGGACTTTAGGAGCTGGAATTACAAAATCAACTGCAAATATCAGACTTACTATGAAGTCACAAGAGTTAGCAATGGTACATATGACAAGATCCCGTGCGTTGCAGATGGCTTGTGTATTGTTCCCTTCACAGATGCAGCGGACATAAAAACGAGGTAAAATTCAGCTGGTGCAGAGCTGGCACTAGGGCTTTGCCGCTCTTGAGTCCCACGGAAGAGCTCAGAGTAGAATTTAGGTGAGACTTAAGTGGTGCACAGATGTTTGTTGTGGTTACATTGGGGCTTTGCCTGGGGAAAAAATTCACCCACTGCAACTTACAGTATATGCACTCAGTATGTTTTCACATGGATTATTCATTGACTTGCAATGGGGGAATTTGTTCCGGGGGGATGCATACCTGGAGGGTGGCATGGTCCATTGCAGCCTTATACAATGGCCATGAAATGTTACCCATCCTGAGAGAAAAACCAGCTCGTACTCCTTTACTGTAATGCTGATCGCAATGGAAAAAATGAATATTTCACTCATCCTTACTAGTCCCTAGTGGGGGAGTGGGTAGAGTGGTCTGATGACAGATGGGGTGATAAAGGTGACCAAAATAGCTAACTATTTGTCTGTCCTGTGCAGGGGGTATTTATTACACATGTGTAGATGAGCCAGATTCATTCCAACCACACACAGCCTGAGTATCTGGGGTCTATGCAGGCGGAGTGCAGGGAGGTTGTGAAGATGGAATTCACCCTGTCCCAACCTAGGTCCAGGGTACCATGCAGTTTCCTTCAGCTGTTATTCCCGCTAGGGGCTGGAATAGTGGCCAGGGTCCGTTGGTGCCACTTGCGTATGATACCGGTGTCATTGGTAGAAGAGAAGAAATAAGCGATTCCAAAGAACGTAAGGGCATTTAGGTGCATGCCACTGGTGCTGCAATCTGGAAACCCAAAGGAGATATTGATGAGATGTCTGGAATGTTTAGCTTCGGCTTGCTGCTGTTGATTTGTAGTCTATGGTGGCCACTGTATCTCAATGCGTTGTTTTTCCTTCTAAGGGGAATGGGGAAGCAAGTCACTTTAGCCTCCAATGGGCAGGACTGGGAAGATGGGCACTCTCACGAAACGTTTTGCCGGGCATTTCTTAAGGTGCTTGATATCTTGGTGCAAAATATATGAACTTTTCCAAGATACTGAATGTAAGCCAAGTGAGGAAATGAATGGTCAAAGGCAAAGCAGAAATCCCATGGGGATTCCACCTTTAATTTCATTTCCTTTACTCACCTGTATATAAATGGGAAGCAGCGTCGGAGAGACGGTATATCACAAGACAAGATAGAACACATCTTAAAACAAGGTAAGAGATTTTTCTCTATTATATCCTTTTACATTACTAGCTCTGTGTAGTTCATGTATATAATTATCCATAAACACACCAGTTAGGTATAAACACGCATTAGACTTATGCACTAGGCCAAATTCAGCCTTGGTGTGACTTCAGTAGCGTTAAAACAGATGGATTTGTTCCACTGAATATAGGACTAGACATGACTGTCTATCTACGGTACTTATATGGCCCTCCTCACCATGGTAATTGAACACTTCACAATTTGTATTATATACATGTGGTCACAATGCCCCTGTGGGGTAGGCTAGTGCTGTTGTTCCCATTTTACAGATGGTAAACAGAGAGAATGAGGGCTTATCTACATCAAGGTCTACCCTATGCATTTTTGTTGGCATAGCCATGTTGGTCAGGGGTGTGAAAAAACCATGCTCCCAGCCAGCATAGCTATGCTGCAAACGCCCTGATGTAGACGCAACTATGCTGACAGAAGAATGCTTCCGTCAGCATAATCAATGTCTTTCGGGGAGGTGTCTGCAGAAGTTCTGCTAAGGACTCGAGGGCTCTGCCTATATAGTATACCAGTATAGCTGTATTGGCAAAGCCTGTGTAGTGTAGACCAATGGTTCTCAACCAGGGGTACATGTACCCCTGGGGGTACGCAGAGGTCTTCCGGGGGTACATCAACTCATCTAGATAGTTACCTAGTTTTACAACAGGCTACATAAAAAGCACTAGCGAAGTCAGTACAAACTAACATTTCATACAGTGACTTGTTTATACTGCTCTCTGTGTACTATACACTGAAATGTAAGTACAATATTTATATTTCAATTGATTTATTTTATAATTCTATGCTAAAAATGAGTCAGCAATTTTCAGCAACAGTGTGCTGTGACACATCTGTATTTTTATGTCTGATTTTGTAAGCAAGTAGATTTTAAGCGAGGTGAAACTTGGGGGTATGTAAGACAAATCAGACTCCTGAAAGGGGTACAGTAGTTTGGAAAGGTTGAAAACCACTGGTGTAGAGTAGCCCTTAACTAGTGGGCTCTGTAATATAGACTCAGCCTTATGTTGGCATCTTGCACCCCCTCCATTCCTCATCTAATCCTTCTCCCCAAGTACCTGCAGAACGAGGTGGCTTCTAAATGAATCCACCTCACCATTTATTTTTAAAAGTCTTAATGCTTTGTGTAAAATGTCAATAAAAATGACTCAGCCGCATGAGAGGCAATGGAATCCTGTGAAGAGGGCCCCAAACCAAAACAGCATGGGAGTGGTGGTAGGCTTTATTCTGGTGTTCTCCAGGAGGGATGAATTTCACCTTCATTCCATCAACTCATCCACTTGCCTATCTCCATTACACCATGAATCATGGGGCAGTGACTTACTCACCAAGTTTTTGTTCCTCCCAGGGAGGAGGGTGAACTGTGACAATGTCATACAAGGAAATAAAACCTTATGGTGACAAATTCCCTAACCGCTTTCAGGGGGTTTATGATGTCTCAAAAAAAAAAAAAAGGATGCATTCATAGCTTTGAGTGTTTAGCTGTTCCTCACATTCCATTCGGGACCTGCTCCCATTGAAATAGATAGCACATACAGGTGCTTAGAGAATTTGGTGCCATAAGGTTAAATTTCCTTGTATGACACTGTTATGGGGTTCTGAGGTGTTCACTCTCCTTCCTGGGGAGCAACAGAAACTTGGTGCCTCAGCATGGGGGAGATGGATAAGACACCTCTCTAGGTCCCTTCCAGCCCTTCATTTCTATGCAGTCTCCTAATTTCAGATCGAGGTGCTTATATTGAAATACAAGCAAGAAACAGTCAATAAACCGAACATTTCTATCACCCCTTGAAATAATTGCCATGGTCCCTGCATCTCTTTCTCTCTGGCTTTCCTTCCATTCATCCGTCTATCTAAGTTCAGGGTTACAAATGTAGAAGTGATGTCTAAAGGGGCATGTCAGTGACACATTGGTAAATGGATGAATTGAAGTGAATCTATGGCTAGGTCTACACTACCCGCCTGAATCGGTGGGTAGAAATCGATCTCTTGGGATCGACTTATCGCGTCTCGTCAGGACGCGACAATCGATCCCCGAATCGACGCGCTTACTCCACCAGCGGAGGTGGGAGTAAGCGCCGTCGACTGGGAGCCGCGGCAGTCGATTTTGCCGCCGTCCCCACAACAGGGTAAGTCGGATCTGATACGTCGAATTCAGCTACGCTATTCGCGTAGCTGAATTTGCGTATCTTAAATCGACCCCCCCCCGTAGTGTAGATGTAGCCTCAGTGAATGTAGAGAATGTCTTAGCAGGTGTAACATGTATGTTGGAAGGAAAGGAGGGACGAAGATGGGTTAGCCTACAGTAACTTAATCTCCCTCTAGACATAGGACTCCACTCTGAATTTGAACCCCAGTGTTTACAGCATCGGTTTTCTACGTTGCAAAATAATGATTTGACTATGTAACCCAATGAGCAATGTTTGATTTCCTACTGAACAGTTGTCCCGGCTAGAAGCGAGTTTCTGTAACCTGCAGAGAAATGAAAAGTTCTTGCCTCTTCTGTGTCAACTCTGCTGCACTTCTGCTGTGTCTGAAACTCCGCGCCAGCCTCAAAAAAACTCCACTTGGGCCACTGTGTGATCTCCGTGAATAGCCATGAAATAAGGCACAGCTTTGCAGCCATTAAAGAAATGACTGTGAGTATGGACTATTTGGAAATGCATCTGCAGCAGTAGCTCAGGATCATGCTGAGCAGCGCTATTGGAAGATCATGTGTAAAGGCAAACCTTCCCGCAATGACGTCTATCTGATGCTTTTTATTTCTTTCCCCCTCCTGTTCAGCAATCTAAAGATGAACGTACTGACATCAGAATCTTACACAAATCCTATTCTTTGCAAGACACTGAGGTACATTCAATCTCTATCTACTGGCCAGGTGAGTTTGGAGAGGGGGAAGATGGAATTTGAGGGGTAACAGCCCTTGAAAGAGGGTCTGGCTTGGATTCTTCTCCACACCCTGTTGCTTAGTCTTGATTTGCACCTTCTTTGATGCTCAAACCTCCCTATCTATCCGCACCTCTCCCTTCCCCCCAAAATCGGCCTAGAATTCATTGAGGATCCAGCCCTAGTGACCATAGAGGAGTCAGGTGCGCAGATACTATGGTGAAGGGCAGCAGTTTAAAACCCTAAGATACAATACAGAGCACCTGTTGTATATTGTGCTGTACTGTGCTCATTTGCGGTGTAGTGACCTTATTCACAGACGTAGTCCTACTGATGTCAAAGGTCTACCCATGTGAATAAGGACTACTTGTATGAATGAGGGTCTAGGACTAGAAGTGAAGTGAGGCACAGTTTGCTGAGGGTTAAATTCATACATGTGCAGAGGGTTAGCATAAGACCAATGCAACATTTAAGTCCCTGTGTAGCAAGGGTGAATTCCATCCATATACTTGGGTATCATGTAGACAGATGGCTACATAATACATGACTCCTTGGTTTTAACAAGGATTTTTGCCCTGTGTACTGAGATGATTTTCTTTTTAGCCTATGGACAGGTGTTGTTTCCTTCGTCACTTGTTAAGATTTTATCTGGCTACCGTTTTCAGCCACTGCAAGGCATCCAGTCCCCGCGCCAGCAGGAAGGTCAGCAGCATAGCCAACTCCTTTCTCAGCATCAAGAAGGACCTGAGGCTCTGTGTAAGTCAGAGGGACTGAGCCAAATTCTGCTCACAGCCACACCAGTGCAAACTTGGA
Source organism: Emys orbicularis (assembly GCF_028017835.1). Classification (NCBI taxonomy): domain Eukaryota; kingdom Metazoa; phylum Chordata; order Testudines; family Emydidae; genus Emys; species Emys orbicularis. The sequence continues at coordinate 144,463,952 of NC_088686.1, forward strand.
GTAAAGCCACTGAAGTGAATAGAATCACTCTGGATTTACACTGAGGTAGAAAATCTGGCCAATAATATATAGAATAAATTCTAATTATGGGCCAGATTCCGCCCCCATTACTTGCCCTGAGTAGCTCCTTACTCTGGGAGGAAACCCATGGGATTACTTGAGAAGTATGGTACTACTCAGTGTGAGTAAGGGTAGCAGAACTTGGCTCTACAATGAGGTATTGTTCATGCCTGCGTATCTGTCATTAATTACCTTCCCTTTGTCCCTGTCCAGCATGAAGTCAGCATGTGCCACTGTGGAGAGGATGTGAAGCACAAATGTGGACAAATCCTGAGCCAGTATGAAAAGGTAAATCACTCTTTGCTTTCTGACGTAGCTAATGCATGTGCAGAGAGCTTCTCATGCTGGAAGCAGGAGTCTGGCTTTATTAGATGACAGCTGAAATGATGCTGACTTGGGATTCTATCTTTCCTCTCTGGAGCACCTCTGATGGAAAGTGCCCTGTGAGACTCTTGCTCTGCGGCTGCCCAGGCTGTAACTATTCTGGGTTATGTAAAAAAGCCATTAGTCCTCAGAGCTGTCAATGTGTTGAGTTCCTCTAGGTGGCACCCACAGACTCTTCAGAGCAGTGCGTGTTGTCTGGGGTTCTCTGCTCAGTGTCCCCTCCTGGATCCCTTGTTCTAATCCTACAACCTTCACTCTCAGCCTTGTTTGTTCGTTGTTGATTCCCCAGGCTTGGTTGATTTCTGGGTTCTGTGGCCTCACCCTCACCGGGTAGGGAAGACCTTTGGTGGAGCTCTGCCTCCCAAAGCCAGTCATCAAATAGGCTGGCACCTTTCACCAGCACTAAAATTAACTTTAAAATAAAAAAAGAGAAGAAGATGAAACAAGCAGCTGAGGTTCAGTGTGAGGATGGGGAGGGCGTGGGTGAGCACACGCACATGCATGAGAGCACGTGTGAGAGTTATTTTCATCCGTTTCTCAGAGTGGCAACTGAATATTTATTGCTGTCTTGGTTGCAGACACTTGTTCTAGGGCCTTGTTGGGAAACCAAATGGCCCTCTAAAAATAAGCCTCTGTTGTTATAACCGAACTAGCTGTTCAGCGAGCAATCCTCTCCGTTCCCTTTCAGATGGACGTAGCCTCTGCAGGTCTGAAGGCTCTTGGGGAGCTGGATATCCTATTAGACTGGATGGACAAGGCTGATTAGATGGAAATCTAGAACTGCCATCCTGCAGGGCTCCATCTTGCCACCTTAGGAAAACTCTTATTGAATACAGCATGAGTAAGACACAGGATTGGGTCCTAAATCAGGCTCTCTAAAGAGTTCTTTTACGGCCTGAATTCCTGCTTCCATTGAAGTCAATGGGAGAGTAACTGTGAACCTCAGTAGGAACAGGATCAGGCCTTTCATCGGCAGAGCTGAGGGTGCCCAGCACCTCACCGCAGAAGGCACTCAGCACCCTACATGATCACACCCAGAACCTCTGTGGCTCCAGTCCAACAAACGCAGCTGTGTAACTTGAAGCATGTGAATAGTCCTAGGGAAGTCCTCTGTGCTCCTGCTTAAGTGTTCAGCAGGATGGGGGCCTGTGGGCCCAGTTCAGCCCAGGTGTAACCCTCAGGTCTAATTAAGCTGCGCGACACAGTCCTTGTTTTACCTCGTTTTTATCATGCCATGCAATTGGCTTTTATAATTTCTTATGACAGAGAAATATTTTCTACAATGCAGATTTTCTTTCCAGTTTTTATTATTTATTAATTAATTTATTTATTTGTATTAATTTTATTTATTGGCCCTCCAGCTTAGTGTTGTTCTGGGCTAAATGTATATACAATGTACCTTTAACTTATTGTTAAAGCCAGCAAGCGAGGTGTGCTCCCCATTTGTGTTACATTTGTGGGGCATCGGACAAGCGCGTATTGTACGAACCCCTCCCACTTTTCTGAAATAAAAAGTACTGGAATGACGATATTGTGCCTAGCCTGCGTGTGAAAATGTCCCTTAGCCAAACCCCAAACAATAATACAGTGATTAATAACAGCCTGTGATTATATAGAACCATCCATTCAAAGAGGTCAAAGCACTTTACAAACATAAATGAATTAAGCATCCCAAGAGCCCTGTTTAGGCAAGGTAAGATTATCCCCTATTTACAGGTGAGGAAGGAGAGGCAGAGGAGTGAAGCGACTGTTTAAAGTCAAACAAGAAGGTTCTGGAAGTGCTGGAAAAAGAACCCAGGTGTCCTAACTTTCATCCATTGTTTTAAACATAAGCTCATCCACTAGTGTCCCCCAAATGTCTCCACTCATGTCCTTATCTAACCAATCAAAAAGTGGCTGCCTGAAGAAATAGCACTGACATCTCTCATCCGGGTAGGCATTCATACCACTTTCATCACCATGGTATCGGAGTGCCTTCCTGCTATAATGCATTAATAAATGAGTCAAGATGAACCCAGTTTCATTTATTTAGGGCATCCATGAGAGCATGCTTCCTATGCGGCCCATAGGCATTTTGTGGTTTCAGGCCTGTGGTAAGTGTGTGTAACAGATTAGCACGGGCATTTTGCCAGAGCACTCATGTAATTTGTTCCTGGTATCACTGTAGTCTGAATATTTAGGATGTTGAAATTCCCCCTGCTGAACTTGTCCCATGCTGGAAAGTTCAGCTCAGGGGTGGGAGCAGCATCCGGGGTTTGGGTTTGGCCCATTTAGTTCTGCAGAGGAAAAGCTCACTTCAAAAACCATCTAGAACAAGACATGCCTCTTATACCAAAAGGCTAGGCTGCTTTTCCTGGGACAGGAAGAGAATGATCTTTCCTTGCCTCTCAGTTTTCAGAGACTGCTGGATGGCACAGTGACTAGGATGGTTCCAGCAGCTAAACAGACATCCATCAGATCCACTTCAGCATTGTACATACCCTCATGAGATGGAGGCTTGCATTTTGCAGTGTCTCCTTTTCTCTGGGTAACTGGCCAGTATACTCGAATGGTCACCAAGCTCCGGAGGAAGGAATTTGAGGGAAAGGACACCATATTTTTATCAGCATAAGAGGACAGTCCTAGACATTTGTATAACTGAGTGAGTTTGTGTTTCTATTCAGTGTGGCCAACTCCTGTGATTTTATCGTGATTCTCATGAGTTTATATCGATTATCACTTTTTTTTTTTAAGTGTTTCTCTTAAAGCCCCAGCTGCTGGAATTATGCTATTGCATGAGATTCTCAGCTTTAATTAAACAAAAAATTTTGCCTGAGTGGGAGAGAAAAAAAAACAACTGGAAAAATAAAGCAAGTTCAACCTCGCAGCTGAAAAGTCAGAAGACAAATAAAAAACCCCCAATATTTATTGGAGGGGGGAAACACCTCATTTTTAAACTCACATGATTTTGGGGGACTGGACTCAACTGGGATTTTTGAACATTTGGGGTTGGCAATACTGTTTGTTAAGAGACCCTACACAACCAAGCACAGGAGCACTGAGACAGGACTTTACCAATGAATACCCCCAGACACTGAAGCCTTTGGAAAGGGCTCAGTGCCCCGCACTGGCCTCAGGGACTGCAGTCAGCACCATTAATAACATTGTCAGTTCCTACCATTAAAGTGCTGAGGTTCATGTGAGCCTCCTTTTCATGCCCTGCCCCTCTCTTCCCACAATGCCTCATTCTTCATGGGCCCATAAAGTATCTTCCAGACCAGAGGATAACCCTAGTCACCAAAGTCTTCCCCACCTCCGCTGCTCCATTGGTTGGCCTGCTGCTGGCAAAGGCAGTTTCTAGTGAGGCCATAGAGGTGGTTTTCAGGGGCTCTTCCTCAAGTGGTTTCTTATCCTCCTCACTGCTCCTGCAGGGAAGACTCTGTCTTACAGAGTTGTGTAATTCTATCCATGCCATATGGAAATAAGCTTCCCATGTCATTAAACAGAAGTTGCCTAATGCTTGGGATTTCATCACTGTCAGCCCAATCCTAAGAGAGTCCAGCAAAGACCTCATCCATCCTGTGTGCATCTAGGCTGCCCTGCCTCTCCACGTACGTGTTGGGTCCTTGTAGCAGGTGCAGTTAGATTTTTAACTGGAGCCAACTGAATCGTTTGCTGCAAAGAAGGCTCTTTTTTTCTGTTTTCAAACTGACTCCGATTTCTAAGGATGCCTTTGCTACTCATAAGTGTTCGTGTGAACGCACTTCACGCTAACTGGGCTTTACTCTGATTCGTTTTAAAAAGGAAAAGCTTAAAGCAAAGACATTCTGAACCTGAGACCAAGTCCTTTTGGAAGCTCAGAAAGATGGAGCAGGGACCATCTCTTTGTTCTGGGTTTGTACAGCACCCAGGACAACATGCCCAGAGCTCCTGCAATATAAACAGCGCAAGATGTTAAGGTGGATAGATAGATAGATGATTATAACTATTAAAATCCTATTTGAAATGTCCTTATGTCTAAATTGGAAATGAAACACAACATGCAAGATATTTTTAATCATTTTAAGGAAGCATGTGGTCATAATTTGCCTCGAAAACTCCCCATTCTCTTTTAGATTAAAAGTTCCTGTAATTATTCTGGCTAAGTCAGCATTTCTATCCACCATATCCCACCCTCATTCCCCCACTGTGGTATATAGACTCTATACAACCCTGCTGTTCACACATGGGGTCCAGTCCAACAGCCCTTACTCACACAAAATAATTCTTACTTGTGTGAGTAACCCCATTGACTTGTATTGACTTCATTGGGACTATGTAGTTGACTAAAAACTATCCATATGAATAAGGGTTGCAGGATGGGCCATTATTCTGTACTAGACATTGTTGGCATTGTGGTCATTATCTCTGAAGTTAGAGTCAAAAGTTAAAGAAAGGATATAAAAATACTTAAAAAAAATCATACAATGCTGCCATCTAATGGCAATCCTGATGTTGCAATAATTCAAGTTGAAAAGGTTAGTTGAGTGCAGATTGTGCGCTCAAAAGGGAACATGGGTCCAAACATTGCTTCCTTTTCCACCATTGTAACTCCATGGATTTTCAGCTTATCGCTTGTGTAATTGAAAACAGGATCTGGCCCGTAAATCCTGCTCTACAGAGCTTCAGGCTAGATTTGCAAAGGTATTTAGGCATTTAAAGATACAGATAAGCAACTATTGGGATTTTCAAAAGCTCCTAAGTTGGTTAAATAATATATATGGAGATATACCTATCTCATAGAGCTGGAAGGGACGCCAAAAGGTCATCGAGTCCAGCCCCCTGCCTTTACTAGCAGGACCAAGTACTGATTTTGCCCCAGATCCCTAAGTGGCCCCCTCAAGGATTGAACTCACAACCCTGGGTTTAGCAGGCCAATGCTCAAACCACTAACATTGTGGCTTTCGCATGGGACATGGTACAGCAGATATGATTTTTGCTGCTCACCAAATACACTACAATGGTAAACTACAAAGAGATGCCTTATTGAAATCAATTGGAATTCGGTACCTAAGCTGCTTAGGTGCTTTTGAAAATCCCAATAGATGCCTATCTGCATCTTTAGGTGCCTAAATACCTTTGAAAATCTGGCCCTTACTGTACATAGCATTGGCTTTGTCTCGCAGTAATTATGCATTTCTTTTAACTACAGATTTTGTTTGCAATATGTTGCAGGTCAGGAGTTTACTTCTGATTTTTTCCTTATTATCACACAGCATACAAATGAACAGAAAGGTGTGTCATGGACCAGAGGATATCAGGTGAGAGCAGGTATGAGAGTGTAGATTTGTACAACCAGGGCAGATTTGCAAAACATTGGTCAGGGAGAGTGGTGGAAGAAGTTTGCATGGCCACTGCCTATGCTGGTTCCACCCTGGAGATAAGCAGAAGACTTCACTCTCAGGAGCTAGTGGCCTAGCCAGGGCCGGCTCTAGGTTTTTTGCCGCCCCAAGCAAAAAAAATGTTGGCTGCCCCCTGTCCCAGCCCTGGGCTCCTCGCCGCACCCCCCTGCTGCCCCAGCCTTGGGCTCTCCCCACCCACCCACCCACACCCCCTGCCGCCCCAGCTCTGGGCTCCCTCATTCCCCCCAACCATTGCCCCCCCCACACACCTCCTGCCGCCCCCGCCCTGGGCTCTCTCCCCACCTCCCCCACCTGCACCCTCCTTCCGCCGCAGCCCTGGGTCACTGGTAACTCGCTCCCACGGCAGGTCATTCAGCATGAATTTTACATGTGCACAGAACACAGACAGGATTGGTTCCCGTATGGTTACAGAACTGCAGTAAAGTGGAACAATTTTCAGCTTGTGTGATTGGAGGATATCTGGATGCATATTATAAGACTGTCCTACATAAATGAGGAAAAGTTGAGGTGCCTTTATTATTCTTTTCTTCCACTCTTTCTTTCTATGGGGAATTTGCCAATGCAATATCACTGTCTTCCTTTTAAACAAACAAACAAACAAACAAACAAACAAACAAACAAACAAACAAACAAAAAGGCAATGGCTGTTGAAAATAGCAATTCCAGTCCTAATAACCACTGGGAAGCATTTCTTGCTCAATTTTATCCTACTTTTTCTACAGCAAGTTACAGTGGATCAGTATATTTGATTTGGGAGAAATGAAGTAACAGCTGCCCAAACTGAGCTTGAGCACTCCTGTTGGTTCTCAGCTCCCATGCTGGATCCCTGCCGCCCCTGCAAATGGGCTGCCCCAAGCATGTGCTTGCTTTGCTGGTGCCTAGAGCCGCCCCTGGGCCTAGCATCATTTGCCAGCACTAAATTAACACAAAAATTCATTTAATATCTAGGTAGCTAGCTAGATTTCTTCATATATAAGCATTAAATCTGAATTTCTGCTCTCCTAAACTACTCTTTTTCTTCTTCAAATAGTTTCCTATGCCAAACTGGACCCTGCCTGGGGTTACCTCCTCTGATGCTGTGTGTAATCTGTCTTGTCACAATCAGGTCTATGTATTTTTCCTTCCACTTGTCTCACTGTCAACGTGCTGTACAATAGTGTCTCAATCCAGAATGGGTGCGTTCACCCCCATGTGCTTTGAGATCACTTCCCAGAGTCGGTGTTCAGCATTGCGGTGCCTGAGGGCAGCTTGTACGATTGTATTCGTCACATGTTTCCTGTTTTCAAGTCAGAGCAACAAAACACGAATGGGGTGGTGACTTAATCACTTCATCTTCAGGAAAAGCTGCTTGTCACAGAATAAATCCAGATCAGGTTCTTGATTCCGGAGAACAGTTCCAATGAAAGCAATGGGACTGCTTCTGTATTGGCCTGATCCAATGGAAAGTGAAAGTCTTTCCATTGACTTCAGTGGGCTTTGGATCAGCTAAGCAAGGACAGCAGGATTGGGCCTCGCATCTTGGCGGGCCACACATTCATAGTTCGGACTGAATTCCTCTCAGGGTCCAATACACTTAATTCCAATATTTTTGCATTAATATCATTCACCAGATTAAATTGATTTAATCCATTGGGAAGAAGGACGGTCTTGGGGCAAGTATCAGAGGGTGTAGCCGTGTTAGTCTGTATACACAAAAACAACAAGGAGTCCGGTGGCACCTTAAAGACTAACAGATTTATTTGGGCATAAACTTTCATGGGTAAAAAACCTTTTTACCCACAAAAACTTATGCCCAAATAAATCTGTTAGTCTTTAAGGTGCCACCGGACTCCTTGTTGGTCTTGGGGCGGACACACAAATCTGGGAGTCAGCAGATCTGGCTTCAATTCCTGGTCTCAGGCTTCCTTGGGACAGGTCACCTCCTCCCTCTGTGCCTTAGTTTCTCCCTCTGTGAAATGGGGATTGTATTTCTCCCCAACCACAGATGGGGGAGGGGTTGTGAAGCTTGACCCACTAATGTTGGTAACAGGCCTTGAGAGACGCAGGTAGGGATAGAGCTGGTTGGAATATGGTGTTTCAGTGAAGCTGAACCGTTTTGTGGAGACGTATTGGTTTCCACAAAAGTTTTGTTGAGAAGGTTTTTAGGTCTAGCCGGGGTGGGGGAGAGGGAGAGTCTCTCTAAGGGTAGGTCTACACTTGGAGCGGGGGGTGTGATTCTCAGCTGGAGGAGATGTACTCACACGAGCTCTCATCGAGCTAACAAGTTAAAAATAGTGTATAGTCGCGGCAGTGGGAACAATGGGAGAATGTGCCCATCTGAGATGCTAGGCACCTCCTTGGGGTGGCTAACCTGTCCAGCCGTTTGTGCTGTCATGGCTACACTCTATTTTTAGCATACTAGCTTGATCACAGCTAGCGCAGGTATATGTCCTTGAGCTGGGAATAATATCTCCAGCTGAAGTGTAGACATACCCTAAAACTGGGCAGCTAGGGTAGTGGCTGGGATGTGGGAGAAGCAGGTTCAAATCCCTGTTCTACATGGCTTGGAGTGATCTGGGATGAAAAGCTCTGGTCTGATTCAGGCAGAGCAGGGACTTGAACCTGGCTCTGCTACAGCCCAGGTCGGTACTCTAACCCCATCAGTTTACAGATCACATGTCCTTGTGTTTTCATTCCAATGCAGAACAAAAACAAAGTTAGAAACTTGTCACACAACAGAACTGTCGTTCCCTGGGCAGCTCTAAGAGTTTTAGAAGCCCTGGGTAGAGACTGAAATGTTAAACTATTGTTTAAAAGATTGTGTAGTGTCATATGCCTTTTTATCATCTGTAATGAGATCACACTAAATATATTTGGACACATGCACAATCAGTGAGTGAGTCCAAGTTTTAGATGGAGGGATTTGAAGACAGGATTCCTGGGCTCTGTTGACGTGTTCCTGTGATACTTTGTGGAAATGACTTATACATTTTCATGTGCATCAGTTTCACGCATCTGAAAAAAAAAACCTTACTTCCCTGGGATGCTGGGAAAAGTAATAAACTCCCATTCATAAAGTACATGTGTTAGGTGTTGAAGCAGTGTCAAACAGAACTGAGTGAATAATTGATTGTTTGATTTGGGAGGGACAACCCAAATATGTGTTGTTTTCATTTCATTTTGAACCTACGCTGATTTTTTTTTTCTTGCTGAAACAAAAAAATCAAGCAATTTTCATTAGGGCTGAACAAAATGTATTCAGTGTGGTTTCAAAATGACATTTCAAAATGAAACTGTTTGGAAGTGAAATGTCAAAACAGTTCATTTAGAAAACATAGAAACAAACTGTTTTGGCTTTTTCAAAAAAAATCCTTGTTTTTCATTTGGCTGAAATTATTCACCAAATTTGACCCATATTTGTGAATAGTTTCTGTTGCCCCAAAATTGCGTTTTTTGGGACTTTACCATTCAACCAAAAAAATTCACGCAGCTCTAGAGAACTGCGCTATCTGATACTATAATTCCCCTTTGCTTGCAGTGTAATTGCATGAGTTTTATTTGCCTGCAGTATCTTTGGTGTTCTGCTCCCATCCTATGTCAAATGCTAGGCAATAGTTAAGCAAGGTGAGTAATTTAATGGAGACTTACAAGGAAGTTCTGTTAGTGGTTCAGTAACTGGCACTTTCTCTTTTGAGTCCATGCTTAGCCAATGACCAAACTTAGGGCTAGGTACTGTGCCAGGTTTCCGATGAGATGGCAAACTGAGATGTCAATCATTTAATGTGGATTGTTGCAACGGCCGAGCTGTGTGTTGGAGACTCAGGACTGGACTAGCAGAGCATGCTGCTTAGGGTGACCAGATGTCCTGATTTTATAGGGACAGTCCCAATATTTGGGGCTTTTTCTTATATAGGCTCCTATTACCCCCCACCCCCTGTCCCCATTTTTCACACTTGCTGTCTGATCACCCTAATGCTGCTTGTCAGGGATGAGGTGTATTGGCAAAGTTCACTCTCTCTTTTGCAGAATGACACAACACAGGAGTGTGGGCAAGAACAGGGCAGAGAGGGAGATGCTTCCAGGTGGGCTGAGGATGGAGCAGACTTTTTTTTTTTTTTCCTTCTCAGGAAATTCCCAACCTTAAGCACTTCCCTCCAGCTTCCTTGCTTGCCACTCCCCGGGGGACACTCTCCATGTACACGCCTTTTTCCATTGCACCAGAGCCATTTGCTCATTTCCAGCAACTCTGTGCAGGCTTGAGCCTGTCACCCCACTCATTCCTTTCTGTATCTAAGTACATGGTCCATTAGGTCCTTTTACAACAAGTGAAAACATAGTGATACGAGAGAAACCGGTCCAAGCAGCAGTCTTCCCTTGTGGAGAAGTATAGGGAATATAGATTTTATATATAATTTTTCTATTGAAAAGATTAAGTATTGTCACTTTTTTTTTAGCTACATTCAGGAACAGCAGTATTTAATAGACATTGAAGAGGTTGGCTTCATGGCAGATCGATAGGATTTTATAGGGTGAAAACAACAGAGTTCTATAGAAATTAGAGTTAATCTAATATTAATTCAATAGAGATGAAACCAGCAGGGTTTTACAGAAATGACTCTAAACTCCTATAGATTTCAATAGAAAATGCTAACCATTCAGTAGGTTTTGAGGAACGTTATAGAAGGGATTTAAGTTTTTGTTAAATTCTATAGGACTTTTCCATAAGGAATGGGACAAATTCATCCCTGTATAACTCTTTGAACCTTCTGTTTGATAAGCTAAATAGATTGAGCTCCCTGAGTCTTTCACTGTCAGCATGTTTTCAAATCCTTTATTTATTCTTATGGCTCTTCCCTGAACTCTCTCCAATTTTTCAACATCCTTCTTGAAGTGCGGACACCAGAACTTAGGGTGACCAGATGTCCCGATTTTATAGGGACAGTCCTGATTTTTGGGTCTTTTTCTTATATAGGCTCCTATTACCCCACCACCCCCATCCCGATTTTTCACACTTGCTGTCTGGTCACCCTACCAGAACTGGACACAGTATTCCAGTAGCAGTTGCACCAGGGCCAAATAAAGAGGTAATATAACCTCCCTATTCCTACTTGAGAGTCCCCCGTTCATATTACCGAGGATCACATTAGCCCTTTTGGCCACGGCATCGCATGGGAGCTCGTGTTCAGCAGATTATCCACCATCACTCCGAAAGTCTTTTTTAGAATCGCTGCTACCTAGGATAGAGTCCCCCCATCCTGTAAGTATGGCCTATATTCTTTATTCCTGGATGTTACTAGACCTTACAAATGGCTGCACTGATAAGCTTAGGGGACAACTAACACAACTGTGATGTAAAGCTGCCCTGAGGCCACAAGGGAAGGGCTGGTCCAGGGAAAACACACAATTAACATTCAAACTATTTTCAAAGAAGAGAGTTTAATCACTACAGTCCTATTCAGTATGGGCCAGACTCCTCTCAGGTGTGAAGCCAGAGGAGTAAACTCAGGAATTAATTTGGCTCTGACTTCCACTCTCAAGGAAGGCTCCACATTTGGGTCTTAATGCTGAAATCCCAGAACCCTGACTTTAGAAACAAATATCTTCCATTGTTGTATGCAGTATTGTTGTAGCCATGTCAGTCCCAGGATATTAGAGAGACGAGGTGGGTGAGGTAACATTTTTTACTGGACCAACTTCTGTTTTCTCACCAAACTCAAGTTGGTCCAGTAAAAGATATTACCGCACCCACCCTGACTCTTTGGAAGAAAACAGCAGACAAATCATCAGTGGCTGAATTTCTTTCTTTCTTTCTTTCTTTCTTTCTTTTACTAACATCTCAATGTGCATGTGCTTATAAGTGTTTGTGTCGATATCTATACACCTATTGTATATATACGCACATACTCTCTCTCTCCTGTGTGTAAATACACACACACACACACACACACACACACACACACACACACACACACACACACACACACACAGAATTAAAAGTCACACAGTCTCCATAACATTTTATAATACACTTAGAGAGGGTACCATTCACGTAAAATGCTTAACAGATTATTTTAAAAAATAATTCCAGAGAATAAGTCTAGACGTACCCTATTCTCTTTAGTTTACCCCATCATAGTCTGTCAGATGTATACATCATAAAGACAGAGTGAGTCCAGTGGGATATGGGAATATGAATTTCTTTCTATCCTACTGCTCAAACACCTCTGCCCCTTGTTTGACATCTCCACCAAACTTTCACCAGCGGATCAGACTCCACAACCTCCCACTTGTTTTAGAAACATAAACTGAAAAACTTGCATCCCAGAGAAACTTACGTCCCAGCTTTGTTGAAACTATTTCATCAGGGCTATTTCCTAACTTGCGTTATCTACAGACCATTCTGTCTATCTACCCCACCATCTCATTGACAATATAATAGTGTAAACACAGCTATTTTTAAACCGGTGCATTGATAAATTGCTTCTTCATGCCTCCCTACCCTTTTTTGATGTAAGGCCAGGACAGGAGCTATGAGAATCACTTGTATTTTTAATGGTTTTTGGTGTCTCAGAACTTCAGCACCACCTGGGGTCAAGAAAAGAGATTAGAATGTGGAACTGCCCTAAATTAGATTGTGGAACTGCACAAAAGCAGGGCTAATCAATTATTGTTTGTCAAGGTCCAAATTTCTTGGTCAAGGTATTGTCAAGGTCCAGACTCCAGAGAATATAATACAAAAACAATAACAATAATGATAATAAGTAAATAAAAAGATGTTGCGGTCTGTTCAAAAGCATCTGGCGGTCTGGATTTGGCCCATGGACAGCTGATTGACTACCTCTGCACTAAAGCAACACATGCTTGATACGCTAAAGGTCAGATTTTTAGAAGCACGCGACCCAAAGTGCTGAAGTTGAGCTCTTTTGAAAATCTGGCTGTAAGTGTCACAAGGAAAACTACAGGGTGCTAAGCACATCTGAACATCTTGCCCTAATATGTAAATAAATATTCCTGAGTAATATCCCGTAATGATAATGGAGTAGAAATGAGTTTCTATAGGTGTCTGGCTGACTGAGTTTCTGGTGCAATGATTATTTCATTGCTGCTGGGATTTCATTACGTAGTATAATTAAGGAGGTGTTCAGGTGCCTAGTGCCTTGGAGAGGCAATTTTTGTTAATAATTTTACGTCTAAATAAATAAATGAGGAGTCTGGGTGCTGGTGGCTGCCCAGCTGCTAATGGAGCTGATTTGTTCCTCCTTGACTAAGTCACAGGTGCAGCATACTGGGAATCACTCAGAACCTGTAGGACACTGTTGGAATATAAGAAACCTTACGAGAATGTCAGGCTAGCCTGGGGAGCTCTTAAGGGAGGCTTTGTTAGTCTCCTGTAGCTGCCGGGCTCAAGACTAGAACTGGGTGAAATTTTTTGACCACAACTTTTTTCTGTGAAAATTGCAGGTTCAGCCACACTGAAACAAATTTTGTGAATTTGTGCTGATTTTTGCCAAATTGATCATTTTGGGGGGGGAAATTGGGAAAAAATCAAATGTTTCCAATATTTTGATTTGAAACAATTTATTGTTTCAAAATTTAATTGCTTAAGAACATAAGAATGGCCCTACTGGGTCCATCTAGCCCAGTATCCTGTCTTCCGACAGTGGACAGTGCCAGGTTCCCCAGAGGGAATGAACAGAACAGGTAATCATCAAATGATCCATCCCCTGTCACCCAATTCCCAGGCTTCTGGCAAACAGAGGATAGGGACACCATTCCTGCCCATCCTGGCTAATAGCCATTGATGGACCTATCCTCCATGAATTTATCTAGTTCTTTTTTGAGCCCTGTTATGGTCTTGGCCTTAACAACATCCTCTGGCAAGGAGTTCCACAGGTTGACTGTGCGTTGTGTGAAGAAATACTTCCTTTTATTTGTTTTAAACCTGCTGCCTATTAATTTCATTTGGTGACCTTTAGTTCTTGTGTTATGAGAAGTAGTAAACAACAATTCCTTATCTACTTTCTCTACACCAGTCATGATTTTATAGACCTCAATCATAGCTCCCCTTAGCTGTCTCTTTTCCAAGCTGAAAAGTCCCAGTCTTATTAATCTCTCCTCATACGGAAGCCGTTCCATACCCCTAATAATTTTTGTTGCCCTTTTCTGAACCTTTTCCAATTCCAATATATTGTTTTTGAGATGGGGTGACCACATCTACACACAGTATTCAAGATGTGGGCATACCATGGATTTATATAGAGGCAACATGATATTTTCTGTCCTATTAGTTATCCCTTTCTTAATTATTCCCAGCATTCTGTTCTCTTTTTTGACTGCCGCTGCACATTGAGTAGATGTTTTCACCCACGAAAGCTTATGCTCCAATACGTCTGTTAGTCTATAAGGTGCCACAGGACTCTGTGTCGCTTTTTACAGATCCAGACTAACACGGCTACCCCTCTGATACTATCCACAATGACTCCAAGATCTCTTTCTTGAGTGGTAACAGCTAATTTAGACCCCATCATTTTATATGTATAGTTGGAAATGTTGAAATGTTAAAAACCGTTTAAAAATGTTAAAAACTGCTCAAAATTGAAATGAAATATTTTGGTTTGGGTCAAATTACAAAATATTTTTTGTACAATTTGGTTTGCTGAAAATGTTGGAAAAAATTATTTTTGATTTCACCCCAAAACAATTTTTTTTATTGTTCAGGATTGCCAGTGAACCAAAAAATCCGTTTTTTGTGCAGCTTTACTAAAGCCTTTATGGCAATTTTGGTTATTCTTTTGACTTTTATTGTGGCTCCTTTCCGTGTACTGCACAAGGACTAGTAGGTTATATCACTTTTTTCCCTAGCTTGGGCCCTGGGTCAACATTTTCTTCAATAGGACTAAAGTACATGCGTAAGTGTTTCTCTAATAGGGATGGACTTAAGCATGTTCTTAAGTATTTTTCTGAATCAAGGTCTTGGTCTGCAGACATTTTTAAAAATGAAACAAACCAACTCACCTTCTTGGCCTCTGTGTCATTTAGATAGAGATAATCATCTTATACCTAATCCATTTACACATCAATATAAACTATATGCTATGCTCTTGGAACCTCTTTCTAAGGTAAATATTTTGTCTTTATCTTTCATTACCCTCCTGCATACTCAGGTGCACAGGGCATCCACCAGTTTCCAGCATTTATTTTGGTCTTGTGCTGGTTTGTTGAGGCTTCTGAGACACATGTTGATAGATTTGGCTTCTTTCTCTTTAGTTCTGCATCATGTTTCTCTAGGTCACCCTCTTTTCAAGTGGTGTCCATATTATCACTTGCTGTGAAAATGGTGTTGGTGGCATCTTTAAAGCGTGTCCTAAGTATGTCCATTGTTGTCTTCTTACCACGGTGGAGTTTTAGATTGGTTTGCTCACTTTGAATTTCTGATGTTGCAGGAAACTTTCCAATGAACTCTGAAGATCATTTCCAGTTATTTACTCCGGAATAAGTTAATCTTCTTGTCAATTACTGTTGTCCATTTTTATCTCTCACCCTCTCTTTCAGCACCCACATAAAAAACTAACTTCTACTGTCAGCAATTCTGTTTATCTTTAATAAAAACTTAGTAAAACATCTGTTTAGTTACAGTCTTTTGTTAAAAGGAGCAATGGCGTGAAACTTAGGCACTGCATTATTGCAAAGGAAGTAGGTCCTGAACCCACCTCCTATTCAATTTCAAAATCATTATAAATCTGCAAGTGCATGAAGTCACTTTCTAATTACTCATGACTAGGGTATTTTTTTGGGGGGTGCTTTTGTGAAACTGTTGAAATATGCAAATGAAGCCTAGACAGGAAGGTAGGAGAAGCCACCCCCACGCGAGTGTACCTAACAGCTGAAAGGGTTTGCAGGAAATTTCCTTTCACTTGTATAAAAAGGACCAGAAACCTGCAGTTAGAAGCAGAAATCCATAAACACCAAGCTACAGTCTCCAAGGAATTCAGGTAAGAAATAGAACTGAGTACTCTGCTTTATGCTAACATAAAAATAATGATGCTATATTTTTAATGAACTGTACATTAAAAACCAGCATGGTCTAGTGGTTAGAGTATGGGATAAAGATTCAAGAAACCTGGGTTTTATTCCCAACTACTGTTGACTTGCCACGTGATGGTGGGAAAGTGTCTTCCATTTCTCTATGCCTCCATTTTCCCATCTGTGAAATGGTGATGTTACTAATGTATCTTTGTAAAGTACTTTGAGATATCTGGATGAAAAGAGCTATATAATAGCAGAAGATTTCTTGTTGTTTATTTTAAATGGGTTTAGACATTGAACATGGATTGTCTACAGTCTAGACTCTAGAGGAATTAAATTATTTCACTTAAGTCTATGAACACTTTCTGTAGCAACAAAAACAATTTTAAACTATGCTTGAAAAACAGGCAAAAAACTCGCCTTCTTGAACATGAAATCAAATTTTGTGACTGATCATAGTTTTGCCCTGGCACAATCTAGATTCTACAGTTGACCATTTATACACAGGGAAGAATTAGAATGACATCTAAATGTTATTTTCCTATATGAAATCACATACAAAGAGCCTAGAAAGGTCATTTTAAATAACCTTTAGAATAATTAGTAGGTCATTAATAATGACACTGATTACTTGGAGGGTTTGCTATTCATGTGGACTATGCATGAGATCCCATTATTCTCTTATATTTAATATGAAAGTAGGAAGGATGATCTTGTGGTCAAGTGAGAGGATTGGGAATCAGAACTTCAAGGGGTGACTTGATTATAGTCTGTAAATACCTACATGGGAAACAAATATTTAATAATGGTCTCTTCGATCTAGCAGAGAAAGGTCTAACACGATTCAATAGTTGGAAGTTGAAGCTAGACAAACTCAGCCTGGAAATAAGGTGTAAATTTTTAACAGTGAGAGTAATTAACCATTGGAACAATTTACCAAGGGTCAGAGCGGAGTCTCCATCACTGATAATTTTTAAATCAAGATGGGATGTTTTTCTAAAAGCTCTACTCTAGGAATTACTTTGGGGAAGTTCTATGGCCTGTGATATACAGGACGATAGACTAGCTGATCCCTTCTGGCCTTGAAATCTATGAAACTTCTGGTTCTATTTCCCAGTTCTGCCACAAACAGCCTGTTCAGAAAGTCAGTAAACCTCTGTGCCTGTTTCCCCACATGTAGAATTCTTACATACCTTTCAGAGGTGTTTTAAGGGCACATTCATTTATGTTTATAAAGTGCTTTGAGATCCTGGTATATAAAGTGCTCAGGAAGGGCTAAGTATTATTACAGAATAAACTTATGTCCCTCTGGATTATAGAAGCTTCAGAACCCAAGTAAAATGGAATGAAAATGGTGGTGTCAAGGGTGAATTTGGCCCATTACTCTTAAAATTAAACAAACTCACTCTTGTTGGTAGCATGGTCACTTTTGTTCATGTTTTCCATAAACAACATACCTGGCATTTAATAACATTTAAGAGTTTTAGACTTGGTGAGCAAAATGAATGGCACAGTTGCTCCAGGGAACCGATAGAAGTCCCATCACTTGACTTAAGACTGTGATTCAACAAAGCCCATAAGCACATATATTACTCCATCACTATTCTGCCAAGTGTTTAAGTATATTATATATTACTATGCTGACTTCTACTACATTAGGCTCTGTCCCACTGAGTCAATAGGCTGAAGAAACTGTCAAAAGAAAGATGAGAAGATAAGGAAAGAAATTGAGAGACAAGGTGGGTGAGGCTACAACAACACTGCATACTTGAAAGAAATTGAGTCATTCATTTCTAATGACAATTGAAAATGGCAAAGTGGGATACATTTGGAAGGCATTACAGAGAGAAAGGATCAAGTGGAGAACACATTGAATCATACTTGTATAAACAGCTAATTATGCTAACAAAAGACTTGGTTTCAGAGGTGCCAATCACCCGTAACTCCAGTTGAAGTCAATGGGAGCAGCAGGTGCTCAACACCTCTGAAAATCAGTCTCAACATGAATGTAACATTGCAACCCCCATTTCTTTTTAACAGGGGCAGTTTGGCCTGTCTGTTTTGTAGAATGATGATGACCATGAGTCGTTTCTGCTGCCTGGTTTTGCTTCCATTTTTCTTTGGTGAGATTCTAACGGCGGAAGGAGGAAGGCTCCGCTTTGGTGACTGTGAACTGAGTGGTGTGTCTTTCCAGGAACTAAGGGACTACTTTGGTGCAATCAGAGGAGCCACCGTAAGTACCACCTGGAAATGCATGTTGGCTTCCAATCTGTTCACAGGAAATCACAAGTGCATATTGAGAAGTCTGAATTAAAGGAGACCAATCAGAGCATTGGCTAACATGACATCTAGAAGCAAATTCAGAGGCAGAACAGTTGCAGACTCAGATGAACTGAACACCACATTGAATTTTTCCTATTGAAAACGAAAGGAATTTGGAACCAACGTTCTGCTTTCTTTACCATTTATAGTAGTCATTAGGTTGGAACAAATGCCCAGTTCCATGTCATTTGAAACCAATGTAAAAAAGAAACAGTGGCCCTGAGCAAAACTCTCACGTGGCTGACTATAATTTTAAGCCAAAAATAATGGAAACTGATTTCCCCTTTTCATCCCTTCATTTAGGGTGACCAGACGTCCTGATAAAATCAGGACTGTCCCGATTTTGAGGAGTTTATCCCGCGTCCCGATATTTTGTTTCGGGCTTGTTTTTTTTTTTTTTACACTCACCTGTCCTGGTCTTCAGCGGCAATTCGGCGGAGGGTCCTTCAGTCGCTGACGGTCTTCGGCGGCATTTCGGTGGCGGATGCTTCTGCCTTTCATGCAAGGTTTATTACCCGCCGCCGAAGACTGTCAGCCATTGAAGGACCCTCCGCCGAATTGCCGCCTAAGACCCAGATGGGTGAGTGTAACAATTAAAAGGGCGCCCCCCCCGCGGCGATCCTGATATTTTCCACTTAGCATCTGATCACCCTACCTTCATTCAAATGATGTCTCTTCTTTTTGTAATTGCAGCAAACCCAAGACACCATGACTGACATTGTATTGCTGAAGAGAGTTGCTCTGCAAGGAGTCCCGGTAAATGCTGTCATTTGTCAATAAATCCTGGTGCTCAGAGTAGGGAAATTTCCTGCCCTCTCTCCTCCTGGTTTGAATTCATCTTCACACACACAAGCTTTTTTTCATTTCTAGTGGCGCTTTTCATATCTTCCTCTTGTCCCTTCCCCGAAGGAGGCCTTCAAGGTTCCATCACCGCTCTATTCCTTTCACCACCAGCCTCTTCTCCTTGTCCCATGCCTCTTACTTTGCCCTCAAGACCGGAAATCTTGGAGTCATTTTTCATCCCAAACATCTACCTTACACAGGTCATGTGTCTAAAAGACACCCCCACACCTGCTTTCCCTCTTCCTCCAGAATGTCCTGCCCTGTGCCTGTGACTCTTCACATCTGAATGTGGTCTTTTCATTTCTGCAACTCTGTCTACACCTAAAGCCCTTCTCTCCAAGACCCTGTGTCATTTGTAATCTAAAGATCTCACTCTAAGAGCTGCCTCTGCAGTTTAGCCTTCTGAGTGTTTCCCCTTAATGCATTCTATGAAGAATACAGTATAAAGAGCAGATATCCTCCTCTTCAAGCTGCCCCTGGATCTATTTCCTATTCTGCTCTCCTGCTTTGTACAGAACTTCCATTGAAGTGTGCATGTCTGGCATGAGACTACAGATCTGATACCACTGTTAGTCACAATAGATCCAAAGCTGAGCTCAGAGAGAAGCATTTTGCCCAGCTTACGTTGCAATGATCTCATGGACAAAAGCTTGCTGAGAGCTTGCTAGATGAAACATGAGAGTGAATACAATGGAAAATAATCTTGGAAAATGGGCATGGCACCCAGGGCTCAGTGTGGACAGAGGAACCACTTTATGGAGTTCAACTGCTTGAGCATTGTGCTGAATTGCCTATGATTTCAAGATTTACTTTGCAAATATATGTGTGTATCTTTCATTTAAGTTAATGCATATAACAAGAGACTTTGCATGCAAATGAATAAGAGACATAGGATATTTTGACACTGCGATAAGCCTCATGTCCTCTCCTCTTGCCTTAGATTTCAGAGAGCTGCTGCTTACTCCGCCATCTGTTGAGGTTCTACATTGAAAGTGTTTTCAAGCACCATGAAGCAACAAGCTCCCTACTTCGCAGAAGAACCAGTAGGCTGTCTAACTCCTTCCTCAGCATTAAGGGGAAACTGAAACACTGTGTAAGCATGGAGCCTATATCAGGTTTCTTTAATGCCATGAAATAGGGGCCAATAACATCACGAAAAGATGGAGTCTTGGGTCCAATAGTTATAAGAACAGTGTGTGAAATATGTTTAAAAAATAAAACCTTGAATAAAATAAGCTAGCGCAGCCTGTGCTGTCTGTTCGAATAACACCTACCTGCTGGGTGACTGAATGATTCCAGAATTAGAAATGGGACAATAGGCCCAGATCCTCAAAGGTACTTAGGTACCTAAAGTCTCATTGATTTTAATAGGAGTTAAGTGCCTAAATACCTTTAAGGATCTGGGCCATAAAGCTTTTCACCTCTAGGCTACCTGTTGGTAAACACTGACCATGGGTTTGACAGCTTTTCTGAAATGAGTGGGTGGATCTCTGTCTAGCTCCTAGTGGACATTGCTGAGAAAAACAGCATCATAACTGGTGCTAGTTCCCATTCTTTTGCAGTCTAAGCAAAGTAGGAAAGGACTGACTGGACCATGGAGATTGAGCAAGCTTTCTCTTCTGCAAGCCAGGGTGGGGGCAATATAAGGTAGCCTGCTTAGCTCCAGACCACGGACTTCAGTCTCCAGGGCTGCTTCTAAGCTGTTCCCCAAAATAAGCAAATTTGCTTGCTTTGCCCAATAGTTCTAACAATGTATTTGTTTTCTTTTACATAGCATGATCAGAGGAAGTGTTCCTGTGGGGAAGAGTCAAACAGTAGATTTCAACTCATCAGAGAGGAATATGAAAAGGTAACTTGGGGGATTCTCCCATCATCCATTGCACAATTGATTTCTGTCTCTGAGGGGGTGGGGGAGAGGGAACAAACAACACACCAACTCATTGTTAGTAATGTGTATTATAATAGCACCTGGAGGCTGCAACCAAGATCAGGGCCCCATTGTACTTGACGTTACACAGACACACAGGGCAAGACAGTCCCTGCCCCATAGAGCTTAGGCCCAGATTTTGAAAGGTATTCAAGTGGTGTTGTACTCGGTGTTGCAACATCTAACTGATTTAGGAGCCTAAATCTCATTTTTAAAAAGGATCTAGGCACTTTAGGAGTCTCAATCCCATCAACTGTTGCCCAAGTCATTTTTGAAAATGGGAATTAGGCTCCTACAACACTTAGGTTTTTTTGAAAAATTTGCCCATTGTTTTTAAGAATCAGAATTTGCAAATAGTTGTCACATACTGATATCTAAGATACCAGTTTTCCTCCAGATTTTACGTAGAAATTAACTGTGGTAACTGTATGATACCTATTGGCTAAATCATGAATTTTGACGGTGTCTACCATTTCAGTCTCCAGTCTTCAATTTATAAGATTAAGAGAAAATCAGTTCAAAAAATTAAAATGAGCTCCTTTAGTAAAGTCCTGCGAGATAACATTGATTACGTAAGTAAAACGGGTATATGCAAAACCAAATCACTATGATCAACCTTTAATTTTATCTACAGCTTTTTATGAAGGCACTAACAGCATGACTTGGTTTTATTTCTTTAGCTGGATAGAAACGCTGCAGCAAACAAAGCACTGGGTGAGCTGGACGTTCTCTTCGTCTGGATGGAAGGGATTAAGAACTAAGAACACGGAGAAAATCAAGAACACGGCCTATTTTTTATTTCAATAACTTATTTATTTCTAAATTATTTACAAATCTTCATGTCGTTTTTGCTTTCTGTAATACAGAGTAAACTGATGTAGCTCCATGGAAGCCCAGGGAGGTCTGACAGTGTACATTAGGTGATGATGGTTCCTGTGCATGTTAATTGTTTGTTACTGAAAGAGGCAGATGTCTGCATGGCTCAAGGAGAAATTCCCCAAGATCCTGATCTTTAGAATCTCAAGGGACCTGGTGATATAGGCTGTGAGCTACTTTCATTTGACGGCGCTGCACAGCTAAAGCAGATTGCCTGATCCTGGAATTGTGAGCACTCACTGCTTCTCAGCCCCAGGCCATGGGAGTGGAGTGGAGATGTCACATCAGGAACAAACTACTGATGTTTCCGTTCCATTATATCGCTACTTGTCTGGTACTTTCTACTAACGATGGGCCTGAACCAAACGCTGGATCTAAATCAGTTCAGGAGCATCTCTTTCAGCCATATTGTTGCACCAGTTACATTAAGAAGCCAGAATCTTCACCCGCAGCTTCAATAGATAATTTTTTAAATTGTTCTTTGCCTCTGTACTGCTTAATCAGGGCTAGAAATGGAAGCACCTGAGTACTGTGAGAAACACTCTTCCAAAAGCATTTCCAGCCTATCTGGAAGGAGGAGGTACCAGAAAACTCACAAGAGCCCCTTTTCTTTCCATCCGAAGGTCGTCCCCAAACTGTAACCCTTACTGCCCTGAATGGTCCTGTTAATTTGAATGAGACTGTTTCTCCGAGTACAAGATCAGGCACCACACTTTCCAGCTCAAGTGGCCTTATTCTCCTTTCACTTACATCCATGTAGGTCAGGAGAAACCCCACGGTAGTAGATGGAGATGTGTATCTATATATCTGGGGTGAAATCCTGGCTGTACTGAAGTCAAATGGGAGTTTTGCCATTGGCTTTGAAAGGGGCCAGGACTTCACTTCTGGTGTCAGTGAGATGAGAATTAGTCCCAAGAGGTTTAGATAAACGTAGATAAGTATTCACCCAAAGCGGAACCTTTTGAGATTCCCACATCACATTATGCACAGGTATAAGTGACAAGAGCTTATCAGACACTAACTTGTAAAGTATCTTAGAACTAAAACTACATTTCCATCATAACACTCATTTGAGATCTCTAATGAAAGGTGCTTTGCAAGTTCCAAATGTTATTTATTTTAAATAAGCTCTATTTAAATAATCTGTTTTATTTAAGATGTATTTATAATAAAATGTATTTAAGGTGTATCTGTTCTTGTATAACTAATATGGCATGATCGTATTGTCTGTTATTCAGTATGTACATATTGTACAAGCTACTAGCAGTGAATAATGTCATTGAGAAACTGACATCAGGTGTAATGACATATTTGTTCTTGCAATATTTTAAATGTCTAACTGTATTTAAGATGTATGGTCAAAGTTCTTTGCTTTTTCGCAGCTAATAAAAGTTTAATAGTTCATTTCAAAACAGATGTAGTTCATTTCTTTCTTACAGATGTTAGGGGAAGGGCAGCATCTGAGAAGGGGGAGAGGGCCTGTATTGTCCTCCTGTCTTCAGAACAGACAGGACTTAGCCACAAGAAATATAAGGAGGATTACTTATTGACGCTACTGGACACAGATGGGCC
Source organism: Emys orbicularis (assembly GCF_028017835.1). Lineage (NCBI taxonomy): Eukaryota > Metazoa > Chordata > Testudines > Emydidae > Emys > Emys orbicularis. The sequence continues at coordinate 144,487,322 of NC_088686.1, forward strand.
CTGTGGTTGTCTTTCGCTCCCAGACTAACACAGCCCATTCTGTCCAGTGTACCCATGTGGGTGTCATACTAAGTCCTGGCCAGGAATCCGAAGTCATGGAAGGGAATGGTGACTAGAGAACAGGATCCAGTACCACTGTGAAGGTCACTGTGAAGTAGTCTGGGATGATACCTTCTGCCTGGACCGTAGCAGTATAAGCTCCCCCACCCCACCACACTAGTAGGGGTATACACGGAGGGACCTCTCTAGGCCTGTGATGTTAGTTTAGGGTCTGACTCTGATTTCACTTATACTGCTATAAATGAAAAATGACACCCCCCTGAGTGAGGTAATATCTTCTATTGGACCAATTTCTGCTGGTAGAAGGTACAAGCTACACAGAGTTCTTCTTTAGACCTGGGGAAGGAAGCGGAGTGTTGGAACTGAATATAAATTGGGACAGATTGTTAAGCAGAAAGGGTAACACATTGGAATTAAACATAACTTCACTAATGTCAATGGATTTACATCAGTGTTAAATTGGGATCAGGCCCAGAGTCTCAATAACAATAAGCACTCCCTAAACATTTCTCCAAAACATTTTTATTTATTTGAATGAAAAACGTGTATAAAGTATTTGGAAAGGAAAAAAAACAAACTCTGTTTTCCAGCCAGTTTCATAGCTGATCAGAAATTTAGCACCAAAAATGCATTTGATGAAACACGAGAAATTTTTGCAAAACAATTCTCCTTCTTCTTTTTCTGTGCACCGGATTACCAACTATATTCACCTAGTTCAAGCTGACAATGAAGATGAACTTTAATGCTATATCAAAATGCCAATGAAATCCATTCTTGTGCAAAGAGCATAAAATTGAGACAACACTTCAGTCTATTAACCTAATTTGAGGATTTAAGTGGTGCTTTGGTCCTGCACTGGCCCTCTGCATAGGAGAAATCTTCATCCACAATCAATAAATATTGAGGGGAAAAGTTTACCTCTGCTTTTAATGTTTACCTGAACCTGCGTGTTTTGGCAACCATCTGTACAGACCAAGCTCTGCAAAGCAAGACCAAGATCTGCAGAGCAAACTAGAAAAATCACATTTAAACAACCACAGCAAATCCATTGTACCTTTGTAAACTTAGCATTAGCACTTTGTGTGGAGAAAGCATGTAGAGCAGCTTCTGCAGAGCAGCGTGGTCACAGCATCAAAGTAATGCTTTGACATGTAGGGTTCAGGTACTGATTGGAGGCGGCTTTGTGTGTGCCTCAAGTCCTTCCTCAGCTGTGCCTGGTGACCGATGTGCAGTCACAGCAGCTCTTATAAGTCAACTCTGCAGTGATATGAGTCACGCGGTACATGAGAACCTAGGAAAAAACCATAGACAGTAGGTGGTAATGAGACAAGTGTCTTTTTTATAAAATATTACATCTAGCAATGGGTCTAGGGTAATGCAGTGGTATGAGGCAGGGAGGAATACTGTGACTACCTACTCAGCTCCGTTATGACTAGATGTAGTGGAATAGATTCTCAGCCTTTTGCACTGCAGACTCCTGTAAGCAGGGAAGGGTTATACTGGTAAAGTCACCACAAAAGGGGTTGCATGGACAGAAGGGGGTGTGAGGGAAGGTACTGAGATTCAGCGGGACAGGGTGCTCCAGGATGGGCAGGAGAATCCTGGGGGTTCCTCCCTGGACTGATCCCAGGTGCCAAGGTACTGCTCCAGCTCCTTTGGATCCCACGCCCTTCTTCCCAGCCCAATCCCAGGCCCCAAGGCAGATGCTCCAGCCCCTCTGGGTCCTGCTCTGATCTCTGTGCCCCTCTCTGGGGGTGAGTTTATGCAGGAATGGATCCCTGCCAGTTTCCACTGCCCCTGAGAGGGGTTATAGAGGTAAAACTATTTTGGCCAAAAAAAAAAAAAAAAAATCACACCTCTTGTCAATGTAGTTATGTCATAAAACGTGTAAGTGTAGCACAGGCCTTAGTGACTTAGGACCACAGGCAGAGATGGCCACTGACTATTTTAAAAGGCATTACGAGGGAGCACATCTTACTGCCATGTGTGACTTTGAAACTCTTCCTCACAAAATCCCACTGACATCCAGCGGAACCAGTGTGCCTAAGTGACCTAGGTGCTTCTGAAAATCCTGCCTTTAGGGTTGATGGAGCCTGAGCTTATTCCCTAGTTGTTGTTTTTTAAAGTGGTCTGAGAGAACCAGGACAACTGTGTATTGTAGTGGGAACACAGTCTAATGAGTTAATCTCAAGCAACTCTTGGCTCTCAGTAAAGATTCCTGACACTAGTGTGCCTTGGCGGTTGGAAACACATAATCAGCAGCAGCAGGAGCATCATAACATTTATACATCAGTTTTTCAACAGTAGAGCTCAAAGCACTTTACAAACGAGGTCACTCATTATCCCTGTTTTACAGCTGGGGCAACTGAGGCACAGAGAGAAGAAGCGACTTGCCCAAGGTCACCCAGTAGACCAGTGACAGAGCTGGGAATAGAACAGAAGTCTCCTGCATCCCAGTCCAGTGCTCTAACCCATAGGCACATTGCCTCCCTGCCAAGATAATGTAACTATTACAGGGTTTTGCAAACTTGGAAATATCCACTGAATGTCTGAGTAGCCAAGCCTGCAAAGAAAAAAAAAAATGACGACACAAATTACCACTCCCCAAGCGAATTTAACTGCATTTTTCCAGCTTGCCTCACAATTTTCTGAAAAGGCAGGTCTCTCACCTGTTTCATCAATGCCTAAAAAGCCAGTTATCTGGCACCTTCTTTCAATTATTGCCAGCAAAAAATGCTGAGTCTTGTACGTTATGCAAGTGCTGTGCATTTCCCAAATGAAAGCATTTCCTGCTGTGTCTGTTCATAGCATCACTACCTGAACATGTATCCAGCTTGACTGGGACAAAAGAATAAAGGAATAGGGTGTGTAATACAGAGCCTGCCCTGTTGAGTAGGGACTATTATACCCCTGCCTGTAAACTAACATTGAAAATATCCATGGTCACAATCTTTACGGTGATCATTATCTATCCATGCCACTATGTCTTTCAGCGCTAATGTAGCACTCCTATATTTATGGGTCAGTTATATTAATTGAGGTCATTATTTTATTACAATTTTCTAGCTTTGCTATTTAATAGTTTACCACACACGGACGCCTACTTCGGGCATTCCAAGGGGCTATATGAAGAGGATGACATTTAAAAAGAGAAACTGAGTCTGAGTATCGGGAAAATGGCCTCACTGGGAGATCTATTAGGCAGTGGAATAGCTTAAGAAAAGATAACATTCTTGTCATTGGGGATATTTAAACAAGACTAGAAAAATTCTTTAAAAATGTACCCTGTGCTAGCCAATAAGTATCCTGTGCCAGAACTAGGTAACCAAGCTATCCCTAATTTCCATGATACAGATCCGCGCCTCAGTTTCCCCACTGAGTTCCTTTGTAAAGTGCATTGAGATCTACAGATGAAAAGCCCTATGTAAGGACTAGGAATTATACCCACTGAGACATTGCTCTGACTAGCGGCCTGAAAAATGGCAGCATTATAAAGGTTAAACCTGTCAGACAAAAATAAACAGTTAGTTAAGTCACATGTCTTGCAAGTTACTTCCTAGTGTTGCCGTTTATTGCGTAAGCTGAACTCACCACTGGGAAGCCATATATCATGCCAAAATTATCTCTCTTTTGTTGTTGTTGTTGATGACTGGTGAACTTTTCTCTAGAAGAGGATAATGGAACTAGTCATCCCCTAGAGAGGAAGGAGGTATAAGCATGAACCTGGCTTCCCCCCTTCTGTTACTGCCGAGAGATGAGATTTGTTAGGTCTTAGATATGTGGGGCTGGTTGCACCGAGATGGCTGGTGAGGGGAAGGCGCAGTTGGAATTACTAATGGGTCGTTTGCAGTAGTAAAGGAAAGAAAGTGCCCTTTGAGTGTTTTTGTCTCTTTGTTTCTCCCTCTCTTGCACCCTCTCCATGGGCCTGAAATACAGATTAACCCTAGCACCTCAACAAGAGGGAACGTATGTGGTGGTTAGCGCCTGGAACAAAGGATCTGGAATTAGAGCCTAACGGTCTCTCCAGCCCCTTCATGCTAGGTATAATGGAAAGCAGTTCTAAAAGCCTTGATACCCATAGACATATGCTTGCTCCAGGACAGGCAGCACTGCAGAACACAGCCATAAGCCTGCCTTCTGAGGACCCCATCATAAGGCCTATTGTAGGGGACATGCAGAGGGCCGGAGGGGTATGTTGCAGTGGGAGATTTGGGGCAGCGCTGCAGCTCATAGGGCAGCCTGGGGAGGTTGCTGTAACCTAGATAGGCCTCTCCAGCCCTCAGAGCAGCCTGGCAAGGTACTAAAGCTGCCAAAAGCTTCCTTAGCCCCACTTCCCTCTGGCCTGGGAGTTCTGTGCTGTGCTTCTTAGCGGCACAGCACCAAATCTCACCCCTAGATTCTATTCTGAACGCTGCCATTGATCTCTGTGTGATCTTGGGCAAATCATTCCACCTCTCTGTGCTCCAGGTTCTCCAGCTGCAAAAAGGGGCTAATAACACGCACTGAGAGGGGAGCCTTATGTAACTGGCTTTTATATCACTGGGTCCTGGATATATGAATGCAAAGTGTTATTGTTATCCCCTTTATTAAGGAGGCATGTCCTCAGAAGGCATCCTCAGGAGTTAATCATTGTCTGCTGCAGGTGGACGTAATCTTGACAGCAGTATTAAAAGGTGGGGTTAATAGGTGTGGATTTAAATTGCATGTACTGTTGGGTGAACCCCAAAATGTTTGCAGATTCCATTTGGATAAGTGGCCAAACCTTTTGGGTCTGGAAATCAGGGCTAGAAATCTCACAAGAATCTCATGCTGTATTTCAGCTCTTCCATTGCTGCTTCCAGTTGGAATCAGTGCAGAGGCAGGAGAAGACATGAAAATTAAAGGGAGAGGTGTGGGGGAATAAAATTAACCCAACTTTTTCAACTTATTGTTAATTTAGCATTGTTGGATCAAATTCACCTCTAGTGTAACTTCAGTGGAGTTACATCAGGGATGGATTGGGCCCAAAGTATGAAAAATGTAATATACACTTTGGCTAACGAGAGGCTGGACATAGTCAATCGGATGAGCTGTATTTTTAGCCCAGTGACTGGTTTGTTAAGTTGACTCCCAGTTAATTGGATATCTGGGGCCAAATCCAGAGCCAGTATAAGTGGCTATAACTTCACTGAAATCAATGGAGTTTCACTTGATTAAGCCAGGACTCTGTTCTCTGTGAATTTGCTGTCTGATTCACCATGCAAAGTCCCATAATGCATGGCAACTTCTGTAGCTCTAATCTCCACCTCCCTGGATGGAATGGAATAGCTGCTGCAGTGATAGCAGACTGCAGTGTCCTTCATTCCAACCTCTTTTATGCGTGGAAAGGATTGCCAGGTTCCTGACATCTCTGTAGCTTCTGAGCTTCGCGATGAAATGTCATTCTCATCTAAAGGAACAGTGTGGGTGATGCAATGCAGAAACTGCGGTATGCCTTGTTGGAAAAGCTTCAGACATGGGGACGGCTTTGATGAAAGGCCAAAACATCTGGATATCATCAGGCAGCTTAAACTGACAGCTCAGGTAATTATGGATGATTTTATCAGCCTAATTATATATCAGAGAGAAATTCCTACTGAGAGGAGAGGGAGTGGTAGAGAGAGAAAGGCCTTAAAATAGACAGCTCACCTATTTATACATCTCCTGCAGTGTCCATGTTATTTCTTTCTTGTGGTGGGTGGGTCGGTCAAGGGAAATAGCTTGGCGATCTACGTTCAGCTATCTAATAACTGGATTTCCTAGCACCCCATGCTCATAGTCCTTTTGTGATAGTTCTCAACTCAAGTATGAGGCTCAGTACTGAAGTCCTGCTGAACAAAGCAACCATGTAGTAAGCAGCAACTTGCTATAATGGCTCAGAGTTGAGAGTCCAACCTGACTGCTAACACATTTCACTCTGTTTCCCTTTTCACCCCCACCAACAGCTCTTTCAGTCAACATGACCACCCAAGGTTTTTAGTTTGGGCCATCACCACAAGGTTGTCTCATCCAGATTGCTGCCTCAATAGGGTCTCATCAGGAATGTTTGATGGTCTCAGGGCTGGCCTTACGGGTGAACGCTGTGGTCAAGGAAATGCCATGGTCAAGAAGCAAGGAGTGAGGCAGGCCTGGGATGCAAAGCTGCAGACGGGAGCTTGAAGCAATGTGTGAGAGGAGACGGTTGGGCCTGGGAGCAATGGGTAGGGGGTCAGGGGCACCAAAATACAAGTTTGACCAGGGTGCCATTTTCCCTAGGGCCGGCCCTAGATGGTCTCTTGCTCACACATGTCTAGCCTGTGCACACAAGCCATAGCTGGTGCAGACCAAGTCTGCCCAGTTCCATAGTCGTGTGCCATTTGGAACACATTAGCCCAGCTCTACCAAGACTTCACTGGCTTCCTGTGTGTTTCCAACTGCTGTAACTGAGCTAGGAAGATGGTTTGCCTACCTGGCTAACAGCCTGCCTCCCTGTGGGTCATCCAGACAGGTGACATTAGCTGGGCTGCTTTTACTGTCAGCCCCCAGATCTGAAATTCTCAGTGGTGAGTCCTGGAATTTATTCCCTCTGTTGATCAAACAGAGCCTGAGTTTGCTGCCCTTCAGAGCCTGATGCAAGGTTTGTCTGTTTGCATAGGGCTTTGCCTAAGGAAGTGATTAGATAATGTAAGAAGGAGCAGAAGTCAGTCTGGGTCTGTGTTTGTTAGCATGTGTATTGCTAGTGAACACTGTATACATGTGCCCCCTAAATTAATTTAAGTTCAACATCCTGGGCTGCAGTAGCCTATTGGTTAATGCTCTGCCCTAACATGCAGGAGACCAGGCTTCATTTCCCAGGATTACCCCACAGAGGCCCTTTGGATTTGCGTCTGTTGCAGAGGCTGATCCTGTATCCGAATTGTTTGTGCTCTGCACGGTTACACTGCCTGGGTAAGCTGACAACAAAAATTACTACATGACCCCAGGAGGGGGGACCGAAGCCTGAGCCTGACTGAGCCCCGTTACCTGGGCGCGGGGGGACAAAGCCAAAGCCCAAACCCCACTGCTCCAAATGGGAGGGGGCAACACCTGAGCCCCACCATCCAGGGCAGGGGTGGGGGGCCAAAACCCAAAAGCTTCAGCAAGGAGGTGGGGAGCCTGTAACCTGAGCCCCGCCACCCAGTGCTGAAGCGCTTGGGCTTTGGCCCCGGACGGTGAGGCTCAGGCTTTGGCTTTGGCTTCATCCCCGGGTCCCAGGAAGTCTAACTTCTGCCCTGGCGACCCCATTAAAACAGGGTCATGACCCACTTTGGGGTCCCAACCCACCATTTGAGATGTTCCTGCAGTCTGTATAAACACATTGGTATCACTAGACTTGCCACTTTCATTTTCCTTAGCACTGCACTGATGCTTGTTTGTCCAGCTGCGCAACTTTACTCCAGTAATTTTTGTAAATTCATCCCCTGCCCCGGCAAACAAAAAGCAGGGAAGGGAAGGAGCAAGACCGGATTCACAAGGCTCATGCTGAACCTGGGAGCATCTTGCACTGCAGCCAAGTGCATTACTAGCACAATGGAGGTGTGTGTTACATAAGCCAAAGGGAATGGGATTGTCAGGGGTGTCTGATGGGCGTGTGGGCTGAGAGCTTTCAGGATATGATTACGGAACTGTCCTCAGTCAGTGGTGCATGTAACATGAGTAACATTAGACAATGAGGCCAATTCTGCTTTTAGCACGATAAGGGTAAGGCTGGGCCGTGTGGGAGACGGAACTTTCTTGGGGACTGGTCCAATACTGTGGAATAAACTCCTCCGGGAACTAAGGGCCTTCACAAACCTCATCACTTTTCACTCCAAGTGCAAAGTGTGTTTCTTTGACCTCACTTTCTCTAACATAAATTCACAGCAACGTGTATATTTAAAAACAAACAACAAACAAACTTAAAACCCTACCAAAACAAGACACTGCGCTGCATATGCTTCTCCCCCTGGGGAGAGGATGACAGAACAAACAACAGGTGATAGATGTTGGTCATGATGTTTAATGCACTACTGGGAGGCACCCAGATGCGTTAGCCCAGTATGTGAACCTGCATAGAATAGAATAGTGCAAAGTAAAAATCCAAAGTAAGTCAAGGGACTTCAGTGGGTTTACGCTAACATTAGACTGTTGTAAATGAGAGTAGAATCTTGCCCTCCGACATTAGTGAGCATCTGCTGTAGATTGGAAAGACGATAGGTGGAGAATTAGGGATTGAATAGTTGTGGGTGAACTTACTGTTCCTGTCAGCTCCCTCGAGCCTGCGGGGTAACACGCTGTAGATATTTTCCATTGGAATGTGCCCGTGGCCATGTTCGAGCGCACTCAACCTCTGATTTATTCCATAGGTTTCACTGGAAGCTGCTTCTCCAAAACATCCAGCCGTGTAGATTGTAATGCCTATAAATCAACGGCAGTCAGCGGGTCTCCAGGCTCAATACATTTAACATTTGTGATTTGTTATAGTCGCCCTGAAATCAACTAATGGCTGGATTTTGAGAGTGCTGAGCATATGCACCTCCCACCAGTGGAAATGTGCCATGTTAGCACCTCTGTCAATCAGACTCTAAAGCAGTTATAATAATGGTGCTTCTATAGCAACGTACAGCCAAAGATTCTGCTCACCAGACTTTACAAAATGGATGACAAGTTGCTTACACTGTCTTCACTGAAATGCAGCCTCCTCTGGGATGGAAGGCAGGCGTATAGCCACATAACACAACAATTCAGGTGAGCAAATGAAATAGGTTAAGTAAACGAAAAAGCGCGAATTGAAACTATAGGGCAATTTTATGCAGGCAGAATGTAATTAGTCAAATTAGAATTTGGCCGGGACATGGCAACTAACACTCAGGCCAGGTCTACACTACCGCGGTAGTTCGACGGCTGGCAATCGAAGTTCCGGGTTCGATTTATCGCGTCTGGTCTGGACGCGATATATCGATCCCGGAAGCGCTCGCCGTCGACTGCGGTACTCCAGCTCGGTGAGAGGAGTACCGCGGAGTCGACGGGGAGCCTGCCTGCCGCGTGTGGACCGCGTCTGAACCGCGGTAAGTTCGAACTAAGGTATGTCGACTTCAGCTACGTTATTCACGTAGCTGAAGTTGTGTACCTTAGTTCGAATTGGGGGGTAAGTGTAGACCAAGCCTGAGTCATCAGATATGGATGTTCACAACGTAGGTTTTATGTTTCAGCTGAAATTGTTTTATTGCCTATCTAGCTGTTTGGTTTGCTTGGTTTTTTCCCTAGAAATGAAGCCAGCTGACTAGTAATTTTTCCCTTGATGTGATAGGTGCAAGTGTGGTGGGTATGGCACAAGAACCAAAATAGAATAGAATAAAATATCTGTGCAAACATCAGCTATTTTCACGAGTATTCGTGAATTTGATCCACTTTACCGTTTTGCTTTTGCAGCTACCTGCAGTTTTCATAGTGAAAAATAAAAACATTATTTTCTGCAAGAGGCAAGGAATTATGTGAATTTATCCAAAGCAGAGATCAATCCTTTTCAAAGAGAACTTATAGTTCTCCGACTGTGGAAACTGTCTTGTCCTTTCTTTTTACCACAGAGTGGCAGGTACCACAGACTGGTATAAGAAGTATGTGACCTTTCTCTTACCTTTCTTCCCTCGTAGCTGTTTTCTAACAATTATCACAGAAGCCACAAGCAGCAGCATTAGCAGGAGAATTGGTATCAGGATTTGAAAGACATCATTCCTATAATTGCTTCTCAAGAGGCTGGAAAATATTGAGTCAAAGGGGGAAGTGGTTTTACTGCCAGTTCTGACATGCAGATCCACTCCTCACACAAACAGCGTGGTTGACCCGGTAATATTTGTAAGCTTGAGAGGAAATGAAATAAGCTAGGGGAGAGTTCATGCTGGAAAATCACAGATAGGGGAAAGTTTGTGGAACTCACCGATTTGTATGCCTGGGATGTGCATAGCCGATTGTCCTGGAAGTCTTTGGAATCCCCTTTGTTATACTTCCAGACGCTGCATAGGTAACAGTGCTGCCAGTGATGTCTGCAGGCGTAATTATCGTACTCTCAGGGAATTTGATGCCAGGTGCAGCATGGGAGGTATATTTTGCCCATGCTCCATTAGTCATCTGTGGTTGTGTGACTCCTGGGGGAAAGCATATTAAAATGAACTGTTGCTACATTTCCCATTCTTGAACACGTGTATCTTTTCCAATAAAGCAAGTTTCAAAGTCAAAACTAGGGATGAGTGCGAGGGGCAAATGCTAATCTCACACCTATATCAATCTGGAGACACTACATTGACTTCAGTGGAGTTACATGGATTTACACCAGGGGTTTTCAAACTGGGGGTCGGGACCCCTCAGGGGGTCATGAGGTGGTTATGTGGGGGGGTCATGAGCTGGCAGCTTCCACCCCAAATCCCGCTTTGCCTCCAGCATTTATAATGATGTTAAATATATTTAAAAGTGTTTTTAATTCATAAAGGGGGGGGGTCACACTCAGGGCACGTCTTCACTACCCGCCGATCCAGCGGGTAGCAATCGGTCTATCGGGGATCGACTTACCGCGTCTAGTGAAGACGCGATAAAATCGATCCCTGATGGCTCTACCGTCGACTCCGGAAATCCACCGCGGCAAGAGGCGGTAGCGGAGTCGACGGCGGCGCGGCAGCGGTCGACTTGCTGCCGTCCTCACAGCCAGGTAAGTCGACCTAAAATACGCCACTTCAGCTACGCTATTCACGTAGCTGAAGTTGTGTATCTTAGGTCGACCCCCCGCTGTAGTGTAGACCTAGCCTCAGAGACTTGCTGTGTGAAAGGGGTCACCAGTACAAAAGTTTGAGAATCATTGATTTACACCAGTATGAGTGAGACCCAAATTTGGCGCGGGCTTTTTGTTTTTTAAACTGTAAAGCTCTTGAGCAATATTCTGCTCTCATTTCCTCATACTGTATTCAGTAGGTGGGCATAGCTGAGGTTAGGATTTAGTCTTTGTTTGCCCTTGAGGATCAAAGATGCTAATTTTAGGACTGGAGCCAGTCACTACCTTTGAAGGATATTACTGATGATCCATGATAAATAGACATTTACTGCAAAAAATCTAGATTCTTGAACACAGCGGACATGGTTCTGCTCTCGTATAAGAGTAATTAATCATTCATCATTAATTAATAATATAATAGGCTGGAGTCTGGCTGGGAGAGAATATATGGACAGACACAATGACCTTGCCAAGTGTCTGCATTGGAGCCTCTGTGGCAAGTACAGATTTAAACGCCCTATGCAGTATTATGACTACCAAATTGAAAACCCTCTAGGGAATGAAGAGGCTAAGATTTTATGGACTCGGGCCATTGGCACAGACAGAATAGAGCAGGCAAACGGGCTGAACATAGCTGTTGTAGAAAAGAAGACAAATAAGGCGATGATAATTGATATGATCATACCAGCAAAAAAACATAAAAAAAGAAACAAGAAGAGAAGATAGCGAGGTTTGAAGCACTTTCCCATGAAGTGGAATGATTATGGGAAACTAGAACAAAGACAATCTCAGGGATTATTGGAGCAATTCCTCAGGGTATGAATGAGCAGCTCAGGAATACATTAGGAGTGCAATACATCCCGATCGGTGACCTCCAGAAGTCAGCGCTCTTAGGCACTGTGAGAATTTTAAGGCAAGTCATAGGAGAACCAGTGCATCTGAGCACCTAAAATGCAGGAATTCTGCAGAAAGTTTAACAAAACTCCTGACTACTCAAGCCAACAGAGTCAGTTTGTGGTCAGGATTTATTATGACTCCTGGGGATAAATTTTAGACAGCAGCTTTCCCCTTTTAAGCTTAAAGATCTTTTATGTTTTGAAGGCTGTTTGTTTAAAAAACAACAACCATCCCCATTGTTAATACGGAGGGATAATTAATAATAATAATTAACATACCTACCTCATTAAAAATGTACATTCTTTAGAGCTGAGAACATGTTAGAAAAGAAGTCAATATTATTATCCCCATTTTACAGCTGGGGAAGTTGAGGCACAGATGAAGTGACTAGTCCAAAGTCACCCAGCAAATCTGTGGTAGAGCTGGGAAGAGAACCAGAGCGGCAGATCTACAGCTGGCATAAATTATTATGTACCAGCTGAAGACCTGCCTCAAGTTTCCAGAGCCCCAATCCAATGCCCTATTCATTAGGCCGCACTGCCTCTCCCTTACACCCATTGTCCACAAATATGACTTCATTGATTTTAATGCAGTCACTCCACACTCCAGTCTAACTGAGAGCCAAATCAAGACTCACACTGAATATAACCATTACAGCACAGCCAGGTCCATATTGTCCTAGTGCTGGCAATACAAGCCAACAGCCCCAGGGAAAGGAATGGAGGAAACAAGCCCCAGTCCTAAAAGAACGAGAAGAAGGGATGTGTGGTACACAGCATTGTCTGGCCTTCGTGCCTGTGCACTCATACAAGGGAAGATCTAAAGCCCTATTAACTAAGATCCAGGAGCCTGGTATTCTGAATATATTAGCAGTGACAACTGCCACGTGTTTATAAATTTAGTCAGAGAGGGTAACAAAAAACTACAACAACTTGTTGAGTCCTAAGAGGCTTAATCTTGATGGGAACATTCAAAAATAAATGCCTCAGTATTTAGGATTGGTTGATGATTTTCTTTTAGAGAGGAAAGAAAATCTCACAGGGAAATCAGCAGACCGGGGCTCAGGAGATTTGAGTCTGCCACAGACTTCCTGTGTGAGCGTGGGCAAGTCACTTAGACTAACTTGGGGCTCAGATCCCCATCTGTCAAATAGAGAGGATACTTCCACCTCACAGGGAGGCTGTGAGGATAAAACCCATTAACAATTGTGAGGCGCTCTGATACCACAATGATGAGGGGGAAGCAGATAAATTCCTAGATTAGATAGACAATTATACATTAGTGAATCCAGTGCTGGTGAAAGGTGCCCTGAAAGCTACCAAACAGGCACAGCCCAGGCAGCTGTGGCATACGATTCCCACGTGCATCACCTCATTAGTGTGAACTTGAGAGATCTCCCCCACCCTAAGGGAGAGATGGGGACCAGTTAGTGCCAATTCCCTTCCCTCTCCTCCCGTGGGGCTATAGAGAGGGATGCAGCAAACCTCACCTTGAGTGTCAGCACCTTTGTTGCCAGACTCTGTTGGTACCACAATAGGTCTGTCACGTCTCAGGGGTTCAGCAGACAACATGCCCATTCTGGGTGGAGCATTCCCTGCATGGAACAGAACCAGATGTGTTCCTAGAGCACATGCTAAAAAGTCACGATCCAATTTTCATTACTAAAGCTAGACTGTAAGAGGTACTGCACAGAGTGATCATGCATCACCAGTGACACTGTACAACCAGAATGATCCTGTACAGAGTGATCACATAGCCTCAGTGGCACTGTGTCTGCAGTGATACTGTACAGAGTGATATTGGATTAGCAGTGACACCATTCCATCAGAGTGATACTGTAGCATCAGTGACATGGTACCCCTGCATGATACTGCACTGTAGAGAGAGAGAGAGAGATACTGTACAGAGTGACTATGGAGTGATCCCGTACCATTAGAAACCTTCAGCTCCACTTGGAGGGTCCTTCCACTGCCTTTGTCGTTTAGAAATCCTGTCCCACACGTGTACAGCCCCGTGTCCTCCTCTTCCAGCCTTGTGATTGTAATTTGAAATATTCCTTCCTGAGGCTCCTTGGTGATGGATATTCTATTCCTGTAATTCTCACTGATGTACGGAGTGGTGGAGATGATGGTGCCACAGGCCCCTGTTTCGAGCTCCCTGCACCAGAATTTTCGACTGGAAATGTCCTTCACAGGACACTTTATGGTGATGGATCCTCCAACCTCACCAGTCACTTGAATACGTCGTCTTGCTGCACCTGAAACTGATGACACAGAGAAAGAAGTCACAGGGCCTGAGTCACATTTATGCTAAAGGGGCGTCACACCAAGGCACTGTCTTCACTAGGCAAAAAGGTGGGTCCTGACCATGTGATAACTCACACAAGGTAAAATATGAGTGAAGACAAGGCCTTAGGCCCCTTTATAGAATCATAGACGTGTAGGACTGGAAGGGACCTCAGTAGGTCAGCTAGTCCAGTCCCCTGCGCTCAAGGCAGGACTACAAAATAACCAGACCATTCCTGACAGGTGTTTGTCTAACGGCTGTTCTTAAAAACCTCCAATGACAGAGACTCTACAAGAGTGGTGGGTAACCTGGGGCCCATCAGGGTAATCCGCTGGCGGGCTGTGAGACAGTTTATTTACATTGACCATCCGCAGGCGTGGTCGCCCTCAGCTCCCAGTGGCCGCAGTTCGCAGCATTCACTTGATCAACATTATATGTCTCTGAATGGCTAGGGTTCTGATCCTTCCACCCTGTTTGTCACTGCAGCGTCTGAGTTCCGCTAGGGCACCTGTTTGAATTCTCCTTGTATTTAAACATGAAGGTTCCCAGCTCTGGAATTCAATCCCCCTCTAGTGTAACAGTGCCCAGGTCTGTCGACCTTCAGCATATACCGCAGTGACCTTCTGTTCGATGTTTGCCTGAGGGAGGGTTGATCTGAATGGGCGGGAATTGTTTTCTGGTTTGGTAATGCCCTTTTCTGTTGGCTTTTGGGGAGTAAAGACCGATTTTCTGGCGCACAAAGTCCCAACAGGCTTCATGTAAGATCAGGCTCCATGTTTTTATTGCATGTTATTCATGTGTCCTGAGCTAAGGAAGGGAGGGCACAGTTTATAAATCAATCAATAATTCAATAAAGTAGAACCTCTGGGTATGGGCAGGGTTCCCCATCTATCTATCTGTGCAGTAATCCCTTGCTGTGATCTATTTTCCTGGGCCTAGCTTGATAAAAGTAGCAGGATAAATTCCACACATTACTACAGTGAGGAAGCTAATGGCTTGCTAACCACCAGACAACATGCTGTAGGAGTGCTTATAATTATGCACAAAATCCAGCAGTTTCTGATGCAGTATGGGAAAGAGTTGCTTCCAGATGGAAAACTTGATTGCAATATGAGTTTTGCTTGCGTAAGGATGGCTGGCTGGACTTGACCCTATGGGTAAAATCCTGGCTCCTTTGAAGTCAATACCAAAACTCTCATTGACTTCAATGGATTCAGGATTTCACCCCTATATCTTTAACATACTGGATCCAATTTACAAACATGAGTTCACTTGAAAGCTTTTAGGTGCCCAGTATCCCAATTTAGCTAACATTAAGTTAACGTTGTGTGCCCAATTAACTAACTTAGGTTTGTAAATCACTCTGCATTAGAAACAAGGCTCACATGATAAACATCTTTAAAATGAAAATGTTCTTTTGTCCTGCAGAATTAAAGCATCTCCAGCTATTCAATGTTCTTGGAAAGCCACAGAAATATTTCATGGTCCAGCGTCGAACAATTCCTGACATTTCAGGTTTACCTACCTGCCAGACCCTTCATTTCCCCCCCCCCCCAAGTTTTACAAATCACATTGGACGTTCTTGAAGGGTAAAAACCCTCTGCAATTTATGATAAAAGCAAACAGGCCCAGTAAACTGTTTAACTGTAGATGCCCCAAGTCTAAAAACAAAGCTCAAACATCTTCTTTGTTCTTACCTGCTATCTCCATTTGGACTCCCTGACGCGCTTTTTTAATCTATACAACTCTTACCTTGCAGCAAGAAAAGTAACATACTGATGAACTCCATCTTCTCCCCTTTGTAAAACAGGAGTTAGAGCACACTCAGTGATGGCTGCTTGCTTCCTGTGGTACGTATTTCCAGTAACAGAAAGGAGGAAAGCAACAAAAAGAACTCGCTATGCTTGAGGTCCTGTATCAGATCCTTTCTCGCGCTACAAATACAAATGGTATGCAAACCATAAAGGAAGTTTTATAGGAGGCTTCAAAACATATTGGACCAAATTCATCCCAGGTGTAACCCTGTTGTGAGGTTGCACCTGGACTGAATGATTTTCTTTCTTTCTTTAGATTTCTGTCTGATCTGAGCCCCACATCAAAGGGCACTCCGCCCCCACCATCCAAAGCTCTGGGTGCTTTAGACGTACAGTTAAAAACACAGGAGCTGCAAAGTAAAAACCAACCCAAAGCAGCAGCACTTGTTCCTCTTAATGTATGTCATCTGATCATCAGTCCTGTGATCAATGCAGCGTAAACCTTCCTTTACACCCTGGGCTTGTCTACACGGGGGAAAAGCCCAGAGTAGCTGCTGTGTACTAGCTAGTGTTCACTAGCTACTCTGTGTGGATGCTCTGCCTGCCTGCTAACAGTGCTGTGAGTAATTTTTGTTTTTACTGCTGCCTTGTGCCAGGCCGCGTTACCATGAGCTTGCCCCTGAACCGCAAGCCCTTCCTGAATGGGCTGAAGGGGAAGCCGGTGACGGAGAAGCTGAAGTGGGGGATGGAGTACAAGGGCTACCTGGTGTCTGTCGATGGCTACATGAACATGCAGCTTGCAAACACAGAAGAATACATAGGTGGTGCCTTGTCAGGACACCTTGGTGAAGTTTTGATAAGATGTAACAACGTCCTGTGCATCAGAGGAGTGGAAGAAGAAGATGGAGAAATGAGAGAATAAGCTTGTATATTTCTGGAAAATAAAGATGAGTTTTTCACAAAACAAACAGTGCCCTCAGCACACCCAAAGTTAAGCTGATGCACGCAAAGGCACTCTGAGTCAAAGGAAGTTGCAGCATGTGTAGACATACCTGAGCTAGCTTGGATCTTGCTAGCTCCAGTAACACCCACAAAAGCACGGGTGGCAGCATGGGCTGCGAAAGCCCATCCAGGACTCTGGATATGTATTCGAGTGACTAGCCCAAGCTGCACCCTGTGCTGCCATGGCTTTACTGCTATCGTTTTTGGAGCTAGCTAGAGATCTATTTTGGGTATGTCTACACATGCTGCAGTGACACCTCTGCAGTGTAGACATGCCCGTAGAGTCAGGCCAATTATGCTTAGCATAACCAATATGGCATGAGGTTATTTCAACCCTATTTGAACTACCGGAGTCCCAGAGTTCAGGCTGATCTTGGATGTTCCTGCTTTCATGTTCTGCTTGAGCAAGAGTGTGGGAAAGGGAGCACCAAGGGGAAGTGAGAGACACAATCCGGTGGGAAAAAACAATGAGTAAAGCTGGGGAAGACAGTGAGGGAGGGTGAAAAAACAAAGGGAAGGAGCCAAGATACAGAGAGCAAACTCTCTCTCTCTCTCCCCTGGTCCTTCGGGCTGAGGTGCATAGGGCTTGTGGAGGGAGGCAGCCTCGCTTTCCTGCTGTCCTTCTTGGAACTCTTCCATGGTTCCCGGTCTCCAGGGCTGTCCGCCTGGTACCTTTCAGCCACACATTATTAAAATAAAGACATGTAGCATCACTGACCTCCAATCAGTGCTTTCACTGAAGGAATTAATAGGGTAGGGTGACCAGATGTCCCGATTTTATAGGGACAGTCCTGATATTTGGGGCTTTGTCTTATATAGGTGCCTATTACCCCCCCAACCCTTGTCCCAATTTTTCACCCTTGCTATCTGGTCACCCTATAATAGGGTGATACATGAGTGTCCCATAGCAGGCACACCCTTCCTTTGGCCAATATGTATTTATATCCCTTTTATAGGTTGTGAGAACCCAGTCAGTGTTACTTAAAAAAAAAAACAGCCTATTTTTGCTTATAGTGTGTGGTACAGTAATATAGGAAGCGTTCATGCATCTCCGAGCAGGTGGTGTGAGGCAGGGTCTGCCCCTTTTGCTAGCTTCAGTGTTATCGCTAGCATCGTCCCCTCCTAGTAGCCGAGCAAAGCTCTCATGCTTCCTCCCAGCTCTGACAAACCACAAGGGCTTTCTCTGACGTAGGCGGGTGGCGAGGTCAGGAAATAACACTGCCTGCACTGCGGGTGTTGTCATGGAACCCTGTGGGACCGAGAACCTGTCAGAACATTTTCTTGAACATGAAGACTATGGGCCTGATTTCTTTCTTCCTGTTTACACCAGTTTCACATCATGGCAATGCCACTGACTTCAGGGCAGTGACGTCCCCTTGTTTATACTGGTGTTACTGAGAGGAGAGTCAGACCCAATAGACCTGAATCAAAGTCCATCAAAGTCATTGGAAAGACTCCCATTGACTCCAATGGACTTTGGATCAGGACCCATGTTCTAAACGTCTGAGTGGGGTTTAAAACTCTTCACTTCTCCTTTTTCTCCCACTCTGTCTCATGCCTCCTCTCCCTGAAACAGCCTCCCGCTTTCCACGTGTCAAGCACCCCCCTTCTGAAAACCCTCCATGAAACTTTCCAACATTTTCCCTTGTACCCTCTCACGTGTGAACCACCGTCCCATGTTTTGTATTTGTCTATGTTTGGTTGGAACCTCATTACGGCAAAGGCCCTATCTAATGTCTTCAGCAAAGTGAAATGTGTTCATTCACTGCTCTGTGTAAGGACAGTGCTTAGGCAGCTGATTTGCTGAGACCACCTGCTTTTCATGCTAACCAGTTTTGTCTCGTTGTTACTTTGTTCCCCTGTCTGTCTCCACCTCTTGTCTCTCCTCTTATACTCAGATCATAAGCTCTTTGAGGGACCTGACCCATGACTGTGGTCCCTAGGAGTACTGTCATAGAAATAATAGTTAACGTATAAAACTTTTAATAGTTCACAAATAAGGCAGCAAGAGAACAGGTTGGTTATAGAAGTACAAGGATCTGGCACTAACCAAAGGACTCAGACTTGTTTGTACGTTGTGCTATTTTTTATTAATTTCTCCCATGGCTTTTCCAAGTCTCAGAAGCAGCACAGAAACCAGCACACAGGGCCCCAGATGCTGCAGTGAGCATGAAATAATTCGAAATGTCCCAAACACAAGGTCTTTTTGCCCTAAACTTGCCGCCGCCCCAGCTGCCCTTCACTGAGATGAGACGGGAGCCTGTGTCAATAGATTGCTGGCTGGTCAGGTGTGTTTTCTGTACCAAACGCTATGGAATGAGGAAGGTCAGTATCCCTACCTCAAGATCCTAACCAGATCTTTTGGTTCTCTGGATGAAGGATTCTATTGATAGCAAGTGTGAAGCTGTTTGTTCCCTCTGCTTTAGCCCATCTCCATATCTGAGACAGCCACTGGAGTTCAATTGACAGTCAGTGCCGGTGGCCTGTTACCCTGATGATCTCAGAAGGGAGACAAGAAGGCCCAACCAGAGGGGATCCTGGCACCTAGAAGTCAGGATGGCAAGAGATAAGGGTTTAATCTGGGTCAGATTTTCTTCCTCAAACCAGCTCCTTTGCACTGTGCAAGGGGCATAAAGAAGCCAGAATCGGGCCAGATGAGAACCCCCTTGGTGAAAAGCCAGGCACCTCCATTTCCTGTGCCAGTAATCACCTATCCCTGGTGTAGGGGAATTGCTGGGGACAGGAGAGGATGGGCAGCTGAGCACAGTTGTGCTCTACCAATTCTCAGTTGGTGTACGGTTCCTTGAGGACCAATTATGTTAGTGCAGACCCTGGGAGGAACATAGGAGGGCTTGTTATGAGTGTTCTTGGGACCTAGAAGATGGACCAGCAAGAGATAAGAGTTAGATGCCAATCTTTCTAATCCCCCTGTGCTGCTGTAATTTACCTTGAGATCTTGACTGGCTCCCAGACAACCCGCATTCTTACTCCACTATAATGAGCAGATCCCAGCACAGGAGAGAATCTAGCCCTAACTGTATGTGTTACAGTATGGCATAAATGTACCTGGTATCTCCAGAGGTTTCTGGTTTTGAGTGACAAAAACTAGGAGATAACCCCAAATCCCAAGTGTTTTTTTATCCCTGGCCAGCCCCTTGCAAAAATGTGCCTCTTCCCATGGCATTCACTCCATGTGGTATCAGAAATTGAACAGAATTACTGATTTGCTAAAATACAATCAGATTCTTTATTGGCTGTGAAGAAAAAACAATTTCAGGCTACTTGTCTGCCCTACAGCTACTACCTTATAGATTAAAAAGCTCACAGGAATCAAAAGAGAGACTCACATTGTTCTAAAATATCTCCTGGTGCTTTAAAATCAAATGAGATGTGAATCTTAAATGCATCCTTAGGTCATTGCCATCCTTGGGGCTTGGTGAACTCCAAAAGGTGTGAGCTCAGCCTGAAGGAAAGCAAAGGCATTAGAGCTTTATTGATATTTCACCTCAAATCTGCTTGAAATGAGATCCTTTGCCCTAAAAAAAGAAAAAAAATCAAACTTCTGAGGGTTCAACTTCCCCAAGGCAACTTATTTTTGGCCAGAAGATTCTTATTATATCACCACTCACAACCTCATTAAAAATCTTTGAGGAACTGAAAGATCTAGATGCATTAAAATGTTTGCTTGACAGTAAGAAATAGTGCAACTTGCAGATCTGTTGTTCACTGATTCAGAACACAGGAGTGTTTTCAATCATTATTGCTTTTTCCTTGTACCATCTTCAGAAGCGATTGTACTGGGACAGTCGAGGAACTTGCTAAGCCTCTCCCTGAGCTACTTTGTTCGCTTGAAGCAGGAATGTGCTGTAAGCAATATCAGCTTCCTCCTTGGAGCCCTGAGTAAAAGAAGAGGAATCACATTATTCAGACTTCCCCAGAAGAACCAAGGAGGCAGGGTGACCAGATGTCCCGATTTTATAGGGACAGTCCTGATATTTGGGGCTTTTTCTTATATAGATGCCTATTACCTCCTACCCCCATCCCAATTTTTCACACTTGCTGTCTGGTCACCCTACAGACACTGAAGGTGCTATGCAGAGCCAATGTGTAAAGAGACCAATGTATCCAATGCGAACGAGGTACCCAACATTGCTACCACTGAGAGAATCCTTTTGTCATACTGTTGCCTACTCAAGAGGTTCAGGTCCTTTGGATCAACTTCAGAGAAGTGTCCCAAGTTTTGGAAACCTGGAATTCTTTGCAATGTGCCCTTCACTGCATTCTGTTTTAGTTCTGTTGAAACTGGCATAAGATTTGCCTGTTCTAAAGGAAGTGTCATAAGCTGCTGTATTTCCAAAATTTTCTCATATCATAAAGACTCTTTGCACTTCCCGAGTGACTTTCAGCTAAGGATCTCAAAGAAATTTACAAACCAGTGAATTCAAAGATACTAGAAGGGCATTCTTCATGAGAACTTTGGAACTTGTTCCCTATTCTCACCTTCTTGGTCCAAAATAGCCCAAATGTGGCTTTCTGGCAATGCTGCAAAAGCCTATTTATTCTCTAACGATTTGGGGGCAAGTTCCTAAAGATGTAAGGGGCTTTTCTGATGCTTTGATTTACTGGTTGGGCTCCTGGCACCATTAATTGTTAGGGCACCTAGAACTATTTGTTGTGGACTTTTTTTTAATAGTTGTTGACAGCTTGAGGAACACTAATCTGTAACTAAGCCTTACAGCACTCCGGCGGGAGGTGAGAGTACCTTTATTTCATTTTACAGTTGGTTAAAGTGACTTTCCTGCAATCACACACACAGTCAGCAGTAGACTTTGCAAAAAAACACAGGAATCCAGGCTTCTAGTTCTCCTACTAAAACCACCGTACAGCACTCCTTCCCGGCATTAGAGAACTACTTGGTTTAACAGGAAAAAACTCGAAAGCAGCTGGATCACTGTGGCAGGCTCACAGCTTCTATTGATCCAGTAAATCTGACAGTTTGGGATTTATCAGTCTCCTCACCTAGACTCAGGTTTCCAGAACAATAACACCTGCTAATATTTCCAGCTGAACTGAAACCATGAATCAAAGCTAAGTGACTGCTGTTAAGTTCTATGCTCTAATGATGTAGGTGCAGTAAAGGGTTAGAAACTCCAGTGGAGAGGCTGCAGGTGTGATTCTTAATAGGCTGCTAATTGAGAAATAGTTGACCATAAATAGGGCATACAGGGGGAAAGAGGAGCTTTTGCTGCTGATGTTCTGCTGCCTGAAAGAAAGACTAGGCTGCATGCAGCACCTTGGGTTATATATTCTAGCTGTTCTTACCCTTTTCACCTTCGGTGGTTCTTCTGCACCTTCAGCATTGCCAGGGGTAGTTATAAATTCTGAAAAGCATAGACGATGTTAGGGTATTCTGCATGGGAGATCATGCAGTGTAGGCCAAGCCCCACTTATTCAGTAGCTCCTACATGCACTAAACTGTTGCTGATGTTCAGGGTACAACTTCTTCTCTGGGATGGATGTCAGGCTGAAGCACTAGCACTATAAAGCTTTTGCAAATGCACCAACGACACCACCTTGCCCATGAACCAACTGTGCTGCACCTGCATTACGTGCTAAGCATCCCTGCGTATTGAGCCAGGGAAGCCTCTAGATTTCTAGGGGAGAACAAACATCTTTGATGTTTCTTTAAAAAAGTTTTATTTTCTGTTTCCAAAGATGACAATCACCAGTGACTCTATTGCCCACACACTGAGTTTGACGGTCTAGGTACTGGAACTTTTAGGCTTGTCATTCAAACAATAACCCCAACTACCAAAAAGATAAAAGAGATTTTAACTATTTCTTGTGACTTTAGTACTTGTGAAAGATGCTGAGATCAGAGACCAAGTCTCTATTGTTCCTATTTGTGCTTTTATATAAGAATGGCTATAGGGGGTCAGACCAATGGTCCATCTAGCCCAGTATCCTGTCTTCTGACAGTGGCTGGTGCCAGATGCTTCAGAGCGAATGAACAGAACAGGGTAATTTCAAGTGATGCACTCTGTCATCCAGTCCCGGCTTCTGGCCATTGGAGGTTTAGGGACACCTGGAGCATGAGGTTGCATCCCTGACCATCTTGGCTAATAGCCATTGATGACCCTATCCTCCATGAACTTAACTAATTCTCTTTTGAACCTAATTATACTTTTGGCCTTCACCACATCCCATGTCAACAAGTTGCCCAGGTTGACTATGTATTGTGTGACTACGTTCTTCTTTTGGTTTGTTTTAACCCTGCTATTAATTTAATTGGGTGACCCTTAATTCTAGTATGTTATGTGAAGGGGTAAATAACACATCCTTATTCAAGCAGAACTGCCCATTGTATTCAAGGTGTGGGCGTACCAAGCATGTGTATAGTGGCATTAAGATATTTTCTTTTTTACTATCTATTCCTTTTCTAATGGTTCCTAGCATTCTGTTAGCTTTTTTTTTTTGGACTGCCACTGCAGTCAAAAAAAGCAGATGTTTTCAGAGAACTATCCATGATGAATGCAAGATCTCTTTCTTGAGTATTAGCAGCTAATTTAGCTAGTTTTGTGTGTGTAGTTGAGATTATTTTTTCCAATATGCATTACTTTGCATTTAATATTGTAAGCACTTCTGGGAGAATCTGTTTTATATGTAATACCTTTAGTCCATTGTAGAAACCATCCAGTTTGCAGTTGCTTGCTAGATACATTTTTTTTTAAGTTTTGCTTTTGCACAACAAAGTGAGAGAAGATTCCAGTATCTTTTCTGTAGCCAGCAGCCTCAATGCAGACTCCTCTTTATATGTACTATCCCCTAGGCCAGTCATTTCTTTACCTCAAGATACGTTATGGGTGGTAAATATGGAACTTACCATCCACTCCTCCTAGCTGGGTCTCCTGCGCATCATGTATGCCCACGTTGTCCTTCGCTCCATAATCTCTGGAATTCTCAAATTCTGACAGGCTAATGTTTGTTCTGTAGCTTCCAACCGAAACCAAATCTGTTAAAAGGGAGGCAGGGAGCAGACATACGCACACAACATTATTTAATACAATGAGCTCTTTTGTTTTATACTTTCAAGGTAAATGTCTCACTAGTAGCCAGACTCTCTCCCTCCCCAGCCACGCACACATCTATTAGCACTGGATGACCTGCAAAAGATTCTGATGCTAGTAGCACTCAGATATTTATCTGAGCCTCTTTGG
The DNA here is from genome assembly GCF_028017835.1 of Emys orbicularis. NCBI lineage: Eukaryota > Metazoa > Chordata > Testudines > Emydidae > Emys > Emys orbicularis. The sequence continues at coordinate 144,511,315 of NC_088686.1, forward strand.
TATGGAAACCAGGCTAGATGTCTCAGGAGGACAGGCTTTCTTCAAGCTTTCTGCTACTGCCTGATTTTTAGAGAGAGAAGGCAGTAGATCTGAGCACAGGGCTGGCGGAGCGGATGTTCTAATGCCAGGAAGACACAGCTCCCGTTATAGCCTCATTTTCCCTGTCTGTAAAATGGGATGGTGGGAGGGTCAATCAGCTAGATGTAAAGTGCTCTGAAGTACAAAAATATTATTGAGTCCAGCCATACATATACTTTGCCAACAATGTTTTATATGGAGTTGCTTTGTTCTGGGGCAAAAGGCTGGGATGCTGTTCCCACCATTCCTATATGAGTGCTCTGACAGGGGAGGCTCATAGGAGCAGCCCATACCAGTACAGAGACTGTTGTACATGTCATACACCCTCTACCTCCAAATCTATAGTATTCCCTAAGCCCCCTGGAAGGCCAATAAAGAAAGTTAGGACTCACCTGTGCGCTTCAGGAGCCTAAATTTAACAACCACAAAGACTGTAGCAAGGAGCAGACACACAGCAGCAATGGGGAGCAGGACTGAGAGAATCACCTTAGAGCTGTCATGTTCCTGTGAGCTGGAAAGGGAGCAAAAGGTACAGGAAATATTGTATGTTGGCAAGAGTCAAAACAATTAAGAAATAAGATATCAAGATGGCTTATGTATAACAAAATGCAGCTGTCCCTCATTATTTTCTGTAATGAAAGGTATAAATGCTTGTTGTAATTAGGTATCAGGGAGAGAGACCTGCTTGGCTCTCTCCCTCTGCACAATTGTGAAAGTTAATAAAGCTTCTGACTTGCTGTACCCAAACAAAAGAGTGAGAACTCAGTTTTTCTCCGACAATTTGGAGAAATACACATGTGATATCCTTGTGACTTTATATTGCTCTATACAGGGCTGTATAACACAGATGAACCAGCATAGCCTAGAAGATCTATATAGAAAGCTTGTGCACAGTTATGTACGCAGAAATGCTTCACAATGGCAAAATCATGGATGGTCGAATTCAAAATTCAGAATCAAATTGGATTTTTTAGAACAAAATCTTCATTGCATTCACATAGTGATATTCATCTACAGATGTCAGAGCTATTAATAAACAATTAATAAAGCATCTTGACATCCCAATGAGGCAGATAAATATCCTTATCCCCATTTTGGGATGGGTGAATTGGCTTCTCCCGATCCCAAAGGGAATGAGCGTTCCAGGTTCCTGGACCCCAGTGTGCTGTTCTAGCTACTAGAACATATTGCAACCTTTGTACCAACAGAAGCCTTAGAAGAATGAGTATTTGCCAAATGGCATTATGAGAAATGATGGACAAAAGTCAAAAAATTGGAGTTCAGAGTGGATAAACATTCAGAGTTTAGATGATTACCCAAAGCTGAGCCAAAATTTTGATATGGGCAAAATTTTGCTGGGAAACATGAACGGACAATTTCTGACAGTAATTAGTACTCATTGGAATTGAACATATCAGAATACATGAGAACTATAAAAAAAAGTTTGGTTGTAAAAATGGACAGGTTGGATGGCGCAGGGGAATTCTTATTCTTTTCCAAACCACTTTGGAACAAAGTCTTCGATGGACTGACCTTGGTAAAGAGTTGTTATCTATGACCCCGCCTCTGTTTTGGGGATCATTACTATTTTCAGAGTCTGTGTTGGAAATAGTAGCATCTTCAGATTTTGCATTGGGAGGGATTGCATCTTTAGTTTCAAACAGTAGTAGATGGGAGTGGTGGGTTATTTGCATCCAGCATCACAGCAAAGAGAGAGAGAGAGAGAGAAACCAATATATTGTCAGCACTTGATTCATAAATAAGACCATTTTCCAAAGTGCCTAAATCTCTTTTTCAAAATGTTCCCATTGATTTTCAATGAGACTTTGATTCCTAAGTGACTTTTTAAAACAGGAGTCACTTTTACCAAATGACCTCATAAGAAAATCTTGAGTGGTCTTCCTAGCCATGTATTAAAAAGATTGTTTTTAATCCCTAGCTGTGTTAATAGTATGCTCCAGAATACGATTCAAATATTTGATATGCGTATCACCATTTATATTGAATGTTACTTTTTGCATTTCACTCAGCAAGGACACTGCTTCCCTTTCATTTCTAGCCAGTTGCTCTTCCTGGTTCTCATGCATTAGTTAACACAAGGATATTGGGTTTAGGTTTCCAACACCACATGGTTGTGTTTGCCCCTAACTTCCCCCAACCCTCTATCCCAAGAAAAAAATCATCTTTATTTTAAATGTACTGAGATGGAGTTGAGCAATCGAGTTCCCCATCTATTAAATAGCACAATAGTCTTTATTTTCTTGTTCCCTGTGCTCTTCTCTATGTAAACTGTAAGCTTTTTGGGGCAGGGAGTCTCTCTTATGAGCTCAAAGGGACCCTGGTCTTGGCCAAGCCTTCTCAGTGCTGCTGTAATATAAATAATAATAATAATTAATAAATAATAGGGGGCTGAAATGTAAAAGTGGTGCAGACTCAATTCTTTTTCCAGACTTGTTACAGTGACTGGAAAATGGAAGAATGTTGTAACCAATGTGTGAATGAGAGTTACAGCGATAAACGTTGTGAATACCGTGAGATCCTTAGTGAAACAGAAAGTGTGGTCTGTCCTAGGCAGAGGAGATTATGATGTTCTCAAATGCCACCACTTGGTTGTTGTTTCGAGATAGTGCCTCTCAATGGAATGACACCATTATGGGTGAGCATCGTGGCTACAGAGAAAACCTTGCCTGTTTTGTCCTGCAATAAATCCTGAAGCTCACCTCCATTTACTGTCAGGAACACTGCCATGGTTTCCCCATAGTGACCAGAATGGCTCACTCCACACCAATACCACCCTTGGTCTGCCTGTATTACTTGGTCAAAAGTTAGGTAGAGTGTCCTCTTCTCCTTGTCACAGTTGACAACCAGGCCGGTTTGGTTTTGCTCAGAGGAGATGAGAGTTTGGCAGCCAGTATTACGCCACTTGCACCAATATTTCTGGTAAGAATAATATTTGCATGGATAAGAGCATGGTATAGTGACCCGTGTACCAATGACTGCATCAATCTTTTTCGGTCCTGTTAAACCAGGTTGCCCTGTTAGAAGGGAAACAAAACAGTGAGGCTGATATTAATGAGGAACAATTAATATGCAGAAGTACTGTTATCAACAAGGTGTTAACAGAAATATATAATTACTATGTAACTACATGGTACAGAGTGTATCTATGAGGGTAAATGCACCTTATATTGCTTTCGTAACACTTAAATGTACTATATATGCATAAGGATATATGTATCCATACATCCCTATGTACTTTATAGTGTAAATATGGCATTTAAATAGCATTTGTGTCAGAAAAGCTTGAAAAACAGTGAAAATGTTTGGTGGGAAATTAGTGAAAACTTTGCCAAAAAATTTCAAACATTGTCCAAAAAAAGTTTCTGTTGAAATCTTGTACTTTTTTGAAAAATTTCCACCAGCTCTAATTTGTACCTTGAAATGTCAAGCTTTACCCATTAAGATTATGAAGCTAAGAATTAGAAAATAGTTCTCAGGAAAACAAGGCTCTGCTCTTTGATGCTGCTTTGGGAGGAACAAAGATAAAGTACCCATATCGCTTGTGCTGGCAGAGACACTAATCACTACATGCGCTTTCATACCATCTATAATCTTCAGCTCCTTCGTAGATTTCCTTTCCATATCTCCATCCGTCATACACCAGTAATATCCTGCATCCCCTGCTGTCAGCTGGTTCATTATTACCGTGAATGTTCCGTTTTCCGGGTTATCATGCAGGATTATCCTTCCTTCATACGAATCTATCATACTCTCAAGGTTGGTTATTAACTGATTGCATCCATTCTTCCTCCATTTGCACCAGTACTTGATAGTGTAATTCCCCCGTGGATCATAGTGGCATTCGACAGATACTGAACCTCCTATGACTCCATTTATTACGTGTGGTCCCTGGGGGACAGATGTCTCTGGAGATACAAAATGGAACACGTTCTGTTAGACTCCTCTCACACATTTCATGCTGTGATAACATGCATGCTGCATGTGCCTCATGTGGTTGTTTGGTTGGGTCTGTTCCTTATAAAAAAACATTTTAAAGTAAAGTTAATTGCAGGGATGAAATACACCTCTACCTCGATATAACGCTGTCCTTGGGAGCCAAAAAATCTTACCGCGTTATAGGTGAAACCGCATTATATCGAACTTGCTTTGATCCACCGGAGTGCACAGCCCCGCCCCGCCGGAGCGCTGCTTTACCGCATTATATCCGAATTCGTGTTATAGCAGGTCGTGTTATATCGGGGTAGAGGGGTAGAACAGACTGACAACGCTGGTGACTGCAGAACAGAACAGTCACAGCCTGGCCAGTGAGAGCTCAAGTTTCCCTCACACACTGCCTCCTGCCAGCCCCCAGTGGAATAATGAGAGTCTTGCCCCTGACTTCCGTGGACTTTGGATCTGGCCCTTGTGCCTCAATCCTGAACTGGAGGGACCCCCCTAGAAGCCAGAGAGTAGTTCAGTCCTCCACAGACCTGTCGTTCTGTCAAGAGAGCCAGCAAGGACACCAACGATAATGGGCATTTCCTTGTTGATTAAGGTTTAGCATGAATGGTTCATGAGAAGTTTTGGTGTCCCCTTCACTTGGAACCTGTGGAGAAACCCGGGGCACAATGGCATGGCATCAGGCCAAACAATGTCTTCTCCAAACATCCGGGAACCCAAACACAAGTGGAGCAATAAGAGCCACACATACCTCAAGAGGAACAGCAGCCACTAAAGGCAAGTCTACACAAGCTCTGCATCGGCGCAGCTGCGCCGCTGTAGCACGTCAAGTGAAGACAGAAGACGCGCTCTCCCGTCGGCATAATTACTCCACCTTGGCGAGTGGCGTAAACTATGTTGGCAGGAGAGTGTCTCCTGCTGACATACCGCTGGTGTGAACAGTGCGAAACTTGCATCACTCGGAGGGTGGGGTGGGGACTTTTTCACACCCCTGAGCGTCGTAAATTAGATCGACTTAAGCGGTAGTGTAGACCTGCCCTAAGACTGTTAGTGCATCCAACTGAGCATAGAAATACCTTTGGCTTATTGCCTATAGCATCTACTCTTTGCACTTGTGCTTCGGAAACTAATCCAGAATGAAGCAATGAGGCTAATTTGCAGCAGGCAGATTATGCAAAGGGAGATCTCTTCTAACGTGCAGTAGTCTCCCAAAGAAAGTGGTGGGAGCCCCATCGTGGGAGACATTTAAAACTAGACTGGAGAATAGATTGTAGGGAGCGATCCTGGGATGGCTGAGGGGGTAAACTGTATGGGCTCTAACAGGCTCTAACCTTTTCTAAATTCTGTAGTTCTTTCTCTTCATATTGGATCACTATTTCTAAAAATTGCTTAGGCAGGGCAGCCTACTGGTTAGGAAAATGTGTCTGGGTTTTTTTTCTTCTATAGTCTGCATTTAAGATAAGCCAGTTAAATGGGTCAAGCAGGAGTTTGCTCATCCCAAATTTGTAAAGAGAATTTGCCTTTTGCATGGGCCATCATGACCTTCTTTAAAGGCTGGTTCACGGAGAGGATTACAGCCTATCACTGCTACCTACTAATGGAGTTACTCCTTCAACTCAAGCGATAGCTTTTCTGATGAAGACTCAGGTTTAAACCCCTGCTGTCAACACACAATGGAGATTGCAACATAGAGTCTTTGGGAAAGGGACTTTTGTCTTCTTATTTGTCTGTGATGCACATAGGACACTGTTGGTAGCTAAATAGATGAAAACATAAAAGAACAACAAGCACAATTCTTATTCTCTCTAGATAAAATTAAGAGTAACAGTGAGATTTTCAAGGGAAACTCAGACCCTTAGGAAATAAAATATTAATCTCTTCAGACTGTTGGAATGGCTGAAATCTACACACCCTGCCCATCGCTCACCTTGGTAGACATGCACATCCAGTTCTTTGGATTCTCCTTTCTCTCCGTAAGCCCCAACCCCACACAAATATACACCTGAATCTTCTTTCCTCAGCTGGGTCATATAGAGGCTGAATGACCCAGCAAGCTCCTGAGGACTCAGCAAAACTCTCCCTTTGTAGTTTTCGTTAACATTCCCGTAGGTGTCGATGACATTAGAGCAGCCGATTTTCCCCATTTTGCACATGTACTTCCTCTCACTACCATATTCCGTGCCAAACGCGCAGTTGATGGTCACAGAACCTCCCAGCTCGATGTAATAGAGTTCAGCTTCTTCGGGCACGTTTGGACCTGTGTGAATGATAGTCCAAGTCAGTATCCAGAACCCAGACTGTATTGCGGTTTACAACACTCTTCTATACCATGCCCGATTGCACTGCAGTAATCCTACTCTTCTATACTTCCCCAGACTGTACCAGAGTCTACTCCAGTATAGTATACCCTACTGTACCATACCTCCATACACATTCCCATACTTTTCAACCCTGCATCATTTTGTACCAGGCCACCCCATATGCACTGCATTGCAGGATATCTTAATGCACCATGCTTCTGTGCACCATATCATATGCTTCTACACTATGTCATACGGTACTGTTTACTCTCCCATACTACAGTAGACCATATTGTAGTGTCCTGTACTATGCTATGCTGCACCACATGATCGCATATGGTGTTGTAAATTACAACCTTTATTTTTGCTGAGTTAACACTTTCCACTCAGGAGAGTAGATAAATCAAGGAATTTTGGCTGCCTTGAACAGAATTAGTGTACATCTCCATTTTTATATGGTACCTTTACATTACAGCGATGGGGGTGCTAGAAATGCAGAGATCTTGGTTATTACTCAAGGTACCAATCACCTTGCTCTCTTGGATATTGTCGATGGATAGATTTCCCAAACACAATTATTTTTTTTTGGTAATAATAATATAAGAAGCCCCCAGGCTGTAGCTACCCTTGGAAACATCCAGCTTGACTCTGAAGGAAAGACCTCTATTTACGAGACCAATGCCACATTTATAAAAGCCGATGTCCTTTTCCACTAGCTTTGAGATCTCAATGGTGAAGATGCCTTGCTCTGGGAAGTCTGTGATTGTCGCTCTGCCAGCGAAGTCTTGAGCAGTGTAGCCACTGGAAGAAATGACGGTCACACATTGCCGTGTTGATTCCTTGCACCAGTACTTTCTGTCATGTCGGTTCACACTGGTGCGAGGGTAGAAGCATTTCACAGTAACTGATCCTCCCAGCAAACCGGTCACCTGCCTTGGTCCGAATATGGGGCTTGAACTTGAAACTGGCAAGAGGAAACATGTTTCATGTTATTCACCACAAGTCAAGTCATTATTACACTAGCACCCTCAGGCCCCAATGGAGATAAGGGCTTCACTGAGCTAGGCACATAGCTACAAACACAAAGTAAGAGACAATCCCTGCCCCAAAGAGATTTCAGTCAAAATAGCCAGGACAGACAAAAGAAAAATTAAATGACTTGCCCAAGGTCACACAAGGAGTCTATGGCAGAGCCAAAAATTAATCTCCTGTATTCCATCTAGTGCCTTAGCCACAAACCCCTCTTTGTTTCTGAAAGTGCTGTGAAATTTCTGTGGCAATATAGAGTGGTAGTTACTAGTGATGATTAAACTGGTTTGGATGAAGTAAGAACCAATTCAAACCTTCATGCCAAACTTGAAATGAACCTCACTGTTTTAGCTTACTTGGCTTTTTAACGTTCTTTTAATTTTCTTGCAACCTTGGATTTCAATCATAGGCAGAAATACTAAATAGTTGTGAAAATAGTCACTGCTCTGATTATTCCATCCTGGCTCAAAGCAGCATATATCTGAAATCTTGCAAAGCAGTGGGTCCCTGTCAGAGCTAGGCAACTCTTCCTTAATGATGGTTTCATCTGCTAGTTTTGTTGCAAACCCAAAACTCAGGTTTTGCCCATAGTTTCACTGAGGTTCAAGAACCTTTGAGGGGTCGGGGGTGGGGGGGGGCTGAATTTGCAGAGATCCCTGGGGCTGATTTTATCTTTTAAAAGAAACAATGCTAAACATGATGGGTATTATATTATTTTGAGCCAAACTCCGGCAAATTGATTGGGCTAAGCTTTAAATTGAAATTTTAGGTCCAATTGAACCCCAAACTCAAAATGAAACTCGGGGTGTGGAAACCAAACCACAAAATGGTAGAAAGGTTTCTGTGAGCCCCCATGGACAAACACTGCAGTGCATCACACAGCTCTTGTTCCCAGGAGATTTCAGACCAAATACCACACCAAAGAGAGAGAGACCAAGGAATGGGAAAGCCAGGAAATCGGATATATCAGCTGATTTGCCTCTAATCTGAATGGTCTCAAGAGATCAGAAAGGGCTATAAAGAACATTCATCTATTTGGTCATAACTATGTCTTCACTGATATCTGCTATATAAGATTAGCCTTGCACTGACTGTGCTAAATGTCGGCATGTCTCACACTCTTAACTTAGTCACTATTTGGTTAGATACTTACTTCTTGCAGACTCAGCTTGGAGGAGGGAGAGCAAGAAGATGAACACCAAGAAAGTCATTTTCCTTTCAAATGCCTGGTTCCCCAACCTCTCCTGAAATCTGTAAATAACCACATTCGGAAGGTCACATTATTTATTTAGTTGGACATGTTAAATTTTTTTAAAACCACCCGTTGAACTGATCCATGATACAAACACTTTGAGTCGTGAGTTAAGGCACGTGCATGGAGTGTTACCAGAAGCTTAGGCCTATAGCCATTTGTACTAAAGGAAAAACAGTATGATCTAGGGTTCACAGCAGGCAACTGGACCTCAGGGTACTTGTGTTCTTGGCTCTACCGTTGACTAGAAATAGGTCACCTAATATCCCCGGACCCTAGTTTCCTTCCTAGTAAAATGGGGTGTCAGGTTGTGTGGGGTGCAATCCAGATCAGTGAGGGGGTTGAGTCACTACCTGCCCTGTAATCGTAGGTGCCTCAAATGCTATGCTACTGTAACTCCATGCCTGGGATGTTCACAGTGAGCAGCAAACATGCAGGTCACACCCTGAGTGTCTCTCTAGTGGCAGCTCTGATCCAGCAACTTGAACCCAGCAGTCTGCCAGCAACACACCAGTCACACTCCTGGTCTCTGTCAGCCTTGGTTGCTACTTGTAGAGTGACCCCAGCACACTCCCAGTCCTGAATTTTCCAAAATCATGTGCTCTGTAATGTCCAGTCCTCTCCTGGGCAGTTCAGAAAAAACAATGTTTATTTTTCCCCTAAGTCACAAAAGAATATCATAGCTTATTAACTTCACTGAGGCAAATACACCCTTCCATTTAAACACAGCACTGAGTTAGTTTATAGTAAAAAAAAACCCAACTGTATTAACAATAGGACATAGGTTAAGTGATGCCAAGTAAAAGGAATAAAGTTAGAAAGGGTTACCAACAAACACAAGTGAAAAAACACATAGCTAAAAGACAAACTTAATCTATCAAGGTACAGGCTTTGTTTAAAATGTTTTGTCTCACCAATCATTCTCCTTCCCAGCCATGGCTGTTTTTTCCTCTATCAGGACCTTCCACAGAAGTACAAGAGGCTGGCTTCCCTTGTCTTCCTAGGTGAAAGATCTTTGCCTAAGTGGAATTCAGTTCCTAGAGACTTCAACCCACCCTGGTTGAAGGACCCATCCTTCTCAGCTCGCAAGAGCTCTGTTCCCTTTTGTCTGCATATCTCTGCTTATATCTCCCAAAATATAATGACTTTGCTTCAAGAGACAGGATGACTTCATTCTTCCCTTCCTGTGGGCTTTCCATCTCCCTGTATGTAAACAGAACTTCCATTGTCTTGATTCCACCAAGCGTACTTTACATAGGAAACAGGTAAATAGCTATTACGTTCCCTCCTGTCCGGGAGAGACCTGTTTCTCCCTTTGTTTGGACATAGACTGTAAAGCCTTATATCAATGAGTATCCATAATTCCTTATATAGTTTTAATACATACATTTTATGATGATATTAAACACCAGTGTGTCATTAGTTTTCATAAACACCTACTTGATACACTTTAATAATACAATAATATTGTATACAATCAGTTGATTCAGTTGCTTATCACTTGAGGTTCACCCCCACCCCCCATCTTTATAGACCAGTGAACCTTCACAATGTAGTTTCTGGAAAGTAAAAACCCAGACCAAGCTTCTCTCTCCTGCTGGGGGTGGGCATGTTCTGCTGTGTCCTTGCCTGCTTCGTAGCTTTGTTTATCTGTGTGATGGGGTGTCGTCCTCCCCCCCCCCCACACACACATGTGCCCTGAAGGGGTTAATGGAGGCCAGATAGGCCAATTAACCTATTAGGCTGAAGGCTGAGAGGAAAGCTCTAATTAGGGGAAGCTCACCTGTGCAGGAACAGGAGGGGTTTCTATAAAGCCAGGGAGCTGAGAGAAAGCAGGGGACTGTAGGGAGGTAGTCTGTAGTCACTCCCTTGGATTTGGGGGTTATAGAGACAAGTAGCCCATGGTGACTCCCTAGGAGGAGAGAATAGAGAGGCTGGTAAACCCCAGAGATGGGGGAGTGCCGGGGTAAGAAGCAGCCTAGTGAGTAAGCGGCAAGGTTGGGGACTGAACTGACCTTGGTTGTGTGTGGTAGGGTCCCTGGGCTGGGACCCGGAGTAGAGGGTGGGCCTGGGTTCCCTTACCCGCCACTGGGGAAGTGGCACTGGTGGGGCAGTGAATGGAAGACTGCCTGGGTCACTTTGCGAGTGACAGAGACTTTGAAGAACTATCTCCTGGACAGGAGCGGCGCCAGGGTTTTTGGCGCCCTAGGCGGGGGTCCTTCCGCGCTCCCGGTCTTCGGGGCACTTCGGCGGCGGGTCCCAGAGCGAGTGAAGGACCCGCCGCAGAATTGCCGCCGAAGACCCGGAGCGCGGAAGGACCCCCCGCCGCCGAATTGCTGCCGAGGGTGGCAAAATGCCCCCCCCCCCAAATCCTGGTGCCCTAGGCGACCGCCTAGGTCGCCTAAATGGAAGCGCCGGCCCTGCTCCTGGAAGGGGAGAACACCGAGTGACCTGGCTGGAGGGCCGAGTCACGGAGAGCAAGAAAGGGGCTACAGACCAGATTGAGAGAGAGAGTGACGGCATACAACCGAGGAAGTAGCATTGACCTGGCGAGCTATTCCCCAGAACAGCCAGGAGGAGGTGCCAGACCTGTGGTGAGTGGAGTGCCGCATCACAAACTGATATGTAAAAATGGGCCTTCATTGTCTCTGCCTGAAGACAGGGCTGGTCAGAGAATCAAGTGGCCATTCCTTTGTCTAAGGTACACAGTGCTTATGCATTGCTAGCCACACACATTTTAAGAATATAATTTTAGCACATATTCATAACATTTTGCACAAACCCTGTGTATACATCATGCCAAGAATATTAATGCTCAGTGAGTTATTGGTTTTCCAATGATACCTTACCTGACACCTTTTTAGATACAGATTGTAATCATGGTTGAGTCGGGGTACACTGAATTGATCAGGCCAGCTGAAACACCTAGCCTGATACCATTAGGCCTCTAGCCATCTGGCATCAGGATGTTCTTAGAGTCATATGGGGATAATCATATTTACCTGCCTCCTGTGGGGTATTGCTATGCAAAATGATTTAATGTGTTAAATTCTTTATTATCTTTGCATAAAAGTCACTATAGTTTGTAGGCCTGCTACAAGAACGATTGCTTGCAAAGGTCTGACTTCCATCCATTAGAGGGCAGTGGTATCATACAGAAAGTACCGTCTAGTGTATATTCCTATCTACGGTGCAATGGCATTCTAAAACAATCCAGTCTGGGCAGTGTTAGCACATGAGTTTCTATGAGAATAAATGTACTGTAGATCTCTGCCCAGTTGAAGGTTCCCATGGATAATTTACTCAGGAGAACAAGGCTTGGACCACAGCATTCCACAATGTGATGTTAATTATTTTTGACTCTTGGTACAATCTTTGTTTGGAAAATGGATTCATCTGGTGGTGTTTTCTGTTCTGGAGACACTCTCTGTACAGAGAATGAGTGAGACACCTGGATTCTGTAACCCCAAACAGTCTGTAAAAGCCAATACTTTTCTACAACAGTTCAGTATTTGTAAGGCCTAGTCTTGTATTCAGGATGGCAGCCTGCACTATGGAATTACCAATAGAGAGTCCTGTGGCACCTTTAAGACTAACAGATGTATTGGAGCATAAGCTTTCGTGGGTGAATGCCCACTTCGTCGGATGCATGTCGAAGTGGGCATTCACCCACGAAAGCTTATGATCCAATACATCTGTTAGTCTTAAAGGTGCCACAGGACTCTCTGTTGCTTTTTACAGATCCAGACTAACACGGCTACCCCTCTGATATGGAATTACCTTGCTTCATGTTCCCTTCTGCCCCTCTTAGTTCTTTTGTTATGAAGATCACCTCAAACTTCCTGTGTGTGTGTATAGACATCATTGTGCTAAACCACTGCTCAAAGCAAAGAATTAGGGCTTGTTGACACTTACAGCGTTACAGCTGTAGCACTTAGTGGAGATGTTACCTACACCAATGGGAGAGCTTCTCCTATCAGCACATGTATTCCACCTCCCTGAGAGGCAGTAGCTATATCAAGAGGAGAAGCTCTCCTGTCCACATAGCACTGACCAGAGCAGGAGTTGAGTCAGGATAACTGCATCGCTCAGGGATGTCTATTTTCCACACCCCTCACCGATGGACTTATACCAACATCGGTTTGTAGGGCATACCAGAGCTCAGTCTTCTCCAAAGGACAAATGGGCCAGATCTAACCCCCTCCCCCAAGTTTTAGGTTTTAAAAATCCAAAGCAAAATCTGGACCCACACTTTTCAGATGGCTCCTAGCCTTATTATGGGCTGAACGCAAACCTAGATACAAACACCTCTGAACTTTGAAGGGGCGGGGGGAGGCGAGAGTAGGGAAGCCCGACTGGGATCTGTATCCAAACTCTTCAACTTGGGCCCATTTTGGAACAAAGCCCCTTTTCAAGAGTTTGGTGCCTCAGTTTCTCCCTTCTGCTTTTTAACATTATTCACCCAGCAGGAAGAAAGATCGTTCACTTGGCATCACGTTGGTTGCCAAATCCATGCCTTAAAAACCTGCTTCTATAGCTCCTGTAAGACTATATTGGATTTCTGACCATTGGTCTTCTTCCTTTTTCAATCACAGGTGCAGATCTAAACAAAATTTTCCTTTTTTCCCCCCACCCCTTCCTCCTCAACTTCTGATGAGTCAATGGGAGATGCAGGTACTCAACATTTCTGAGAATTAGGTTTAAACTGCGGAGTACTGGTCACACCCCATCTACCATACTGTGTCCACTGCTACATAGCATCCAGCCAGGGGAAGACAGAGTAGGGCCCCAAAAATGAAACCAGGTGTCAAGGATCAAAATTCCAAACATCGGGACATTAAAACGCTCCTAATCAAACTGTGCACATCTTAATCTGAGTCTGTCTATAATTCATATGTTTCTCAAACCTTCATATGTCCCAAACCTTTAATGGTTTGGATGGGCTTTAGAGTGATGGGCTGGAGGGAACTGGGTTCTTAATATTTTAAACCAGCTTGCCTATCACTGAATGTGTGTGTGTGTGTGTGTATGTGTGTGTCAGGCCATGCATGATCAATGACCCATCAACTAATCCAGGGAGCTGTGGTGTTTCATTGTTCAGTTACCAAGAATATGATGGGTGCCAAGAAAAGTTTGTGCAAATAGCCAGACTGGTTTATTTTCTGGGCAACAGGTGACAGGCTTTATTTTATAAGGGGTTTTTCCCAGCAAAGAGAGGGTTTTATTTCCTCCTTCAGATAAAAGGTGTTCTGTTGTGCTTTCTTTCTCTTGCTGTGATATCTAATTGCTCAATGGCTACTTGTCTGTAACTAATAATTAACTCCTGGAGCATGAAAAATGCCCGTAACTAGCCACCCCCAGAAGAAGCTGGTAAGATAAACATGACCAACTCAACACAAAAATGGGCCCTGCTTTTTGCAACAGTTGCTGTTTTTTATTGGAGCTGGCCTTTCCAGCCTAGGAGAGGTGGGGAAAAAGGCCAGGACCCCTCACCCTTCCTCCTCCTCCTTTTACAAGAAGATTAAACAGCCCAAGGGAGAGGTAGTGGGAGAGGTGAAAAACCTCTGTGGAGTCAGAAGTTAGGCTGACTTCATTGCAAATAGTCAATCATTCTGTGGTTCTTTATGGTCAATATTTGTTGTTAGGTAACAAAGGAACATCAACTGTGGTCTGTGAGCTCCTTGGAACACAGCTGTAGCCTTGTTCAAGGACAGCTAGAATGTAGGAGCATATTCTGGTTTGTGCATGTGTGTTAAATTGCATGTGTGTGCATAAGATCATGCAAGCATCCATGCGTCCATATCAACACAGGTGCACGTGTGCGCGTTCATGTGTGAGCACAACTATTCACATGTGTAGGTAAACACATTTGTGATCACTGAAATCATCCACTGGGTTACTGGCAGTCAAATCCTATTAGAGTCTTAGTTTGATTCCTTCACTGCAAACATGGCATTTATGGAGAATTTCCCCCAAGTAACAAGCCCAAGCAAGTACAATCAGCTGTTGCGTAAATTGCTCTTTGTCTGGTACCTCCATGGCAAGAGTGAAGGTTAGTCTCACTGGAAACCCCCTTTTCTCCTGCTGCATATTATGCACTGCGCCCAGGAAGAATGCCATTTCCCAGGTACAGACAAATGGCACAAACAAGCTTTGCTGCTATGTCTACAAGACCCAGGCGCTATCCAAGATGCTGGAAGAGAATTTTATCAAACCTTTGTTGCTGACAGGGCTCTTCCTTCATGTTGCTTCCGAAGACCATTTGCTGCTGGATTTGCAGGTACAGTGTGAGACTGAACATCAGGCCACCCACAGAAGGGAAATTAATATAGTACTGGTGTGAAGGAGAATGCAAGTAAGTACCATTGAAATTCACTAAACTTTACTGCTTGTGCAGACAAGAGGCCCTTGAAGGGGAGAGAGGGTCAGAAGATGAAGCAATCAGTTACTGTTTGCCGGGCACTGTCAAAGGGACTTCAGAGGACTAAAAGCAAAGTGATATGCCATATATATTGCATTCTGACCAGTGATGAAGAGGGTTTATAACATCCATGGTGTGTGTTTGGTTTAGAACAATGAGTATGCTCTAAACTTTTGTTCTTGCTGCTGCTGCAGCACTTACATAAATTTGACGTCTATTGAGAAGTGCACCAACTCGAACACTCGACTAAGCCTAATGAACATGGTGGTAGAGTATTGAGACTGGTTTCTGTCTAGTGAGGTGTTTGTTTGTGCCCAGTCTGTGCACTACAGCCCATTTGCATAGGTATCTCGTAAAGGTTTTTATCATGGGTTTTCAGGAGTACAAGAGGAGAAAAATAGTCTTTCCTTGATAGTACGTATCAGGATGAAATCTTGGCCCCCGCTCAAGTCAATAGTAAAATGCCCATTGACTTCATTAGAGCCAGGATTTCATGCCAAGTTTCCAAAATAGTGTCATCTGCACCTCTGTTGTGAACATAGGAATTGTCAGACTGGATCAGACCCAGGGCCCATCCAGTCCAATATCCTGTCTCTGACAGTCGCCAGCACCAGCTGCTTCAGAGGCAGGGGCAAGAAACCCTGCAGTAGGCAGGGATGGGATCACGTGCCCACAGGGGAAGTTTCTGCCTAACCCCTCATTAGAGGTTGGCCTATGCCCTGAAGCATGAGGGCTTATATCCCTTCCAAATGTTTCTGGTGAAAGATGACCTTGATTGTGCTGAGATTTGGAAATGGTTATACGTATAATTAACAACTCTACTTTGCACTTTGATCCAAAGGTCTCAAGGCACTCTGCAAACTTCAATTATGTCTACTGACATTTCATGTGAGTTTAGTTGCAATAGGCGGATGGTTGCCAGTGGTGCTGTGTAATTAAATGGGATAGCCCTTTATTTTTCTCATTCTTACCCCAGCTCCTCCTTAAAGATAACACCCCTGTCCAGACCGACCACTTCTCCAGAGGGATTCTGATCCTTCTCAGATAAGGAAGAGCACTTCTTGGCAGATCAGGGTGGCCCAAGGAATTGTGAATGGGATAGACCCCTTCACCCATGGGTCATCAGGTCAGATACATCTTAGGCTGGGACTGGCCAAAAGTTTGGTGGCTCATGTGCAATGAGCTGGGGAGGGGCTCATTCCAGTTATTGGTGGAGAAAAGCATGCAGCCCACCTGCCATACCTGCCCCCTTTGTGGACCGTTTCAGTGAAGAGGCCCAGGATTGAATGGACCCTGGAGGCTGGACTGTGCTGTCTCCCACTGATGGGCTCACTCTAGGCCAGGTGTGAGAAATGTCAGGGGGGTGGTATGTTGGGCGGAAGCTTGGACTGCCACTGCTTGTGCTGTATCTATGCATACGGATTGAGGCTATCGGTCTCCAGGGCTGCCAATCCAAGAATCTTCCACCAGCATTAAAAATCACTTGTCAAAATGCACTTAAAAATAGAAATATTAAAATCACAGAGAGAATCTGCATGGAGGGAGTGAAAGAGGCTGGTAAGGAAGGGATGAAATGAAAAGATCTTGTATCCCCACTGTGGTGGGAGACAGCAGCAGAGGCGTAGCGAGCGCCCTCCGTACCCTCCAACCGGAGGGGGCCCCGCAAGGAAGGGGGCCCCTAAAAGTGGCAAAATAAATACCGCATTCCAGTTTCTGCATTGTAAGGGGCCCCGCCCGGACATATGTTCGGAGGGGGCCACCGTTCGGAGGGGGCCACGTTCTTTGTTGCTACGGCCCTGGACAGCAGGGCTGCCACTGTGCAGGGAAATGAGACCAATATATGCACAATGCAGCAGGAGGAAGCTGTGGTGCAGAAAGTGTCAACTCCGGGGCTGCTCGCCGGCAGGTCTGTCTGCATTCTCTAGTGTTTTCTTCTGGTTTGCACTGCCTGGATGTGCAGCTGATTGAAGCTGCTTTCTCTCTATCTCTATATATAAACAGAAAGCAAAATGTTTGAAGAAAAAACAAGCTGTGCCAGTTCCCACTGATACTCTTTGCCTCTCAGCAAATAATTGGCATGGGAAAAAACATATGGGTAGGCTTGTTTTATCTAGCAAGGCACAGGTGTGTGCTGGCCCTGTTTGTAAATTCCCCTCTGCAAAATTCAAAGGTCAAAATCCTCAGCTGATCTAAATTGACAAAGCTTCATTGAAGTAAATCATCTACTCATTTACATCAGCTAAAGATGTGGCCCATAATTTTTATTAAAGGATATGGCTTGTGTTTTGCTATTAAGGTGGAGGGGGGAATCGGATTGTGCTTTTATTTTAACGAATTAATTGCATTACAACCATGGCAGCACCCCAGAACTGTGCATTTTCCAAGTCCAAAATACCAAAGCTTTGGATTCATGCAACAAGATGAGGCAGGCACTATTTCTTCATATGTGTGTGTAAAGCACCCAGCACAATGAGGCTCTGATCCTGATTGAGGCTTCTGGACATTATTGTAATATTAATAACAAGAACCAGACCGTTGGGTCATCTAGTCCGTCCCGCTCACCCTCCTGGCCAGTGCAGGATTGTTCCTGACAGTGTATTTTCTATTGCTTTGACCAATCTAGTTTTAAACACACCAAGCAATGACCTCTCCACCACCTCTTTTGGAAAGGGCTTCTAATATGCCTCTGTTCCACACGGTAATAGAATCATTCTGATATTCGTCCTCCATTATCCTTTTCTTAATGCTCTGGGATGATTTCTAATTGTCACCATCCTGAGATCTCCAGAGGAAATCAAGCAAAAAGGCAAACAAGAATGTTAACAGCTTCACCCCCATGGCCAGCCAATATAGACCTCACCAAGGACGCATAAATGCTATCGTAAGGGGAATATGAGTCACTCTTGTTAAACAGACTAGACCATTGGTGTGAGCCAATGGTTATAATGGCCTGTAAAATACCTCTTTGCACTGTTTTACTTGGATTAGACTGAAGTTTATTCTACTCTGCAAGAAGGCAAAAAGCCGATTAGATATTTGCATACGAAACTTTCTGATCTCTTCCTGGTTAAGGGCAAGAATTTGGACTCCAGTCCAGACAGTTTCTTAATAGTGAAAAGTGCATTATCCATGTACGTGGAGATACAAGAGCAGTTTTTGTGAAGGATTTTGTTACCTTCCACGGGGTTCTCATGGTGTACATTTGGACCTGCACACTGTGTACTTCTACCTTCCAGTGATTGTTCACCTGGGAGAATCTGTCACTGAATTCCCCCTTAGCCAAAACGAAATTTACATTTGCATGAAACATATATTAATCATCTGAAAATCTTTGTTTCCAGTTATTGTCCATGTTCTGCTTGTTAATTATTATTTATATTGCATTAGTGTGTCCGAGCCCATTCATGGACCAGCTCCCCAAACACGGAACAAAAAGACAATCCCTGTGTAGGCCTGGGACCTAATCAACCCCCCCCCCCCCCATATTAAACCAGCCTTGCGTGAAACTCAGGGATTTCACTACTGCTGCCGATAAAGAATTAATCTATCTAGGCTCTTGTAGGGTGTCCATCCTTGTAGATGCTGATCACCTGTGAGAACAGCCTCTAGATATGTGTTTGCATTAAAACCGCTCATTAATCTATTAGCCAAAAAAAGGCTAATTCCCTCATTAAAACATTAGTGGCCCATATGTACCACTAAAATTATAGGTTCTATCAGCAGCGCTATTAGAAGCGCTATCTTCAAGGCTTTTTTAGTACCAGTGGGACATAAATATTTACTAGCAACTTGATGTGTGACTCAAGGTCTCCGAGTGTGATATGCCTCTTTTCAGAACCCCCTCCCCCCAAGTTTGTATCTTTTGAATTGCAGGTGCGTTTAAAGCAACTGAAGATGGTCTACTGCCCACAGTCCAGCTGCACCATTCCTGGAATCTTTGTGGCGAGTGAGGTCTCCATGATCCCAAGAATGCTACAATTGTTTTAGGCCCACTTCCCCTGTGTGGCAGATTTCTGGGCCGCAGTCACGAGAAATAGACGTGTCCGAAACTGGGAATGGGCGACAGGGGATGGATCACTTGATGATTATCTGTTCTGTTCATTCCCTCTCTGGCACTTGGCATTGGCCACTGTCGGAAGACAGGATACTTGGCTAGATGGACCTTTGATTCTTATGTTTTTATGTCACTTCTTCCAGGGCACAATACAATAAATGTAGCCAGTGGAGAAAACTGGATGAAAGAAAAATGTGACGGCATCACCTGGAAAGCAGCAGTGCAGCTTTTAACTGGAAAGAAGAGCTGCATGGAAGGTAGCCCTGCTCACTAGATCTGATTAGAGATTTAGGAAGAGTGTGTTTCTGTGGTTAGAGCAAGGGATTGGGTGTCAGGACTCCTGTCTTTTCTCAGCTCTGCCACTGCCTTTGTGTGCAACTGTGGATACATCTGTGTCCCTCAGTTTCCTCATCTGTAACATGGGAACAGTAATGCATACTTGATGTAGGTAGTATAAGAATCTGAAAGGGCTGGCTAAGAATAGACTACCTTCACTCAAGGCATGTTGCAAGTCTGAATTCACTAATATTTTTAAGTGCTTTCAGATTCTCAGTTTAAAAATACTGTAGAAGTGGGAATATGAATCTTTCTTTGATTTTAACTTTGTAGTCCTTTCTATCTTTGTATTTTTCTTCTTGCTCAAGTAAAACAGTAAGAAACCTTTTTAAAAAGTTGCTCCCAGGGTTGATCTCCTGATCTCAATTATACCATTATTACTCCATTGACACCATTGGAGATGCTCCAGATTGCACTGGTGCAACTGAGATCAAGATCTAGCCCCAGGATTTCATAAGAACTGGTAATCAGCTGCTCTTGCTGCAGAGGAAAGTGCCAGAGCTCCCTTCCAAATTCCATTGACTCAGCTCTGTGAATAAACCCTAAGGAACTGGTATATGCTAGCAGTACAGATAGCCTGAGGCCAGCAGTCTAATCCATTAGTCATTAGCTATTGCTCTTAACAATGGCTGTCAAGGAAACATTACTTGATCATTAAAGCATTAAAAACACAGTGTACAGTTTGTAATTTTACCAAATGCACTTTAAAAAAAAAAAAATTGCTGCTCTCAGGCTGGTCACATTCACCAGAAACATGACCAGAATTAGTCCCCTCCGTGTAGAGGAAGGGTTTTCTTTATTGCCCATTTGGAATGGACTTTTTGTATCTGCTCTAAAGTATTGAGGCGCGTGAGTTGGAAGGAGGCATTAACGGCTGCAGCAAAGCTTCCCAGCATTGAGTAGCTAATCATGATGGTGGCAACTTTCCTGAGTGTTTAAAAATTATTAGTGGGAAAGTTCATCGCGTTTTGCTGAATTTTGTGAGTGTTTTCTAAATCAGACTGTTTCTCTTCCCTCACTTTTGCCTCAGGTGAAAATGGAAGTGGTGCTGTATTGCACCTTGAAAGAGTATGAGGAAAAATGATTTTTTGGGTGCATCACAAAGTAGTAGCATCCGTTGGTCTTTCACTCTCTTTTTTCCAAAGCAAGACCTGTTCCAGACAAAGTCAGTCTAATGTGATTTTATAAATGTAATGGATAATGCTACTTCTAGAGATTCTTGAGTTTGTAGGCTCCTTCAACATAACTCAAAATGGTTGAGATAACAGAGATACAATAGAATAAGAATGTTTCTCCCCCCCCCCCCCCACTGCCTTTTAAACCGATGTGTACCACAAAGCAATGAGTAAGACACAGCAATGCAGTTGCCTGGTACAGACACAGATAGTGACCTCTTTTGCTGAGCCATAGTCTATATGCATCCTCAGAGGTTATATCATGAGTAAGGCTAAGATTTTGTCAGGGGTATTTTTAGGAAAAGTCATGGGCAATAAAGAAAAATTCACAGAAGCCCGTGACCTGTCCCTAACTTTTACTCAAAATATCCAATGGGGAGCTGCGGAGGTCTCTGAAAATCACGGATGCCGTGACTTCCGCGACCTCCGTGACAAAATCGTAACCTTAGTCAATGAGTAGGGATATTGAGGGGCTATTCCCTACCCTTTTTTGAAAGTTGCCACAGGCTCTTCACTTTGCCCATGCAAAGTCACCAGAAGTGGTCAGATCTAGACTTCTCTTGTGTACAGAAGGATTCTGATTACTTAGCTGCCTTGTAGAGTCCTTTTGCTGCAAAAGAAAAAAGGAAGCAGGATGATAATTAAGGAAGAAAACCCAAGCCGAGGGTCTGACCCTGCAAATCTTTACTAGCCCAAGTAGATTTTACTTGGGTGAGTAGCCAAATTCAGTGGATACAACTGATCTGTTTGCAAGCAAACTAAAAAGAAGATTGAAGTGCGATAAGGGAACATTCTTGACCCAAATCAGCCTCCGAGAGAGGCTTTGACTTCACCACAAGTTTAATTTTATATTTAGCAAACAAAATTTTGCTCTTACAATGGATTTATAACAAATAACTGACTATCGAAGACTCACATTTGTCAGCCCTACAGGAGAATAGGGGCTAAAACCCCAGAACCAAATGCTGAATGCCTTAGTCACACCTTAGCAGAGTTCACTTAGGTAAAATATTCATTGAAGTCAATGGGATTTTGCCTTAGTAACAACTGTAAGATTTAGTGGTTCCCTTGAATTTACTAAGAATTAGAGTATTCCAGCAGAGCCACTTCACAAAAGAGATAATGAAAAAACTGACTAAATAAGACGGGATCTCGGGGTCAGGAGAATCAGTGGCATGAAGAGGGTAGGAGGGTAAGTTTGCTGATGGTGAGACAGTAAAGCTGTAAGCAGAAACAAGACAATGAGAACCCGGTAAAGCAAGAGCTGCATTTCATTCTGTCTCCTTTTACAATGTGACTAACGTCTAGCACTTCTGTATTTGGTAGTGCCTTTTCTTCGGAGGATCTCAACGGGTTTCTTATGCACACATGAAGAATATCTGCACCCCTTTGAAGGTAAATATTACAGCCATTTTACAGATAGGAAAACTGAAGCAGAAAGTGGTAGTAACTTTCTCATGGTCGCATTGGAAGCCACTGGTAGATCGCCCAAGAAGCTTGACTCCCGTTTCTGGATTATAATTACTAGACCACATCCCATGCAATGTTACATTCTTAGGTTGTGAGAATTCAGCCAATAGGCTGCATTGGCAATATTCAGATATTAATGTAGCAGATATTAATGTATTAATGTAATTAATGTACTGTATTAATGTAAATCAGATATTAATGTAGCAGATATTTCAGTGGGATCACCACCATGTGCATTTAGAATGATTAACTTTTATTGGCTGGAAAAGGAAATGCAGCAAGTCCACAGGGATAGAACATTTCTAATGCATTTTATGGCACTCTGAGTAAGCAATTCATCATTGCCATCCTGAGCAATCACAGCCATCCTGAGCACCTTTAGAAACGAGGAAATACTTCAGGTTCTGAATATGTCCCTTTATGGTGTTGAATGAATAGAAAATAAATAATCATCATGAAATTGTGATGCGCTAAACAGAAAGTGTCCCAGGATTTATGATAAAATTGACTATTTGCCTGTCTTAGGGTTTTCTATAGCACCCGGGACCTTAGTATCTACACACTGTATGCTAAAATACACATCCTAATGTTTGGAATCATTGTAACATGTATAATCATCATAGCATGTTTTAGGAATTGCACTCAGAAGATTTTCACCATAGAATATCAAGTGACTAACGTCAGACAAAGACTGAAATTCACAGTACCAGGAGGGCAAGCTCTCAGATGATTTGGTCTCGTGTTTAATCTAAAATGTGTCACACTGCAATATACCATTTTGCCATGTCTCAGATATTTGGGATTCTTACAGTTCCCATGTCTCTAGTTTTCTGTTGGTTGTATTTGAGCTGCCTTACTTGCAAAGGGAACAGAATGATAAGTTGAATGCCATTAAAATGTCAAGCAAGAAGTTCTTTTAATCCAAAAATACTTGCTGTGTTGCTACTGATTGCACAATAAAAAGGTTGACAAAAGTAGCTATTGCACCAGTGCATATATTTTAGGATTAAATAAAGGTAGATGCTGTTTCTACATACTCTAAATGATAACACGGACTAATAATTTTATTAGCATATTTGCTGGGCAAAGTCAAAATGTTGTGCAGAAAAAGCCCTTCTCTGCTGTGGTATAAATGGGATATATGATGGTAGAGGGTGCAGTAAACTTTCTATTTTCATGGCTTAGGGATAATAATGTATTACCCATTCATTGACTGTTTCCACCACTTCCCATATCTCTGCCTATTGTGCAAACATGATTGATTTTTAGAGCCCACCAAGGGAATTAGCTACACAACTCCCACTGTAATTAGCAAGAGCTGGGTAACTAAACTCCCTAGTTGGCTTTAAAATCTTGGCCCTTTCTACACTAATGATCCAAAATGCTTTAATAATCTGATAATGATCTGCAATGTTTTAGATAATTACTGTAGAATACAGTAGCACTTTTTAAATAAAGAAGTATTTTGTACATTTCCCTGCAGACAAGAAACAATAAAAATCTTGGGGCCAATCCTGCAGTCCTGACTTCTGTAAAACAAACCAAAAAACCCCATTGAAATCCAGTGTCTCTGTCTGTCTATCTAGATTTATATATGAATAAGGCTCCCTGAATTTATTCACACTGGAAATCATGCTTTAAATTATTCTGCTTCTCCATGCCCCACATGTAGCTTACAAGGGATTTCATATTTTAGGGAGACGAATAATAAACATTACTCACACTCACTGTTGGTTCTGCAGACTATTTGGGTGACTTCTTTTCTCTGTTAGTCTGGTCACTTTAACTCTGCTTCCATCTCCTCAACCGGACCTCTGAGGATCCTGTGTGTGTGGGTATGTCCTGCCTCCCTCTGTGCAGTCAACAGGACACTGAATTCTGTAAGAATTGAAAGTGATTTAAATACTCCTCTCAACTCTAGCCCTGAACTTCTACCTGTTGAGCCTTCTTAAAGGAATATCCTCCAAAAATGCAGGCAGGTAGGAATATCCCATGTGACTGTTTGTTCAAGTCTCATTTTAGTTTTGCTGATGTGTTGTTTGTTTATTTACATTGTCGTTTGCTTTTTGATTAAATGGTGCAATCGTACTCTGGTGGCAATGCAGTTATTATTGGACGATGTGATTACTCCAGGTGTGGGAGAGTGCATGTTTGTGACCAGCCCTCTCTTGACGCCCATGATCAGGGGAAAGAATCTTGGAGTGGTTTTTGAGCCAGACTTAAAGAAATGCCTAGGCCTCTCCTCTTGCTCGCTGCTTGCTGGATAGGCTCCCAAAGCGTGGACTTAACTGGGCCACCCACACAACAATGTCCAGCCACCTTCTTTTCCCCCATAGGTGCAGGCTTTTCTGGGCCAGCTGCAGGAAAATGGCTTGCCTTCTTTCATCTGCCACTGGAGTTCCCAAATGGGGGCCCATGGAGCACATGCTGGTGGCCTGCAGAGAGCTGACTGACCACATGGTGTGTGTGGTTCCTCTTTCTCATTTCAAGCTGCTAAACTGGATTAAAATAAGCTTAAAAATACATTAAGAACATAAGAACGGCCATAGCTGGTTAGACCAAAGGTCCATCTAACCCAGTATCCTGTGTTCCGACAGTGGCCAATGCCTGGAGCTTCAGAGGGACTGAACAGAACAGGTAATCATCAGATGATCCATCCCCTGTCGCCCATTCCCAGCTTCTGGCAATAAGGAGCTAGGGATACTCCAAGCATGGGGTTGCATCCCTGACCATCTTGGCTAATAGGTCCATCAATGGCTACCTTTCCATCCCCCTTCCATGTTCAAAACCTGAGCACCTGAACTTTCCAAGATCTAACCAGTTCCCTTAAACCCAGAGAGGTCACTGGGGGACACTGCTATTTACTTCTCTCCATTCTGAAAACTGGCCATTTATTACTACCTTCTGTTTTCTGTCTTTTAACCCTTTACTGATCCATGAAAGGACCTTCCCTCTTACCCCATGAGTGCCTACCTTTCTTAAGAGCCTTTGGTGAGGGACCTTGTCAAAGGCTTTCTGAAAGTCCAAGTACACTATATCAAATGGATCACCCTTGTCCACATATTTATTGTTCCCCTCAGAGAGTTCTAACACATTGGTGAGACATGATTTCCCTTTACAAAAGGCATGTTGACTCTTTCCCAACAAATTGTGTTCATCTGTGTCTGAAAATTCTGTTCTTTACTACAGTTTCAACCAATTTGCCTGGTACAGAAATTAGTCTTACCATCCTATAATTGCCAGGATCACCTTTGGAGCCTTTTTTAAAAGTACTTACGTACTTTCCTAATGTTAGTCACATGTAAGCAATTGCTGAAGTTCCCAGGGGCCTGTTAATTGATTAGCCATGGGAAGGCAAGTGGATTCCTCATCATGAATGGGATAGGATGTGTCCATGGATCAGTCTTTCCATAGTGGCCCATGCTATGAAAAAAGTCTGAGATTCCCTGATCTAAAGATCAGGTCCTAAAAGGCTCAATTGAAATCCTAGGTACAGAGATTCCCAAAGACTTCTATGGGAGCTGGATCAGCTCAATGGTACAGTGCTGTTTTATTCCAATTTTGGGAAGCAGCCAGTCCCCTCCTCCTGGTGGGCCTTGGTATTTGCAATGTCACACATCTTTACAACACAGGCCCTTCTGGAGATGGGGGCGGTGCAGTCCTGAACTGATGCGCTGCTAGCTGTTCAATCAAATACATTTCCCGCTCTGCATCCAAATAACTTGCACCCTCACACCTCAGCCCTCGTGTACTGTGTGGAAGCTCATAGAGCTGAGATCTTCATGACTCACCTTTGGTGTCATGGTGCTGTCATTCAGCAATGAGGGGAACTGGTGGCAGAGCAGCCTCAAAGAATAACAAGATGAGATGGAAATAGAGGGGAGAGAGACAGGGAAGAAGAGAAGGGGGGAATTAACCTGTGCCAGCAGGTTATTTTTTTTCATGAAGACAAGTTACCAGCAGTTTATATGAAGTGCACTTGATGGAACTCATACTGCTTAGTCACCTTTGGTCATTTCCAGCTCCACTGCTCAGTGCTGAGAAAATTAGGAGATCTACATTTGCTAGGGATCAAGTTTTTCAGCTCTTCAGAAAACAATGTCTTTCAGTCTTTTCCAAGAAGACCCATGTAGATCGCCCTTCCAAATCAGCAAGGCTCTGCAGCG
The DNA here is from genome assembly GCF_028017835.1 of Emys orbicularis. Lineage (NCBI taxonomy): Eukaryota > Metazoa > Chordata > Testudines > Emydidae > Emys > Emys orbicularis. The sequence goes on from NC_088686.1 coordinate 144,537,556, forward strand.
GTGCAAGGCTACCCACCCACATAGCCCTGATGGGGCCGGACCATGTAGGCAGGCAGAGATTGTCCTTACTTGCATTGTATACAGTGATGAGTACTTTGTGAGCGCTTAACAACTGAAAAGAAATAAACAAAAACTCTGCTGCCATCTTAACTATGGAGTCTTTACTGCTCCTCCATGAGAGGGAGGGATTAGGCAAAGATCTCTTGTTAAGTAAGGTGCTATCGGAAACCCAACCACATGGCAAACTAAAATGATAAAGTATCCCTTTGTGAGGGATCAATCATTAATTTGCTCTCGGTATGGACTAATTGTTTTTAAACCATGATTTCCTTTAAGCTGAAATGCAACCCTAAACTTTCACTATTCATTTCCAGAGAGCTATAAGCAGAAAGTTTCCCAGATGTAGCAGAGGAATTGTCACCACACAAGGGGAGCACTGTTTAATTTTTAAACAACATCTAGGCCATCTTGTTTGGTTTCAGTCTTACCAAAATCTGGGCTCATTATTTCTCTGTAGACATTTCCAATCAATCTCTTTTGTTTTGGATGTCTACGTGCCACTGCCCTATGCTGTCTTTCCTTCTCATTGTTGTTTGCCCTGAGGAATAGAGTTTTTAAGAGCATCTGTGACTGAATAGTTTGTAACTGGCACCAGTTTGGCATTTGAAGAGTGTGCAAAATGAATGCAATGCACACAGCGGGGGGTATGAAAGGGTTGTTGCTGCAAAACTAACCCAGAAACTGGCCTGGTGACTCTAAATGAGCTGGAATTACATGAGCATATTTACATGGCTTTAACTGACAAGGAAGCATCCTCCTGCCAAACTACAGGCTTCCAATGCATTCTGGTTTCTCAGACAACAAACCTTAGCTGTTACTTCTCAGTCCCAAGTATGGTGTATAACATAGCACCTAGTTCACCCATTAGAACCAAGGACATTATTTGGAGCTGAGCTAAAGTCAGGCTAAAATGGTTTGATAATGGGTAGCTCTAAGGTAGAGATGGATTAAAACCAGGGCCAGTTATCCAGATCCCCTGCACTTAGATATGAGTCTCAGATCTCAACCGCCTCTGGTTTTAGTTTTGCAATACAAAACCTGACGGGTGAGGATTTTCAAAAGCCAAAACCACTCCTCAGTTTTTGCCCATCTCCAAGATAAATAAACAGCATTTCAGTCTGACGTTCATTCAGGCTTGCTACCTGTACTCATTCATTATGGCTAATGCGCCACATGGATGCTTCTGTGTTCCCCTTGCAGTCCCTACATATAGCCTTCAGTCGTTAATGTTTTGCGTGTAGTGTACGTATAAAAGAGACATGTTGCTCAATAAGAGTTACATAAATATCTTGGCTGTAAAATAGACATTTTATTCTCTGTTTAGCAAACAATCCAACTAAATGTGCAGTCTGTAGTTCTTCTGCACTTTATATAATGTGCAGTTAAATGAAATGCATCCTGTTGCGGATGGGAATAAGCTAAGAGTTGAGCTGTGCGATCTGCAATTTATAGCGATGTCTATCTTGTAAGTCAGCTACTGAGTTTGTGAATACCCTGATTTGGAAGATAGGGAATCCTGCCCTATTTCCCTTGAGACTTCAGCAACTGGTACTTCATTGTGTGTAGCTGGCAGATGTAATTGGGAGAGCAACCTTTTCCATTGGATCCCTGCAAAAACAGAGGAAAAATATTAGCTGCTATCGTCTCTGGCTAATATTTTCAGAAAAGATTTTGGGTGCTTCTATCTGTGGGTGCCCAACCTGAGATACCCTTTAAAAAGCACTTGTACAAGAGCTGGGTATTATCATTATTAATGGGGCCTGATTTTTCAGAAAGTGCTAAGCACCCACCCTCTAAAACTCAGGCCCTTTTAAGTTATTGCAAGATGGGCACCGAAAATCAATGAGAACTTTTGAAATTCTTGGCCTCTGTTCATACTTTTTTAGACTCTCAAACTGTAAAATGTGATCATTGCTTTTGCTCCTGATTGCTTCTCCCCCATAGCCCTAGATTTTAAGCAAATAAATTCTCTTATATATTAGAAACCTAAAAACATTAGGTTGAATAAAAATCCCTTGTAAAAAATACTATATCATTCTAAAATAAGGGCCCACAAACTATTGTAATTTGTACATTTTTGTTCAGGTTTATGTTACCATCTGCAGTATTTTCTAGATTTCCGACATTATGACTGACATTTTCCAAAGCCATTTTCAAAGGATTTGGATGGCTAATTCCCACTGAAAGTAATAAGAATTATGTATCCAGACTCCCTAAACAGCTTTGAAAATCTTGGCATACATCAATAGAAGATCTGCTACCTACTTCTATTGAAGTCAGTGGAAGTTTTGCTATTGGCTTCATTGGAAGTGCAAACATGAATAGGCCTCTATTGTTTGCCTGAAATCTATGGTTGGGTCAGTCTAATGAAATTTTGCACTCTCTGGGCCAAATTTTCTGCTGGTATAAATGGTACAACTCTTTTGGTGTTTCACCCATTTACACTAGTATGGAATTGGGCCCTATATATTTTCACAAAATGTCATCAAATCACTATAACTTTCTTCCTGTTTTGACCATTCCTCAGTGGAGAAGAGTAAATTTTACTGATATCAAATGCCACAAAATGGGGATCTCTTAAGGTTTTTCAATGGTCTCAGCTAACATTTTGAGAGAACCCCACTGTTTGTTACCTTGTTAGAAAAACTTAGAGATTTCATCTGGGCCACCCGGATCTTTCAACAGTCGTGAAGAATGTTCTGCGCACACGGAACAGAAGAGTTGGAATGATTGCAACATAATGAACAAAAAAGGTTTCTGTGTAGCCCTGTGATAGGTCATGAGCAATCAAATATTTTTAATTGACTGCAAACAGGAAAAGAGGGAACTCATTGGCTTTGAGTAAGCAATCCAACAATACATTTATAATCTTAACAAGCAGCCTGATCCAAAGCCTGGTAAAGTCAATGGCTTAAAGCCATATAATTAGGCAAATAAATGAGGAAGTCTTTTTTGTTCTCTTCAGGATACAAAATTACATTCCTTGACCAGCACTCTACCTGCTGTATGTAGACATCTACTGACTATTCTGTATGAGTACAAATATAGGATATTCAATTAAGGTCTAATCCGGCAAACCCTCAGCATGGAACTCCCATTACTCCTATACTTCCAGGAGAATTTTACTCTTAGATATATTTCTTGTCTATAAACTGGGGAAAACACCCACCATATAGTATGGGACACCCCATACCCAGTGCTACAGAAAATCCTAAAATAGCTAGACAGATACTAAGGTTGGGGGAAAGAGTTCAAGTGATTTCATTTAGCTCCCACTGAAATTAATGGGATTTGAGTGCCTGTAGGGTCCTTAAAAAAAAAAAAAAAAAAAATCTCAGCCTAACCGGTAAACGTGGGGATAAATTAAAATATATCAATAATCAGAAGTGGAATCAGGCAAATATGATCAGGCAAAAAGTAGAATAAATTCCAAAAAGCAACAGAGGGTCCTGTGGCACCTTTAAGACTAACAGAAGTATTGGGAGCATAAGCTTTCGTGGGTAAGAACCTCACTTCTTGCATCTGAAGAAGTGAGGTTCTTACCCACGAAAGCTTATGCTCCCAATACTTCTGTTATGCAAAAGCATAAGCTTTCGTGGGTAAGAACCTCACTTCTTGCATCTGAAGAAGTGAGGTTCTTACCCACGAAAGCTTATGCTCCCAATACTTCTGTTAGTCTTAAAGGTGCCACAGGACCCTCTGTTGCTTTTTACAGATTCAGACTAACACGGCTACCCCTCTAATAAATTCCAAGATACTCAAGGTGGTAAAAAATGTTAAGCTTTTGATATTTCAATAAAAACTTTTGCAAGAAAAAATTTGTTTAGGTTTTTGTTTTTGTTTTTCAACTCCCTTATGGAGTGGTCCACATTTAAAAAAACCCTGAAATTTCAATGAAAAATTTCCTGAAAAGTTTTGTGGGTGGGTTTGTGGTCTTGTGTTTGTGTACGCGTGCACATGAGTGCGTGTATGTGACAATGTTTCTGCATTTTTTTGACCAGCTCTCCCTGACTCTCACTGACCGTGCCTTTTGCACAGACTTTAGCTTTGTTTTTAACTGTCCTCTAACCAGGGAGATGATATTTGAGCACAGAATCCAGAATATGTGTCTACCTTTGTCATGGCCCCACTCAGGTTCACATTGCTTTGCTGGATCCATGTTTTCCTCCATCATTTGCTCTTCTAAGCACTTTAAATCAGTCAAGGTTACTTTTGCTTCAAGGTTTCTCACAGAACTTCTGTTCATCTCTAAAAAGAGATACAAAGATGCCTGTTGACTTCAATAGACATATGTTCAGGCCTATAGTTTCTTGTTGTTGTGTTCCTTGTGACTGAATAAGATATAGCTGCCAGACACTGCATTCATTAAAGTTCTCTTTCAGTTTCTAAATTCATCTCTTATAAGACAATATATTCTTCAGTGAGATTTAACAGCATTTTCGTGTCCTGGTGAAGGATACCAACACAGAACATCTGCAGGTAATGATTATTCTAGTAAATCTTTGCACCATTGGGAAAGGAGCTGCTATGCTATGGGTTTGTATCAAAGAGCAAGCGGTGTGCCCCTTATCCTGCACCATTAAATGTCTTTAATGGGAGCTTTTGTCATTGACTCCTATAAGTGAAGGATCGAGCCCTTTATACTCCTAATTTTCCAAATGACAATGGAACAATAAAGCTGTGATGTTTGTTCCCTGCATGAAGAGCAGGCTTTGCTTTCCGTTTTGAATGATCTTTACTTTAGATTAAAAGCAAGAAAGAACAAAAGTGAAGTCTCCTTGGGAGAGTTCACTGTGTATGTGTCTGCTGTGACAGGCTCCATTGAGCTGAATACAAAATGGCTGTTTCTGCAGAGGGCAGTTTTGAGAGATTTAGAAGTGTTGCACACAGAAAACCAAGGCACATGGCTAAACACAACACAAAAACCATCAGCAGAAGGTTGCTGCTCTGACTTACCCTTCTTCTTGTGAAGCTTGACTTTAATAAATATAAGAGTAATAATAGCAACAAGAAGCAGCAGCACAATGAGGGCTGGTATCACAACTGGAAGCAGTTGCAGTTCACTTGTTGATGAGCTGGAAAGATAAAGTACTAGGATTAAATGTGATTTAGTGACAGGGATTGTGTGCATTAAGGTGCCTTAACATTGGCTGGGTTTGCATGTAGCACAGCTGCTTGCTGCAGGCTGAAACTGAACCAAAAAAGTGGTAAACACTCAACCCGAATTGAAGGAGAACAGTCAACAAGGCCAAGTGGCAAATAAGCCATTAGAGCTGGAGTTCGATTCTGAGCAAGTCCTATCTGTAGCTACTCATGGCTGTGCCCCACTCAGTGGAATTTATAGTGCTGGCTGAATTACATCCCGCAGAATGCAATCTCACTGCTCCTGTTTTACAAGTTCCCAGGTTTGGTTACAGCTCTCTCTTTATAGGTTCTTACACAGTTCCCATCACCATGGTATCAGACAGCCCCTGACTACTGTCTCTGTGCAAAATCTATAGAGGTACAGTCAGACTGGAAATCTCAAGAGCTCCATATGCACAGAGTAAATTACGTTTGCTACTAAATAGAAATCTGGGACTTCAATCCATCACAATGACATCTTGCCTATAGATTATAATGGACTACCCCCAATCACACAGGGGGTATGGGAATGGAAAGAGTGTTCTTTTGGAAGATGGTGCTGCTTGTATTCAGCTCTAGGGGAAGCAGGAGCTGTGGTGAGAGGCTCTGTCTGTGTTACATTTTATGGGATTTATTATACAATGTGGTCTTGCCTCAATCTTTTTGGGTACTGCGCCTGTAATGCTACTATATATTTTCTCCCTGGTGAATCCCCAAAGCTCCTTATAAACAGGTAAACAAACTACAGGAGGGAAATCCATTCACCCACCACCGAAATGTAACAGCTGCTCACAGCAACATTACATATACAGTTTGGGACAGGAAGTGAAGCAAAATATTTGCACCCAGTTAAAATTATTGGGGGGATATAAGGAAGCAGAAACTTAGCCTGGGCACTGGTCTTAGCAACTGCAGAAAAGTGACATGGAATCATTGCTGACCACAGTGGCACCGCCTCCAAAACCAATGCTTGCCACAACACAGCCTCCTCCAGCACCCCAGTGGGGTATTGATTGGCTACTCACTCAAAGGGAGGCGTGGCACCTACTGAATCACCCACATCACTTCCTGCAGCACTGAAGTTTCCCTGCAGATTTCCTCTCCCAGTACTAATCACAGGAACATAAGAATGGCCAGACTGGATCTGACCTGTGGTCCATCCGATCCACTGTCCTGTCTCTGGTCCTCTGCAGATGTTTCAGAGGAAGATGCAAGAACCTTGCAGTCGGAGGACATGGGATAATCTGCCTCCCATATTAGGTCTTCTCTTAATCCATTATAGAGATTGGCTTAGGCCCTCAAGTATGAGGTTTTATCTCTTTTTAAATTGGTTCACATTAATTATATTATATTATCTGTATAAATGTCCAATCCCTTTTTTACATCTTGCTAACTTATTTGGCCTTAACAACATCCTGTGGTGAGACATGCCACAGTCTAATTACTTTTTCACACAATGTGTGTTTCCTTTTATCAATTTTGAATTTGCCACCTTTTAGTTTCATTGAAGGTCCCCTGGTTCTTGTGTTCAGGGAGAATAGAAGCTCTCCCCATCAACCTCCTCTGACCATTTGTTATTTTATAGACTTTTATCATATCCCTTATTAGTCATTTCTTTTCCAGTCCAGCCCTGCTTAGTTTCTTATCCCATCAGATCTCCTAGCACAAGGTGGAATTGCTGCAGGATCAAATATTTTTCTATTTTCTTCATATAAAGTATTTTAAATGAAGTGAATCCAAAGAATCTGAATAGACTTGGTGTAAATTGACATTGTCAATGGTAATTAGGGTAAGAAACATGTTCGTTACCTTACCTTTCATAAACTGCATTGCTAAAGGTTACAAATCTGTCTTCAGGGGTTGTTTTTTCCAATATTCCCTCCGTGACTCTGCTCGTGGGATATGTCTGACTTATGACATTTACATGAGTGGGGATGCTGTGGAGAGCAGATGTTGACAAAAGTATTTTAAATGAAGTGAATCCAAAGAATCTGAATAGACTTGGTGTAAGTTGACATTGTCCATGTTGATTGGGGTAAAACATGTTTGTTAACTTACCTTTCATAGATTGCATTGCTAAAGGTTACAAATCTGTCTTCAGGGGTTGTTTTTTCCAATATTCCCTCCATGACTCTGCTCGTGGGATATGTCTGACTTTTGACATTTACCTGAGTGGGGATGCTGTGGAGAGCAGACATTGTTGACAAAAGTATTTTAAATGAAGTGAATCCAAAGAATCTGAATAGACTTGGTGTAAGTTGACATTGTCCATGTTGATTGGGGTAAAACATGTTTGTTACCTTACCTTTCATAGATTGCATTGCTAAAGGTTATAAATCTGTCTTCAGGGGTTGTTTTTTCCAATATTCCCTCCGTGACTCTGCTCGTGGGATATGTCTGACTTTTGACATTTACCTGAGTGGGGATGCTGTGGAGAGCAGACATTGTTGACAAAAGTATTTTAAATGAAGTGAATCCAAAGAATCTGAATAGACTTGGTGTAAGTTGACATTGTCCATGTTGATTGGGGTAAAACATGTTTGTTACCTTACCTTTCATAGATTGCATTGCTAAAGGTTATAAATCTGTCTTCAGGGGTTGTTTTTTCCAATATTCCCTCCGTGACTCTGCTTGTGGGATATGTCTGACTTATGATATTTACATGACTGGGGATGCTGTGGAGAGCAGACGTTGGTGATACTGGCCTCACAGATGCAGATGGTACTGGAGCTAGTGAAGGGAATGATTCTAACAAAGAAAATAAATAATTTCAGGGCTTGAATATTTACCCTTTGCACGTCTGACATTTTTTACCTGTGAAATGCACAGCGCATACTTCCTGGTAACATTTTTCCACCCCTTTCATTTCACCTTGCAATCTGTGTCATGGACAAACATGCAGCACAAAAGGGACCACGTCTTTTTCACTGTGGCCTTTGTACAGAATATTATGTATAAGTATTAATGAAATCCATGATCACTTTTGGCAAGTTAGACACTTTTGCCAATGGTTGCTATTTCTACCTTGTAAACTCTGGAGACTGCATAAAGACACCATCTGTTATGTAGAAATGTAAAATGGATACAGCATCCCTATTGCTGAAGTAGTGACCTCAGTTATTGGTTGTTTTGGGGTTTTTTTTTACTGTAGGATCCAATATCCAAATGCTGGGAAACATCGCTATCTTTTTTCTACATTGAGGGTCTAAAGACTGAAAAGTATTTTTCTGACAAAACTTGTGTTATTTGTGCCTTAAACTGGGGGTGTGGAGGTGAAAAAAACTAACTCACTGATCCAATAGGGGAATTATTAAAAAGTTGAGGTTGAGAAATAAGTTTGTCAGGTGATCTTCGAAGCAAGAGCTGTGTCTATCTCTGTGTTTCTCTGGCACCTACCACAGTGGAACCCTGATCATGACAGGGCACTACAATAATATAAGAAGTAAATAATAACAATATTTAATATGATTTCTCTTTAGGGAGAGCTTTTCAAAGGCATAAAGTATAGATAAACATCCAACTTCCATTGAAAGCCCGTGGGAATTGGGCACCAAACTCCAATCTGTGCATTTGAAAATCTCCCCCTTAGACTTGACTTTACCAAACATCTCCATTTCTGTCCATTAATTGTCTATCATTAGGCTGCTATTCATTGATCAGCAACAGGATAAGAATTAAGCTGAGCAAAGCTTATTAATCAGTGTGATGACTTTTCTTATCACCTGTGGCTGGGAGGGACACATGGGCTATGATAGGCGAGAATAAAAGAGAGAGAGAAAGAAGGAGGTATTAATCCCAACGGACAAAGCCCCTCAAATCACATACCGTTTTGAACGTGTAACTTCATGGAGGATGTTTGCTCTGTGTCTCCATCTTTAGCCCCACACCAGTACCATCCTGCATCCGTTTCTTCCAGATGGCTCATCACTACTGTGAAAGTCCCATTTTCCTGGTTATCACTGATTATCCGAATTCTTCCTTCAAATGCATCCTGTACAAATCCACGGGTATTCGACAAAAGGGAGCATCCAGCTTCCTTCCAGCTGCACCAGTATTTCATCTCATAATTCCGTTGCGGATCATAGTGGCACTTGGCAGACACCAAGCCTCCTTCAGATCCATTCAGGAGCCTGGGTTCCCTGGGAAGGGTTGACTCTACAGGTTGAGAATATACTGGGTTAGCCTTACAGACTCTTTAACTGATACTGCTCTGAATTTCCAACAAACACATGTTGGTTTTTGGGACCTTGAATGCAAATACAGTGCTGCTAGCAAATCTCTATCTACAGTACCTTCTAAAAATTAATTGGTCTTTCTTTCTAGACTTACCTTCAGTCACTTGTAGATCTATGGTTCTTGAACTTTCAGAGTCACCAAGCATGGCCATCCCACACTTATACAGTCCAGAGTCCTCTTTTTTTAGTCTGTTTATCAAGATTTTGAAAGTACCAGAGCTTTCTTCAGGGTTAATAGAGATCCTTCCCTTGTAATTCGTGGCCACATAACCATCAGAGTCCGCTATGACAGAACAGCCAGTTTTTCCCAGTTTGCACCAGAATTTCTTTCCACCGCCTTTGACATTTTCAGGTTGGCATTGTATTGTCACTGACCCTCTGAGCTTCCCAAGCACAAGCTCTGGTGATTCAGATACATTAGAACCTGTTTGAATAGAACATACCAAAACATCTTAATGCAACTCCTATTTCATGTGGAACAATTTCCCTTTTTCTTCATTTTAAATTTCTTAACAGCTGTTTCAGTAAAATCTGAGTGCTTTGTAGAAAAAAAAAGTTCTAATCCTACAGGTAAATAACAGGGTCTTAACAAGGGGATGGGAAGGTATGAATAAGAAGTCAAAGTTGGTGCAACAACCACTGTCTTAGGTTGAAATGCTCATGAGTCAACACTTAGGACAGTGGAGCCAAACGACTCTGTAAATGTGGCACCAGAATATTTCAAGTCTGGTGTTGCAGACTCAGAAGAGAGATTTGGGTCTGTACCTTTTGCAATTAGCCTGTTGTGAAGGTCCCCAGCTACTGTACTTTCCAAAACTGTTAGCTTCATGCTGACGAATAAGGCTTTATTGTTGTTGCCGATGCCATATCTGTAAGCCCCAGCGTCATTCTGCTCCAGCTGTGTCATTTGTATTGTGAATGTGCCATTCTTAGGGAAGTCGGTGATGGATGCTCTGCCTTTGTAGTCTTTAGAGATGAAATTGTTGGTAGAAATGATGGTGTTGCAAACTCTTCTGGTTCCTGATATTTTACACCAATATTTTCTGTCATATCTGTTGGCTTTAATGGGTCGATAGACGCATTTGATAGTGATTGATCCTCCAACCTCACCTGTCAAAATCTTTGGTCCATATAAGGCACTTGAAACTGTTGTAAAAAAAAATGTAGAACAGGCATTAGCCAATTAGAGGGCCAGAGCCTCAGCTGGTGTAAGACAGCACGGAAGTCAGTGGAGTCTTACTGATTTTCACCAGTTGACGATCTGGCCCAGAAAGTGTAATAGTTATTCTGGATAATGTATGTTACTGTAACTCAGATCCAGGTCTCTCAAATCTCCTGTTTATTAAACTTTGCTTTAGAGCAGGGGTCGGCAACTTTTGGCACGCGGCTCGCCAGGGTAAGCACCCTAGCGGGCCGGGCCAGTTTATTTACCTGCTGACGCGGCAGGTTCGGCCAATCGTGGCCCCCACTGGCCGCGGTTCGCCGTCTCGGGCCAATGGGGGCGGTGGGAAGCCGCGGCCAGCACATCCCTCGGCCCACGCCGCTTCCCGCCGCCCCCATTGGCCCGGGACGGCGAACCGCGGCCAGTGGGGGCCGTGATCGGCCGAACCTGCCGCGTCAGCAGGTAAATAAACTGGCCCGGCCTGCTAGGGTGCTTACCCTGGCGAGCCGCGTGCCAAACGTTGCCGACCCCTGCTTTAGAGGATAAAAGATTGGAAAAAACCCCTTGTTTGCATTGCGTATCAGCACATAGCCAAAAACTGTGAGCTGCTACTCAAATATTGCACAGTCTTTAGCCAGGTAAAACTCCTATTAATGCCAACAGGAATTTTCCCTGAGTTAAAAGCTGAGTGATGCATGCAGTATTTTGGCCATACAGATTATGGGCTATATTTAGTGATGAGCAAATCCCAAAATAATCATAAATAGTTAGTATTTACAAGGCCTGTTGTCCCCCTGCCTTGCAGCCTGTGTTGTCATTGACATCTGTATAAAATGCTTCCAAATCTGAATTCTCCATTCATGGTAGTAGTAGCATTTTACACCTACTTTGCAAATGTATCTTTCCATTGGCTTGTGGGCTTTTGGTCAGGCCTCAAATGGAGATACAGGGCTTGCTGCCCGGTTACCCCACATCTTATGTAGTCATTTACACTGGTTGTAAAACACTATCCTTCTGATCTGAAACCTTTTCATACCCCTCTGCACTCACTTTGCACTGATATTAACGGCTGCACGAGGTGCAGGGCAGTGGAGAATGCACTTTACAATTAACTAATTTTCACAACACCCCTGTTAGAGAGAAAAGGTGGGTGAGGTAATATCTTGTATTGGACCAACTTCTTCTCCAGAGCTATGTGTAGCTCAAAAGCTTGTCTCTCTCTCACCAACAGCAGTTGGTCCAGGAAAAGCTATTACCTCACCCAGCTTGTCTCTCTAATATCCTGGGAGTGACACAGCTACAACAACACTGCATACAACACCCCTGTTGGACAGGTAGGTGTGTCTTTTATCCATTGTGCAATGGGGACATATGACTCCAGCAGCCCTGCGTAAGGCTTTTAAAGCCAGATTTACCTTTGTCCCCTGCAAGTGTGGTGTTCTCCACTTTTATTACGGTGATTTGCATCAGGAATGTAGTTCCCAGCTACTCACCTTGTAGCAAAGTTAATAAAACAATGAAGACAGCCATGTTTAATCTCCAAAAAGCGTTCACAAGGCAGACATCTGAATTTGACTCTGGATGCTTAACTCAAGATGTCCTTTCAGATTCAGGTGGAAATCTGAAGTCCTGACTTTTTCCTTTTACCTGTCATCAACCGTAAGGAAAAACAGATAAAAGTATTACTGGGATTTTCCAAGGACTGTATGGAAGTGAGGCACCCAAACTGCATTGAAATTTCAACGGGAGCCAGACATCTAACTCCCCGATAGGGATCTGAAAATCCGAGCCAGTGTGAAATGTCACAGACCCAATGGGAGGACGTTTGTTGAAGATGATAATGCTTTTGCACTTGCATGCAAGGATCTCGGAGCCTTTTGCATAGAGAAGCAACTTGCCCAAAGTCACACCGTGAGCCAGTTGCAGAGCTGGGACTAGAACTTAAGTGTCTTGCATGCCAGTCTCTGAGGCTCCATGGGTCTGCTAGCTCCTGGACAGCTGCGTGTCCACACAGCCACCTGCAGTGAAATAGGGAACAGCAGCCTATGAGCCCTACAGTTTCAAGCACCACCAGCTATCCCACCCATGGCAGTCATGACTGGTGGAGCCTACTGTGTTCTCTGATGGGCCCTGACACACTATTTTAGGTTTAGGGAAAACACCTGGAGACTGTCTGTGCAGCTAGTGGGCTCCCTGGTTTGCAGCTGCAACAGTCCTTATTGCATGCTCCTGATCCCTTGCCTTGCTCCTGGTTCCTGATACCTAGCCTCGGACCCCGGTCCCTTGCTCTGCACCTGACCCCTCACCGTCTCTCTGTTCCACTAACCTAGCTTCGGCAGGCTCACATGGCTCCGACCCAGCTCCTCGACCTCGCCTCAGACCTGATCTTGTGGCATGAGATTGATATGTATTGCTGCGTCTGGCCTTGACCCTCTAGACTGAATTTGGACCCCATTCTCAAGTCCTCTCCAACCCAGGCCCTGGCCTTGACCTGTGCCCCAGTAGCTGGGATCCTGACAGAGTCCAGTGCTGTAATCCCTAGACCAGATTCTAAGTCTTATTGCATGCTCAGTTCAGAAAATAAACAACTTTTATTATGTGTTCAGTGATGGACGTGGACAATTTGCAAACGACACCAACCAGGAACTAAACCCATGGCGGAGGATTTACAAAGTGAGGGTAAGAGCTGGTACTGCCTTTCACGGTACCACACATACTGAACAAATGCAGCATAGCGGTATAGAATCAGAGAGCTTTCAGTATTGTTCTGAAGGCGAGAGATGAGGCCTGGTGAATATTGAACAATAATAATACCTAGCTCTTATACAATGCTTTTCATCCAGAGAGTGACCAAGGTATCATTATCCCCATTTTCCAGATGGGGATACTGAGGCACAAGAGGGCATCATCCAGCAGATCAGTGGTAGAGCCAGGACTAGCCCCCAGATCTCATGAGTCTCAGTCCAGTGGTGTAACCACTAGACCACCTTGGGATGGGAGGCTGTTTTAGGACAGGAAGAGAGAACAGTGCAGGTCTTCCCAGAGGATTCAGGGGGCCTGGGGCAAAGCAATTTCGGGGGCCCCTTCCATTAAAAAAAAGCTGCAATACTATAGAATACTATATTCTCGTGGGGGCCCCTGTGGGGCCCGGGGCCTGGGGCAAATTGCCCCACTTGCCCCCCCCCTCTGGGCAGCCCTGGAACAGTGAGAGACAAACAGGTTGAACTTGTATGATCCTGGCATTGAGTGATGTTCAGTTTCTCAGGGAAGCACAAATCTGCCTAAATAAGGGCTCTAACTGGCCTTTCTGAGTCCACGAGCAGCCAAAGCTGTAGAGAAGAAATTAAAGATTTTTATCAGCTCAGCAAATTCCAGCAGAAACAGCAGGTGGTGCTTTGGGATTCCCCAAAAGTTCCGTACCAAGGGGAGACTGTCTTTTATTTATGATCTGCAAAAAATGACTCTCTTCCTCCCCTTCACTTCTTGTTGGAATTTTTTGGTCAGCTTTGCTGCCACTTTTAGCTCTGAATCAAGACACTGTTCATGAATCCAACTCCCCGCTTTGGGGCAGACAGCGTTTGGAGTTACTTCCCCACTTGAGTTAAAAATTCACTCGGTGGTGTTTCGTTCTGAACAGGCTTTGTTACAGTTCTTGGCTCAGGAGTTGCTCAATCAGTGCGGTTAAAAACACCGCTTCCTACAGGCGCACAATGAAGGTGAACATTTGTAGTTGTGAGGTTAGTTGGGTCACCTCAAAGCATTTCTGGAGGCAAGAAAAGGGAAATGAAAAAGTTGTTAAATCCATAGTTGAAACCAACCATGGGTTTGGGCTACTGCAAAACTATTTAGCCACTTCTGTAAAGCAGTTGTCACGAAAAGTTCTAAAGGCTCATGGATCTTCTGATTGTTCATGGCAGGTATCTGTTTGTGTTCTAGGCATGTCTCTTTGAAACATGAATAGAATATCAGTGCCATAAAGGAACTCCATCACATGTTCCAGTACAGGACTGGAACATAGCAGTGAAGTGGCTAAGTATTATCATGCCCGTTTACAAAGGGGGGAACTGAGGCACAGAGAAGTAAAGTGACTTGCCTAGAGCCTGTTGCTGAATGGAGAATAGAACCCAGGAATTCTGACTCCCAAGTCTATGCTCTAACCATTAGACTTTGCTGCCTCTTTGCCCATGGAATTTCCTGCAACAACCAATGTTAGGGAGGGTGCAAGTTGTTAGAATGCAGGCAGATTAAAAATATTTATCAGTTAGCTTCACTTAGCTAAAAATTCAGGTAGAATACAACAGCAAAATTAACCTCTTCCTCTCCTGAAATCCTTAGGCAGGTTCAAAAAGAGAGCTGAATGGGTGGTGGTGGTGATGATGAAGGAGTATTACAGATAAAGATGGGACTCAGCCAAAACTCTGGGTCTGAACACCACTGAACTTTGAAAACCCAGATGAGATTTTTGTGTCTTGTTTTCTTCTCTTATGACGGTGTGGGCTCAGTCCTGCCCTCTGCTGTGCTAGGGCCCAATCCAAGTCCCTCCCTATAATGGCAACAAGACGTGGGAAGGGACATACTATAGGGAGTCTGACCCCACACAAAAGCAGCGGAGCAGGGTCCTGGGTCTATAGGAGAATGCAAGGGGCTGGGCCAGTCTGAGGCACCAGTTACCATATTCTATGCCACATGGTCTAGAGGGTAGGATGCATGTCCCCACCAAGCCACGCAGCTCCTATACTGCCATCAGCAATAAGTGCTGCTTGGCATGCATGTTGCTCCTGCTCAGTCATGTGAACTTAGCTCTTGCTACACTGTAATAAACCAATGAACCATGTGCAATGGGGCTGGGGAAATGTGTTGTTCTCTTTTTAGGCCACATGCTGAATTGGTTGTGATGAGGCAGCTGGCACAGGGAGTAGGAATCATCCTCACTTAACCCCTTGTTCGCAGTTCATGGGACACCAAATACAGCTCCACTGGCCACCTATTTCTTCATTTCATTTCATCTCTCTCTGTTTCTCTCCTGGGCCAGTACTGCCTTCAGTACAAAGGTAAATAGCCCCGGGGAGCTTTCAGTACATGAGGCAAAATCAACCTCATTTTCATCCAAACAAAATTACGCGGCTGCCCAAGTTATTCAACAGCCTCAAAGTCCAAGTTCATAGTAGCCTGCGGCGGAAGGGTGCACCAATTTTAACAGAAATGAATCCGACTGGGTGAGGTTCTTTGGCCTGCGTTAAGCAGGAAGTCAAAGCAGATGATGATAATGGTGCCTTCTGATATTGAAATCTATGATACCAACCAACATCAAAAGGCTGTTTCGTGAGTAAGCCTGAGCCATGTATAAAACACCATGGGCCAAATTGTGGTCCAACGGGTGTCAACTCACATTGACTTCAACAGGACCAGACGTTAGCCCCTGGTCCCTAACACTGGACATTGCAAAGCTGGTCTGGCAGCATCGCTGAAGGAGTCACTTGGTAGTTACCACAAAGTGTATTGCTAATAGAGAGAGACCAAGGACACCCAATTCATATCCAGATTTCAAAGGCACCCAAAGTTCAGCAGGTTCAGATGCAAGGTTCTGGTTTGGGCCCAACTGCAACTGAAGATCTGTTGAGATTTGCTGCCAAATCTCATGAGAGTAGCCACTGTTATTTTGTTCATGTTGATGAAGCTATCACATACTGGCATTGTCTGTTTATTAAAGTTCTGATATGGGGCCTATTGCCATGGCAGCTGGGCACCTCACAACTGGCTTATAAATAAACAAGTTTAAACTAGTATGGCTCAGCAAAATGGGTGACTGAGAAAAAATCATAATAGTCGGAAACCCCTTGCTACAGGAATAGCCAGCTAATTAATTAAAAGTATGAATTTTATCCCATGCCATGATGATCACCAGTCTTGGGGTCCGGAAAGGGTGACGGTCCTTTACCAAGAGAGGAAGAAAAGGGATGAGTTTACAGGCAGAGAGAGAGACACCCTACTTAGTCTTCCTGACAAAATGGGTATCATGTTACCATCCAAAATAAGCCATTTTTTCTTTTTATTGCGCAGCACCAGTGACATTTAGTAATTCTGTAGGATGCTTTGCATAAGAACTTCCAGTATCCGGGCAGGGCCGGCTCCAGGTTGTCCGCTGCCCCAAGCAGCAGAGGGGGGGGGGGGGGGAAAAGCCGACCGGCAGCACTTCGGCAGCGGACATGCCGCCCCGATAGCAGACGGAGTGCCGCCCCTTTGTATTGGCTGCCCCAAGCACCTGCTTCCTTAGCTGGTGCCTGGAGCCGGCCCTGTATCAGGGTAATTTTTAGCAAAATGGAGCAAACTGCATTAAAAATCACTATAGTGCCATTACTGGAGTTTACAATGATCTATCTGTCTATTTATATTTCTCTCTATATTGTACACATCACTGCAGTATCATCATTAGTTTCATATCTGTTTCATATTGTATAACTACAGTTAGTGATGGCTGGTAAGACCCAAACATGTGTAGGTGAAAGTGACACGTGGAGTGCCAATTTATAGTGGCAGCTAGAAATAATAGTGCATTGAATACAGTAGACAGCACCTACCATTCTACCCTAAGGAAACGCTCTTCTATACAGACTGGCAGTAGATTAACACTTTGCTCCAAGAGCAAAATGATTTTACCTACCTTAAGTTACGATGAATCTTTACTGTAGACTTTCTCCTATGCCACATCCCAAGCTGGCTTTAGACAACTGAGGGCTCTCCCACCTGGCAGCCCGGTTAGTATGTGTTCAGATCTTGATGTTTATTCCAATTTTTTATAAATGTCCAAAACTTACATATGGACCTATTAAGCTTTTCTTCTTCTCACATTCAGGCCTCTGGAATAGTTTCCTTTCCAGGCTGCTGTCACAGATTTGCCACCAACAAGGTATCAGAAGTGATCGAAGAACTTGACAGGAATGCGAGAAGTGCCATCCGCGCATGGAATATGGAACCCCAAACTTCTTCTTATGTATTCAGCTCCTTTGTTCACAAGTATTAATGAGGTAATAAATTTAAAAAAAAAAAAAAAGAGAAGTTATGATCAGAAACAGCTAGGATGAAGGAGAGGAATTCCCCTGCTTTCTGGGCGACTAGCAAATGTTTTAACATGAAGCAGCCTAGTCTTCTCCATAGCACAGAGTTAAAGTAAGTCTAATATCCTTTTAGATCTGATGATATGTTACCAACTAAGATTCTAATGTGAATTCATTCATTAACTTCTTTTAATGGAACCTTTTAGCATCTTTTCTCTGGCCCCCTTCCCCAAATTTGCAGTTCAAATGAAAGAGAACATATTAACTTCCTAAAGTGCACCATTATTACTGTTATTGTGGTAGCACTTAGGAGCCCTAGTCATGGACCAGGATTCCACTGTGCTAGGTGCTGTACAAACACAGCACAAAAAGATGGTCCCTGCCTCAAAGAGCTCACAATCTAAGTAGAGTGACTACTACATTGAGAGCACAGCATGAATATTGCCTCTTGATATCACAGATGCTGCATAACAAACACAAGTACCTGGAAACAATCCCTTTTACTGAGCAATTTGAGCCTATTTTTAAGCATGTCTAGCATCCAAGTGCAGGTTTCCAATCTAAACCAAATGCAAATGCCCCGCAGATCAAAACTGAAATTCCTGGTAAATTCATGTGATCTCCTGGTGAGTAATCTTTAAAGGAATTTTAATGCACACCCAGAAGAATATTGAGTGAAATCCTTAAATTGAAACCAATGAGCGATTAGGGTTTAGCATGTCAGTCTTACCCAACAAGAGGACATCCCCTTGACATTAAGTATCAGAGGGGTAGCCGTGTTAGTCTGGATCTGTAAAAAGCGACAAAGAGTCCTGTGGCACCTTATAGACTAAGGGCTAGTCTACACTTACGCGGTAGTTCGACAGCTGCGGATCGAAGTTCCGAGTTCGATTTATCGCGTCTGGTGTGGACGCAATAAATCGAACCAGGAAGTGATCCCCGTCGACTGCGGTACTCCAGCTCGGCGAGAGGAGTACCGCGAAGTCGACGGGGGAGCCTGCCTGCCGCGTGTGGACCGCGGTAAATTCGAAGTAAGGTATGTCGAATTCAGCTACGTTATTCACGTAGCTGAATTTGCGTACCTTACTTCGACTTGGGGGGTAAGTGTAGACCAGGCCTAACAGAAGTATTGGAGCATAAGCTTTCATGGGTGAATACCCACTTCGCCAGACACATCAAACGAAGTGGGTATTCACCCACGAAAGCTTATGCTCCAATACTTCTGTTAGTCTATAAAGTGCCACAGGACTCTTTGTCCCCCTTGACATTGTAATCCATGCAGTAGTATAAGTATTGACTATTAGATTCATGTACAACCAGTGCTTGTACTACTGGTAAAAACCATTCCCCCTCCCCCTGTGCTGCTAGTCCCTCCGCAGAGCTGCCATCTGCTCACAGGGAGTCAGCAATCGCATTGTCTAAATACCAAGGAGACAGAAAAATTATTTAGAGAGGTCCAGGGGAATCATAGGATGAAGTCCCTGGACTAACAGTTCCTCATCTGTAAATACTAGATACTAAGGTACTAGACCTATCTCCCCAGGATGTTGTGGGGATAAGAACATAAGAACGGCCTTACTGGGTCAGACCAAAGGTCCATCTAGCCCACTATCCTGTCTGTGACAGTGGCCAATGCAAGGTGCTTCAGAGGGAGTGAACAGAACAGGGAATCATCAAGTGATCCATCCCCTGTCGCTCATTCCCAGCTTCTGGCAAACAGAGGCTAGGGACACCATTCCTGCCCATCCTGGCTATTAGCTATTGATGGACCCAGGGCCGGCTCTAGCATTTTTGCCACCCCAAGCAGCAAAAACAAAAAAAACAAAAAAAAAGCCGCGATCGGCGGCAGCTCTACTGCCGCTTCATTCTACGGCGGCAATTCGGCGGCAGGTCCTTCGCTCCGAGAGGGAGTGACGGCCCCGCCGCCGAATTGCCGCCGAATGGCCGGACGTGCCGCCCCCCTCTTCATTGGCCGCCCCAGCCACCTGCTTGCTACACTGGTGCTTGGACCTGGCCCTGGATGGACCTTTGATAAATACATTAAAGACTATGAAGTGCTTTGAGAGCTACTGATGAAAAGCACAATAGAAGAGCTAGGTGTTATTTTTTTATTATTGGATGAAATTAAGCAAAGTAAAATTCAGTCAATATGTCACCAAAATTTTTTCTAACAGTGAGATCTGTTAGACTGTAGAATAGTCTCCCAAAGCAAGCCCCAGTCTTTGAGTAATTTAAAATAAAATAATTGATCAAATGCTATAAGGAACAATCCTGCAATATCAGAGGGATGAAAAAGATGATGTAGCAGGTCTTTTCCATCTCATTTCTGTGATTTTAGTCAGGATTCCAAGGGCATCTCCAGGGAGAATGTAACCCACCTCCAGATTTGTTCAGATTTAAATAGTAATTTTAAAAGACCTGTATCCAAGGGTCCAGGTGCCATATCACATCATTAATAATACAATAAAATCCTAGCAGCATTAAAATAACCATTTAACTCAGCCAGCCAGCTACCAAAGAAACCCCCAGGAATGTTTGGTGATGGACAGAGACTGATGGCGAATCATATGAGACAATCAACGTTCCTCAATCACTTCTATTTATTATGGGAAGTACAAGCCACACAATCTCAACAACATGAGACAATTGCCTGCAGCCATCCCATGGCAGGTGGGGAAGACTTGTGCATTCCAGGCTAGTCAGTTACAGACATGCTAATGAAATAAAATCATATTAGAGCATTGAAACATAGCCCGACTGAACCAATCACCAGAAGACAGGGTTAAGAAACAAGAGAAGCAAAGAGCATAATCCCAAAGTGCCCTGGACTTCATTTGAAAATATCTTTTGCCTGGCTCAGTAACTGAGTTTGAATTATTCATGTAATTTTTATCATGGTGCATTTTATATGTTGCTTGTTTGGTGGCTTTAATGTTGTTTTGTGGGATGGGTTCACATTGTAAAAAGGTGCCATGCAAAGAAAATTAAAACCAAGGTGACTGCTACTGCTCTGCACTGACAAAGCTCAGACATTTATAATGCCAGGGTTAACATGGTTACTACTGCAATTTGGTTTTGATAGGTAAATTTTAATGTGTGGTTGCAGCTAGAGTAATGATAATACTCATTTCCTACTGGGAATTGGAGAGAGAATTAAGAATGAGTCATTCATACCCACATAATTTCAGATTAGCTCTAAATAAATTGCCTTAATTAAGAAGGGAAAAGTAGCTAAGATGTGTGTGTGTTCACAGGAGATTCTTTCCCTGGAGATTTTCATCTGTGATTTCTTCAAGGGAAAATGTGGGAATAGAAAAAGTCAATCAGACATATTGTTGAGACTGCTCCAGAGTAAAATGTGGCCCTGACACTTTGTAATTTCATGAGGTGTGTAGCAACAGTGATGTCAGAAATGGCCCAGAATTCACATTCATGAGACACATGGAAGAGTTAACATGATCTATCTATTAGAGGGCTTGTTCTGTCTTTTTTTATTTTTTTTAAGTGGTAAAAGGGTTTTAAAGGTCCTGATCTTGCATTCCTCATTTTGGAGGCCCATTGAAAACTGAGTCCACATTGTTTGCAAGTCAGTCTATGAAGATCTTTGGAACCCTGAGAGATGAAGGCAAATCTTCATTAAGCAGATTTGCATTCTTTATCATGTTATGATTAGTTCTGCCGCGGCAATAATCTCTATTGCTCTGTGCTGGATCTGCACAATAAACAGCTTTCGAAATTGATTAAACAGTTCAGCAACTATTCACCCTCAAACAATTTATTGCTCCATAAATTGTGGAGCAATAAGAGACAATAGAGATTGCCCCACTGTTCCCCATCATGTTCTATGTACAGTCTAGGGTTGCCAGCCCTCCAGGATTGGCCTGGAGTCTCCAGGAATTAAAGATTAATCTTTAATTAAGGATTATGTGATGTGATTAAATCTCCAGGAATACATCCAACCAAAATTGGCAACCCTAGTACAGTCCTTAGTGTGGCATACACACCGAACAAACCACAGGAGTTTGACAGGGCTCTGTAGGACCCACCTAGTCACTCTATCCATTTTGGGAGCTTCTTCCAACACACCTGTAGGGAACCCAACATGGCGGCTGGATGGGGAACATGCAGGTCTTTGAGTTCCCCAGGCCAACAGCTCTCTTTCTACAGCGATACTTTTCAGTCCTAGCACTCCACAGATACCATTTCATTATGTGCACGGGGTGCCTTCCACTAGTGCAAATAAGGAGATGTCCCGCTGAGGTCACTGGAAGTCAAAGGAATTAAACCAGTGTATCTGAAAGGAGAATCAAGCACAGACTATTCCCTTCTTAAATTAGTGCTGAGTTGACAACCCTAAAGAGTGAAGTTCCCTATCTCTCCCTGCAGCTGTTGCAGCACAGGCAAGTAACCCAGAAGGGAGGGGAACGCATCTGTGAGGGGAGGGGATTTGCTAAATGGATAATCAAACATTGAACCAAAGGGCCAAATCCTCGAGCCACTGCCTCAATTCTCCCTTGGTCCTGACTGGCAAACTCCTGAAACTTCAATTGAAGCCTTGACTGAGCACGTAAGCAGCTGAGCAGTTTGCCCTCACTGAAATTAGAGATGCAAACAAGAGCTCAGTTCACTTCTCGACCACACTCTGAGCATGCAGGATGTGCCTTGTAATAGATATTTTGATTTTTGCTCAATCTGGTTTTAAATTGCTGTAGAGTTGGGGCTTCTATCACTTCCCTTAGGAATATCTTCCACCGTCTAACAGATCTCTCAGAGTAAGATTCGCCCCGTGCAGAAGAACGTAAGCAACATTTAAGCCCTATTTTGAGGGTTTAAGTGGGGCCTGTGCTTTGTGCTAGCTCTCTGCATGCTGAGGAATTTCCTCAAATTCTAGGGATTATGTCCCAGTATTCAGCTTGAATTTTTTTTTTCTTAATTTCACTCCATTACTCCTAGCTCTATCCTTTGGGATGATAAGCAGTTCCCTCTCACCTTGGGGTTTATACCTTCGTGTGTAAGCTCTTATCATATATACAGGCCTAAATTTTCAAATGCGGCCAGTGATTTTGAATGTCTCTGTTTCTGTGCCCACTTTAAAGGGGATTGCTTTTCCCCAGTGTGGAGCATCCACCCTCTGAAAATGAAGCCGCTTTAAGGTCTCACGTTGGGCTACCAAAATCGGTAGTAACTTCTGAAATTTGGAATTCTTGGGTTATAAGAACATAAGAACATAAGAATGGCCGTACTGGGTCAGACCAAAGGTCCATCTAGCCCAGTATCTGTCTACCGACAGTGGCCAATGCCAGGTGCCCCAGAGGGAGTGAACCTAACAGGTAATGATCAAGTTATCTCTCTCCTGCCATCCATCTCCACCCTCTGACAAACAGAATCTAGGGACACCATTCCTTACCCATTGTGGCTAATAGCCATTTAATGGACTTAACCTCCATGAATTTATCCAGTTCTCATTTAAATGCTGTTATAGTCCTAGCCTTCACAACCTCCTCAGGTAAGGAGTTCCACAAGTTGACTGTGCGCTGTGTGAAGAAGAACTTCCTTTTATTTGTTTTAAACCTGCTGCCTATTAATTTAATTTGGTGACCCCTAGTTCTTGGTTCTGACTAATCACATGAGATATAAATACATCCTATCGGTGAACTAGCCAACAATCTGTGGATGGCTTTCCATGGGCTATCAATGCCCTGAAACAGATACAGAGAGCAGCTGGGAGCTGAATGTAAGATTGGCCATATTGGGTCAGATCAATGGTCCATCTACCCCAGGATCCTGTCTTCTGACAGTGGCTGATGTCAGATGAACAGAACAGGGCAATTTATCACATGATCCATCCCCTGTCATCCAGTCCCAGCTGCTGGCAGTCAGATGTTTTGGGACACCCAGAGCATGGGGCTGGATTCCTGACCGTCTTGGCTAATACCCATTGATGGCCCTATCCTCCATGAACTTACTTAATTGTTGTCTGAAACTAGTTATATTTTTGGCCTTCACAACATCCCCTGGCAATGAATTCCACAGGGTAAACTGTGCGTTGTGTGAAGAGATACTTCCTTTTGTTTGTTTTAAACCTGCTGCCTGTTAATTTAATTGGGTGACCCCTGGTTCTTGTGTTTGTGTGAAGGGGTAAATAACACTCCCCTATTCACTTTCTCCACTCCATTCACGATTTGTGATGGGATGTTCACCCCACACCATCCCTGAAGGGGTTAAAATGGCTCAGAAAGGACTACTGGATAGGATGGGCTGCACCTGGGTGAGGTGAAGGCTAGAGATACAGCCCTAACTGCACCTGAAGCCCAGCTGGGCAGGAGAAGGAAGGGCTTCTATAAAGCCAGGGAGAGAAGAGCAGCAAGGGGTTTCGGGGGCAGGAGTCTGCAGTCATTGTCAAAGCTGGAAAAAAATGAGTAGGAAGAAACCTAGAGAAAACAGCAGCAAGGGTGAGACTGTGTGGACCTTAGCTGCTGAGTACAGGGTCTCCAGGCTGGAACCCAGTATAAAGGATGGGCCCGGGAAAGTGGCACAGACAGGGAAGTGAACTTTGAAGACTGCCTGAGGTCCAAAAGGAGGAAACTATAGTGACCTGGTCAAAGGGCCAAGCTATGAAGAGGAAGCGCCGCAGCGTGTGGTGTGTGCAAGAGGCTGCCAAGTGAGAGATTGGGACAAGGGGCTGAGAAACCACACGAGGAGACATCAAACCAGCGCTGAGCTAATCCCCAGGAGGCGACACAACAGTGAGTGGCACGAACCCAGTGATGTGATTTTCTAGATCTCAATCATATCCCCTCTTCTCCATTTCTTTTCTAACCTGAACAGGCCCAGTCTCTTTACTCTCTCCTCACACGGTAGCTGTTCCTTACCCCTAATCATTTTTGTTGCCCCTCCCTGTACTTTCTCCGATTCTAACTTTTTTTTTTTTTTTTTTTTGGAGATGGAGTGACTTGAACTTCCTGCAGTTTTCATGCAGTGTGGGCGTACCATGGATTTATATAGTGGCATTATGATATTTTCTGTCTTATTATCTATCCCTTTCCTAATGGTTCCGAACATTCTGTTAGCTTTTTTGATTGATGCTGCACAAAGAGCTGATGTTTTCAGTGAACTATCCACAATGACTCCAGGGTCTCTTTCTTGAGTGATAACCGCTAATTTAGAACCCATTACATTACATTACTTACATTAGTTTGGATTATATTTTCCAATGTGCATTACTGTGTACTTATCAACATTGAATTTCATCTGCCATTTTGTTGCCCAGTCACCCGGTTTTGTGAGATCCCCTTGTAACTCTTTGCAGTCGGCTTTGGACTTAACTAGCTTGAGTAATTTTGTATCATCTGCAAACTTTGCCACCTCACTGTTTACCCCTTTTGCTAGTTCATTTATGAATATGTTCTATAGCACAGGTCCCAGTACAGATCCTTGGGGGACCCTGCTATTTACCTCTCTCCATTCTGAAAACTGATAATTTATTCCTACCCTTTGTTTCCCATCTTTTAACCAGTTACTGACCCATGAGATGACCTTCCCTCTTATCCCATGCCTACTTTGGTTAAGAGACTTTGGTGATGGACCTTGTCAAAGGCTTACTGAAAGTCCAAGCACAGTATATACCCTGTTTCACCCTAGTCCACATGTTGGTTGATCCCCTCAAAGAATTCTAATAGATCAGTGAGACACGATTTCCCTTTACAAAAGCTGCATTGACTCTTCCCCAACATATTGTGTTTATCTACATCCAATAATTCTGTTCTTTATCAGAGTTTTGATTAATTTGCCTGATACTGAAATTAGGCTTACTGGCCTGTAATTGCCAGGAACGCCTTTGGAGCCTTTTAAAAAAAAATCAGTGTTATATTATCTATGTCCACTAGTCACCTGCTACAGAGGCTGATTTAAGTGATGATAGGTTACATACCACAGTTAGTAGTTCTGCAATTTCATATCAGTTCCTTCATAACTCTTGGGTGAATACCATCTGATCCTGGTGACTTTTTACTATTAAGTTTATCAGTTTGTTCCCAAACCTCCTCTACTGACACCTCAATCTGGAACAGTTCTTCAAATTTGTCACCTAAAAAGAATGGCTCAGGTGTGGGATTCTCCCTCATATCTTCTTCAGTGAAGACTGATGCAAAGATTTCATTTCTTCTGAGGGTCACTTCTGCATTTTGCCGTTGGGAGTCATAGTGCTGAGCCTGAAATATGTGATTAAACCTCCCAATGAGACCCCACAGCAGAATGCAGAAGAGGAAGCTGGGGACAATATGTGGTTCCTTTCTTTAATACGCACAAAGATTCCTTTTCACTTCAGTTTCATGACTTAGCATTTCTGGTGTCAATAATTTACAGATAATACCAGTTCTGTGTGGGGATGGAGGTGAATTTGGGCCTAAAATGAACAATGTGGCCTTGCAAACAGGGAGAGGGGTGGAGTATGGTTGTCTTGTGCACCTAGCAATTCTTAACCCAAAGAATGGACTGACAGTCCTGAACCAGAGGCATGCTGGTGTGGGGAGTGGGTGAGGTGGGGGTGAAGTTGTTCCTATGCCCTGGCTATTCTGAAGTGGATCAGAATTGTCTTTTTGTTCTGTGTGTACAGTGCAGTCCACACTGGGGTCCTGTTCTATGGCTGGGGTTCCTGGGAGCTCTGATAATACAAATACAAGGAATAATGATCATGATGGCCCTCAGAGGCCATTGCAGCCTGGGTAGAGCACGCTTGAGGACTGCATCTTGCAGCCAAGTGTGGCCCTAGGGTAGTGGAGCCACAATTTGCTCCTCATCTCTGTGCCTGCACTAATTGTGGTCTTTATCCACCCAAGGGGTACAGCTGGGGGAGCTTACCTCATGTCTGCTAATGTGCCTCAACATAGCCCCTAGGGGAGATGGGCTCCCGTGGTGAGAAGGGAGTGAAGTGTCCAAAGGCCCAGTCAGTTGAAAGCTGGTTTTTGGTGTTGCTGAGAGATGTCATGTTGTGACACCCGTTGTTTTGTCCCATTTCCAGCCTTCCCATGATACCCCTCATATGGCACTGAGCCACTGGTGAAATCTCTTTCTAATTTCCTTGTCCCACCCTGTTGTTTCCAGCCTGTCCTGCAGAGCACATGTGAGTTTGCTCCCTCAACAGACTGTAACTTGTGACCAATTCATTATTCTCACCAGAGCCCGCAACGAGTCGCACTGGGGGGGATGGTGCAGTGAGTTGGGTGTTAGCCAGAGATGTGGGTACAATTCCCTGCTGTCACAGACTGCTGGCGTGACCTTGGACAAGTCACGTAGCATCTCTGTGCTTCAGTTCCCCCTGTGCAAGTGGCCATAATAAACAGCATTCCTCTACCTCACAGGGGTGCCGTGAGGATGAATACATTCACCATCATGAGGTGCAAGATATTACAGAAACGGGGGGCATGTATGTGTCACAGATAAGTGCCAAGCTACAATTAACAGCCTTTGGCCTCCGTGACACATCATAGAGACCTGCTGACAAACCGGACTCCTTTGTTCTTTTTCCTTATTATTTACTCCTCTTGGGGAGTATTGGATATGCTCAAAGGTTGCTATCGTAATTATCTTACTGCGTCCGATAAAGCAAAGCCTAATTATTTCTTCGATACTGTTAATAGTTCACTTTCATTGTGATGCCAAAACTAGCAGCCAGGCTTCCCCTTCTAGCGCTTCTCCATTCTTAAATGATTGGACTGAATTTAGAGCTGGAACGCTGCTGGGGTGACGTCCTTTAGCCATCCATTGAACAGGTGCAGCATGGGCCAGGGGAAAGCAGGCTGCCTCCACGTGGGCATAAGCTTTTCATTGCAGCTGTGTGAAGCAAATAGGGAAGTTTCTGTTCAAAAGGTGCAATACCCCCCACTTCTCCCATCCTCTCACTTAATGGCCTATTGTCCTCATTGGTGGTGTAACTACAAAGGAAATGCCCTCCACAATGTGGTGATAGGGCTGGTATTAGCTTTGTGAGGAATTGGCTGGGTTTGAGTGGTGGTTCTGCTCCTGCATCTGAGCAGCTGGTTTTAGCACAGGCAGAGAGTCCTGTTCACATAAGAACATAAGAACGGCCATACTGGGTCAGACCAAAGGTCCATCCAACCCAGTATCCTGTCTACTGACAGTGGCCAATGCCAGGTGCCCCAGAGGGAGTGAACAGAATAGGTAATGATCAAGTGATCTCTCTCCTGCCATCCATCTCCACCCTCTGACAAACAGAGGCTAGGGACACCATTCCTTACCCATCCTGGCTAATAGCCATCAATGGACTTAACCTCCATGAATTTATCTAGTTCTCTTTTAAACCCTGTTATAGTCCTAGCCTTCACAACCTCCTCAGGCAAGGAGTTCCACAGGTTGACACTGCCAGTATCCAACTGCCCCTTCCTTTTATCCCCAGGCCACCCTCACTCTGTATGTTTAACTGGAAATGGCCTGCTAGCAACGCCATTTGCAGAACTGACCTCTTCACAGCTAGGGTTTCCAAGCCTCCTGAGTGGCTGACACCCCACAACTCGAGTCAGAGAATATTTAAACATTTAAAGCACCGGATTCTCTCTTCTCTATCTGATTCTGCCCCTTGCTGATCTCTGTAGCATCAAGCATCAGTGTCGCTCTGTTGCCAGTCCCTGCTGGCAAGTAAGCCAAAGCCCTGTACATGTTCCATTTGGGATGTGCTCCCTAAGTCAGCCTAGGCCTGTCTGTGTTCCAAGCGTAGGCTTTATTACATTCATATAGGACACTGTTCTGGGGACCCTTGTGGCCAGCGGGTATACTTTATTTGTCCTGAGCCAAGAAATAGGGTCAAGGCACGATCAATTTGGATCAACAGATGCAAAACAGGGCAGGGGCCCTGGCTTCTAAAATATCATCTGTCTCATCAGCCTTTATGTCTTAGTTTTCAGATTAGACAACACCATTTTGTTTAATCAAGTAGCAGTTTCTAAGCAAGAGGTGGTGAAAGCAGACTTGTGTCCTCTGCTGGCTACCTGCTCTTGCTGCGCTTTCCCCTCTAGCTGTGATTATCTTTAGTTGAAGGTTTAGCTGGAAACATCCAGTCAGAAGCCGAACAACCAGCCTAGAGGACATTCCTAACTAAGATTTACTGCATGATTCAAAGCTTAAACTATCTGTAACCAACACCAAAAAAATACATAGAAGTAACCCTGGGTCTGAATGAGACAGACCAAAACCAGGAACTTTGAAATTAAGGATCCGTCCTCACAACACGGAACTTGGTCAGTGTAGCCAGCAAATGCAGAAATAAAGGGAGCAAAGGCAAATGTAGGCTGAATTGTACTGTGGGCAGAAAAAAATCATATCTATTGGAGTGTGGAATAGTCTCCCAAAGGAAGTGACAAGACCCCAGAACTGGCTGTTTGAAGGCCACTTGCCTTCCCTTCCTGTTTCCACAAGGAACTCCTAATACAGCAAGCCAGAGATGCAGCACATGTGTACAGGTCTGCAGGCACATGTAGGAGTCCATCAGTACAAGCTAGTTCTGCACAGGTCTGTGGGGTTTCAAGTGGCTGCTTGAGCCATGCTCTGCCACGTAGCGTTGTCCTTTGGACAGGTTCAATTGTGGAACAATGCTGCCACCCTCTGGCCCAAGAAAGAGACACTTCTTCCCAGAGCTCTTCACTGCATCATAAATCCCCTGACCGGTGCCAGTAAACCATCCTCTGACCAAAGGGAATCTGTGCACGCCTAGTAGGGACACGAGAGGATGGATGTTGTTACTATTGATAGTCACTGTCATTTATGTCATGCAACAAATGGTGCCTGACATAGCAGTCAGGTGCACCAAGAGCTGTGTGTGCCCCAGATCCTCTCATCATACAAGCAGGGTGCTGCAGCTAAACTTTCATGTGGTTTTAGGTAACAGGTTCTGCAGTGACAGCTTGGGGACTGGAGTTCCCATGTTTATCTACAGAACAAGTATAGCTTGGGCAAAGCCAGGGCAAGCTTCCTCCCATACTGTTCCACCAGTCTGATTCCTGGGCACAATGGGCTGACAAGGCAGGTTGGTCTCTCTGGTACTTTCAATCCTTGCTCTCTGGGCTGAGGCTGCCAGCCAGTGTGCCCAGAGCAACAGTAACTTCTGGGATGTGGACCCCTGGCTGCTGCGATGGACTGAGACTGACCAAACTCATGACACACAGACCAGCAAAACAGACCTCGGGTGATGACAAATACTTGCCACTGTTAACATGGGCTGGATGTGAAGCAGCTGCGTGGAGAAGAAAATAGTCTATACATCCCATTACTGCTCTCCTGAGCCATCCTCTCACCACAAGGCAAATCTTGAAGGAAGCAGGTCGTAGCACTGGGAATTTCACAAGCAAACCTGGCCTGGTGAAATCTCTAACCTTGTTTTGCAAACTCAAGACACGTGGGCACAGTCTACATCAGAGCCACATCCGGGGCCAACCCAGAGTGGGGGTGGAAACCGCTTTACCTGACAAGCGAAGGGGCAAAAGAGAGGAAAGTGGCAGGAAAACAACCCTAGGAGAGTATCTTATAAAGCAGAGTCCTTCCCTGTTTTGTCACACCCCTTCGTGGCTGCTTTTTTTACTATCCCCTTCCACCACCTGTGTGTACCTTACATCACCATTTATGGTATCTCTGTATTTGGCCTCTTGTGGGGTCCCTCCACCCCATGGAGGATTTGCCCATCAGCCTATGTAAAGAGCCTATCACCTGGGTTTCTAAGCACCAAGTATCCGAAGCTGCAAAGATGCAATTTTCCTTGCAAACTTTTTAGGCTAAGAAAAAGCGGAACTTAACCGAATCTTGCTGCAAATTCCCCCTGCAGCATTTCATTACTAATGAGCTGGAAATGCAGCTGCAGAGAACAGCAGCAAGGCACAGGGTGATTAATGCTGCCTCTTACCCCGGGCATGCGCAATAAATGTGCTTCCTGTTGTATGTGACACACTCAGAGCACCCTCAGGGGTAAAGACCTAGTGAACAGTAATAGATTCTAGGGTCAGAGCTTGACTCTGTCAGGAGGGGCCTGTTAGGTCAGTGATGGAAATGAGCTGCTTTTAAGTAACAAAGCTGCTATTTTGCCCCCTGACTGAATTCTGCCTGGGGCAACGAGGGCTCATCTGCACCTGCTGGCACACCTCCAAAGCGGGCAGACCAGAGCTGTGAAAAACTGCAGAGAGAGGCTGTGTCAATGCTCTGACCGACTTCAGAACGAGTGTCCTGGCCCTTGAAAATTCCTTCTGACTGCAAGGGGAAGGTCTTTGACTAGACGGGTTCGTTCCTGTGGTGCTGCATGTTAGACTGCAGTGCAAGCCTTTGGGGGCAGAGGCCATGTTCCTTTATGGACTGTGGAGGCCACACATTGCAGGAGCTTAGTGAATAATAAAAGATTGTAAAGCACTGCAGAATTCTTCAGGATGAAAGGGCCTTTGTAAAGATAAGAAATAAATATTAATGAAGGTAGACTGGACTGGATTTGGTGCCCCTACCCCTTCCACACGTGCACATTGGTGACCTCTGGGTCTGGAGCCAAGCTTTGAATCAGCTCCATCTTGAATTGTCATTAATAAACAATTTTGGTCTATGCGGCATGGAGAAAAGGAGGCTAAGATGCAGTTGTTTACAGTGAATAAGTACACTTGGAGCTAGATTTTTTTCCCTTCCCCCCAAAGGGTACAGCACCCTTAATGGGGAGCAGATTTTTAAAGGACCTTCTCCTCCTCCTCCTCCTCCTCTCTGTGTTTGAAGTTTGAAAGCTTGCCTCTCTTACCAACAGAAGTTGGTCCAATAAAAGATATTACCTCACCCACCTTGTGTTTCTAATGCCCTGGGACTGACATGGCTACAACAACACTCGTTCTTCAAGATCAGGCATTTGAGATTCAGTGCTTGTTTCTAGAATATTGTTTCATTGATTTGTATTTAGACGTGAGGTTGAGATGCAAAATTCAGAGCCAGATTCCAAACCACTCCAATTCAGGAGTGTTCAGATCAGGGGCGTTGGACTTTGCTCTGTCTCTGTGTCTCCTGCACATTTACAATGGAGTGCTTAGTTTGTGGGAGGCAAGAATGATAAAACATCCAAGATATTTCCTATCTGGAACACGCAAGAGATTAGACACCTGTCCTGCTGTTGAAAGTTCTATCTATAAAACCTTAGGGTTTTATACTGCCACCCATTACTGTAATATCTGGGTGCCTTCTGTGTAAAATCAATAACAGTTGCAAAGTCCCTAGTGGACTTCATGGAGTGGTGCCAGGTACATCCACTATGTACTGGTACTTTGAGGCAAGTTGGCAGGCACAGTGCCATCTGCCTTAGCAGAGATGCAATCAATAATTTGCTTCAGTCATTTATTTGAATTGCCCTCACAAGATAGACACGACACTGCTTCTCTCAGTGTGTAAAGGTACTGGGTAAGGTACTTTAAAGTAATTGTATGATTAAATTAATGATGACATTTCCTGTGCATCAGACACAGAGAGCTGGGTTTCCACTGCAATGTGTGTTTTGAATCACATGATGGCGGAGCAGAGCCTTCTATCTCAAAGAATCGTAACATGCTAGGATGGAACACTTCACCGCTGAAATACACCCACTCCTGGGGTGGACCCTGGCAGCCATTCTTCACCATCTTCAGGAAGCAACAGTGTTTAGGAGAAGTGAAGAATAACGTATCTGTCTCAAACTGCAGGGGGGAATTGAGAGTAGCAGAATGCTACTGAAAATTGGCCAGGACATAGCGGTGAATGTTCCTATTCCTGAAAATAGTGCAGTGGGAACTTTAGTGACAACATATGGTTTTACATCTCCGCCGAAAGGTGGCGCCATCACCATGCTGGAGCACTGGTTAGGTACTGGCTCAGATGCTGTATCATTGTTTATACCTGTACATTGCCAGCTCAGGGTGACTGCATTTTGATTTTGCACATGTAAATGATCTTCACTGGGTGCAAGGAGATAGAGCATCAGGCCCACCAATTCCTGAGTTTTCTCTAAACACTTCCCATTCAGGTAGGGACCTAGCCCAGCTCTGATTTGCGTATGAGATCTGCTGAGAGCACAGCTTGAGGTGCTACGTCCGCAGCCAAATATCTTGCCTTCCCAAGCCAGCTGGCTTGAAACTCAGCAGCACCTCTTACCCCTCCCATCCCCACCCCCACCCTATAGTCAGCACATAGGGGGAGAAGTGCAGCTTCATTGGAAAATGAGGGGGAAATCCAGACAGATGGTAGCCTCTGGGATAAGAAGAAGAGCAGCTTGTGCTACCCAAAGCCCTGTAATAGCAATGAAAGGAACCCGACACAGGGATGGGTCTGGATTTAGAGCCAAACTTCCCACAGGTTCAGGGTGTTGGGATCTAGATTCATTTCATTGTGAAGTATGTACTGTGCAGACCTCTGAGCACATGCCCGGGCTGTACAACCCCCCAAAAGCAGAATCAATTGAAAGAAGAGTCAATTGAAAGCAGTGTTTTGCAACAGGACTTCCTTTCTGTCTATGTGGGAGAGGATCACAGGTGTTGACAGATGGCCGTTAAGGATTGCTGTCAAACTTGCTTGACTAGCAAAAGTCAGTCGGGCCTGATCATAAAAAGAACACAATGCGTAGATATGGCCAGGTCCTTAGGGTGGAGTCAGATGGCTTTTGGAGTAGAAATTAGGATGATCCACTATTTAAAATACTTTCAAAACCAGCAGCAGCAGCAATACTGGGAGGAAGATGAGACATGTTCCCAGTGACGTTTGTAAAACCACTCCAGCGCTAACAGGAATGTGGCGCAAACAGACTTGAGCATATTTATTTGTAGCCAAGAGTTGTCCCTAAAATTAGCATTGGTTCAATGGGCTCTTCCCTTAGTCTTGAAAGTTAAAAGTCAAAAATGGGGCCTAAGCAGAAAATTCAAATTGGGATCTGGTTTCCTGTGGGCATTCAGCGCTGGGGCTTTGGTTCACCCCATCTCTAATAAAAAGAGAGCAGCTTCTTCTGTTTCCTTATTTTGATCATTCAGCAGCATATGCCTGTAAATAACAGACAGATTCTGTAGTCAACCATACTAGTCGCTATTCTGCACACACACACACACACCCCTACCCTGCCCCCATGGCATAATATGGTACAACCAGATATCTTGTGGCAGGGTTACATATCACTCTGAAAAATCTGGGACTGACCCCATTGCAGACAGAATACTAGGCTAGTGGGATGGCAGTTCCTATGTTCTCAAGTACGGCAGGGCAGGCGTCATGTTACATTATGAATCCTTTATTGTCTGCTCCATCATGCAGTGAGCTGGTGAAAACAGGCAGGTCAGATTCTGAATGGTTGGGGCAACAAAAGCATTACGCAGACACAGTGCCACAGAATATTTTCCACCAGGGTTATTAATACAGTAATTGGCTGTGAGACTCCACAAACTGCTCAGGGAGCCTTCAGCATCCTGCAGAGGACGGTGCAACATACATTTTAGAAACATTTGATTTTTCCTGAAGATTGCAATTTATTAATTAACAAGAGGAGGTCAGACTAGATGATCTAATGGTTTCTTCTGGCCTTAAACTCTATTAATCTATGTATCTATTTACAGTGAGAAAGAGAGAGAGCGCCTAGAGGTTAACCAAATCGGGGCCCTACCACACCAGACATATAGTAAATGACAGTCCCTGGCCCAAATAGTTCAATCTACAAGATAAGACGTAACAGGTAGATGAGACAATGGCATGCGACTGCTAGTAGCAAATATCTCCAAAGGCTCTCGATGAAGATGGCTGTGAATTACTACAGAAAATTCTTTCCCGGGTGTCTGGCTGCTGGGTCTTGCCCACATGCTCAGGGTCTAGCTGGTCACCATATTTGGGGTCTGGAAGGAATTTTCCACTAGTAGAGACCGTGGGGATTTTTTGCCTTCCTCTGCAGCATAGGGTCTGGGTCACTTGCCGGTTTAAGAGAGTATCAGTGGTTGACTCCATAACTTGAAGTATTTTAATTGTGATTTAAGGACTTCAGTAACTCACCCAGAGGATATGGGTCTATTACAGGAGTGGGTGGGTGTGGTTCTGTGGCCTGATCATGATGGTCTCTTCTGGCCTTCTATGAGACAATCAAGCAGGTTGGAGTGCTAGGTGGGGACGACAGGCTAACAACAATAATGGGAGGTGTGCAATGCCTAGAGAGTGAGGAGGTGTAATCAGTACTTGGTTACAGCTTGCTGTGTGCATCATAGAAGAGCTATGTTATAGGTGAGTAACAATTTGCGCAAACAGACCTTCTTCATTATGGAAATTACCTTCACTCATATAATGAGCAGCTGGTGACAAGTGAATCTGTTCTTCTACCAGAAGTAAAACAACAAGGCAATATGTGGGGCCCGTAATATCACCATGGGGCATTACACTGAATCTATAGCCAACACTTGCTAACGATATGTAGTTGTCAGGGCCATGTTATCAGCACATCCCACCTCTGACCTTCAGTGCTCTGCAGCTTTTTAAGCAACCTCTTACCAGTTTTGCAAATCAGTAAGAGTTAAAAATGAAATCCTAGCCAAAGAGGTGCTCTTGCAAAACAACCCAGATAAGTTATCGTTCTGCAAAGTCTCCTGCATAACACACCACAGCTACCTCTCCTGTCTCTATTGAGCTGCAAAGTTATAGGGCATTACAAGCCAAATGCAGCTGCATTTAGTTCACATAAACTGACATATGTGTGCATTTTCTGCTTGCCAGAGTTGACTCACAATTTATGTCATGATAATCCAATTGGATGCCATAATCTAAAGGGGTTGGGCCAGGTCAGAACATGGATTCTGTTACCAGAAATGAGGGCAAAGGAATCCAGTTTAGTATTAAGATTCCAGGCTGATAAACCATGGCTTGACTTGTAACCTTGAGTGCCTTTGATCAGGAACAGTCTGTATTGAAGCCCACGACGTCCTTCATCAATGTTCACAATCTCGCCTAAAGACAGCTGCATTTTCCAAGTGCCCCACTGCTAACAGAAAGGGAACTTCAGAGTGACTGTTTTTCTTTAGTACCTTTGAATCTCACTTAGAACAAAAAACAAGGGGGGGGGGAAAGTGTTGGAGAGAAATGTCAAACATTTGCTGAGTTCCACAATGCACTCTCCTGTGCTGAGTTAGCATGTGGAACTCTCTACCATGAGACATTATCAGGACCAGGAACATAGCAGGAGTTAGAAGAGGTGTGGAGACTTGTGTGGCTCGAACACCCATGTTTACATTACATTTTTGAAAAGGATGGAAGAGATCAGTCAGCCCCTGAAGCAGGAGCATTTAGAAGAGGGATAGGAAGAAACTTAGTTTATGAGACGGTCATTCCATACTTGCTCACTTTAGAGTTTGCTGCATCTTCCTCTGAAAAATGCCACAGGGTCCCTAATGACCACAAGTTGTCCCAGGCCTTGGTTTATGTTGAATCTAAAACATGGCACCTCTGCCCTAGCACTCTGAAAAGGCATTGGCCCAGGAGACAGGGTCACACACTGTGAATCACCATCCTACATCATCTGGGTTTTCCTGGGTGCTCTCTCATTCAAGGGCTGACCCAGCAAAACCTACTTAGTGTAAGGAAGCTGACAATAGAGTTGCAGGCTGTAACAGCAACAACATGGATATAATCATTAACCATTTGTATGACAGTACCACTCAGATGTTCCAACTGAAATGGTGTTCCCGCGCCGCTAGAGGCTGTACAAACATGATAGCTTGTGCCTTAACCTCCCCTCTGACATTAAACTAGCATCATACTTTTGTACATCACCCAAAGAATTGGTGAATGTAACCCCAACACCTCATTACACTTGGACAAATTGCTAGAGGGGCCATCTCACTTTGGGCAGCAAAGTCCTCTGTGTTACCAGCAAGGCTGAAAGGAAATGTAATCTCAGTGCCTTACAGGCACTATCTACTGCCCCATCAGGACTACACTCCTTAGACGTGTAATTTTTTTTATCCGTGTGAGTTTACTAGGACTTATCACCCAACAAAATATACCACATCGGCCTTGTATCACTTTGCTCAGATCCAGCACAACTGGCTTATTAGAATCCAACATGAGACCCTGCTGCTCTCTAAGTGAGGAGTAAAGGTCTAATTTCATGTTGGTTCAAAACTGTGTTTATATGGTGGCCACTTAAAGAATCTCACATGACTGGCCAAATACAAAGAAGTCCTAGAATATCCTGAGCTACAATCACAGTGGGAAATGATTATTAATCATAATAATACGCTCTAGTTATACAGTGTCTTGCAGCAGAGGATCTCAAAGCTCTTTAAAGGCATTAAGTAAGCTTCACAATTATCCCAGGAGGAAGGTATAATTATCCCTATTTTACAGAGGGGTAGGTTAAGGCACAAAGAGTGACTTGCCTAGGGTTGTATAATGAGCAGCGCTGGGAAACCGATTCCAGGAGGTCCTGCAATTTAGGACTGTAATTCAGCAAGTTGCTCAAAGCATTCAAAGTGTCACACTGAAGTCACCTCCATTTAAGTAAATGAGACTATACAGGTGCTTAAAGTTCTACATGTGCTTCCTGAATCAGGACTTGGATTCCTAACTACTAGCTAACACTACCAATAGCATGATCTACTCCACAGCTGACATGCACTCTCTTAAGGCAAGGGTGCGGGTGTGTCTTTCTTCTCGGGTACAGGGGCTGGCTTCCTTCCTATGTCTTTTGCTGAACTCCAGGTCATTTGCAGGCTCAGTCCCTGGCCAGTGAGAAAGAAGAACTTAGTGAAATTAAAAAGTGGCCAAGCTTTGAAATAGATCATCAGTGCTCTAACACACGTGAGAGGATGGTAGGCGTCTTTCCCTGCTGTGTGAACCTAACAACCCAGCAGGCACTTGGCTCTTAGTGTCTGGGTTGGGACGATATGGCAGATCTGAAAGTGAAGTTAGGGGAGCCTATCTATAATTTCAGCTCAGACCTGCAGTTTTCAGTTTCTGACATACATGCATGTATATAAAGGGGCAGAACCTCTGCTGGTATATTGTCATGGCTCCAGTGAAGTCAACGGAGCTGCAACAATTCACAACAGCTAATGAACTGCCCCATGGTGTGATAAACTAACAGTATGTCTAAGCCAGAATATTTCAATACATACTGGAATATATGCTCCATTAAAAAGCCACAGACATTTATCCCATGTCTCAGATTCAAAACAAGCAGCTGTAAAGAATCCAGCTAAAACATGTTTCCCACAGGACAGATTTATTACGTTGTCTAGTGTCGAGATTGAGAAATCTCCAAAGTAGTAGAAGTTGTAACAGTTTCCCATTGAGATTGTGGCACATCTAGGTTGTCAAGTATCGGGGGTAGCCATGTTAGTCTGAATCCACAAAAACAACAAGGAATCCGGTGGCACCTTAAAGACTAACAGATTTATTTGGGCATAAGCTTTCGTGGGTAAAAAACCTCACTTCTTCAGAGGGCATTTCACCCCGGAGGATGCCAGCTACGCTGGGATAAACCCAATGGATACATCTATAGAAGTGAGGTTTTTTACCCATGAAAGTTTATGCCCAAATAAATCTGTTCGTCTTTAAGGTGTCACCGGACTCCTTGTTGTTACAACTAGATTGGTGATTTCAATGCGTTTTTTACTGATGCCAGTTGCTTTATGAGGTTCCTTAAGTACTAAGAACATAAGAACGGCCATACTGGGTCAGACCAAAGGTCCATCTAGCCAGAATCCTGTCTTCCAACAGTGGCCAATGCCAGGTGCCCCAGAGGGAATGAACAGAACAGGTAATCATCAAGTGATCCATCCCATCTCCCATTCCCAGCTTCTGGCAAACAGAGGCTAGGGACACCATCCCTGCCCATCCTGGCTAATAGCCATTAATACAATCTGGAATCAAGAGGGAATCAGGATTTAACTTCCAGATTGTATTATATAAGGGCATCATCTTTGATGTCATCTGATTTTAATAAACCACTTATCCTGGATTTGAGCTGGGTTGTTCAGTTGGGTGATAAGTCTTGGTAAATTCACATAAGAAACAGAAACTACCTGTCTGAGCCCATATAGCCCTGATGGGTCAGTACACAATCCCTGCAAGGCATTAAAATCAAATTGCCTGACAGCATTTATTCTAATTCATAGGGAGAACCTTGCTGCCCACCGTGAGATGTCTCTACTTTGTCCAAGTATATTAAAGCTGTTGAGGTTACATTCACCAGTTCTTTGGGTGATCCTTCATTACATTCTCCCTTCACCCCAGTAACCTGGCCAAATGCCAACTCGGGCTCTGCTCAGAGTCTCGTCCTTAAGACACAAAACCAGGAATAAGGAGACATTCCGGATTTCTATTCCTGCCTCTGCTGTCCATTTCATGAATGTACCTGAGCAAGTCAATTAACCTCTCTGTGGCTCAGTTTCCTTATCTGTAAAAAGGGCCTAATACTTACCTACCTCACAGAGGTGTTATGAAGCTACTTTCAGAATGTCTGGGAAGGTTTTGAGATCTCTAAAGGTTCTGTAGAAATGTAAAGTATTGTTCTTAGTAGTAGGAAACAGTATCCCTTTTTACTTTCTCTCCTAAGCTGCAGTGCAGTGTTGCTGCATTTCAACACAGAGGTGGCTGCATTTCAGTGACAATAGAGGTGATTCCTGTAGCTTCTAGAATCATTAGTTTGTAAAACACTTTGAGACGGGAATGTCAACTCATTATCTTATCTAATCTAATCTCTAATACATAGATAGATATAAATATATATCTATGATAGTGTGTAGTTTTTCATATTAGTGGTGCTTTATCCTTTATAATCCTGCAATTTATTTCCCCCTGTGGCATCAAACAAGATTTGAATTAATATTTGATCAGTTTATTCTAGTTAAAAATAATTAATTTATGAAGTTTGTTAATAAGAGTGTCCCAGATAGGCAAATATATAGGTTAGAGTGAAGGTAAATTCATTCTATACATGTAAGGATTATGAGTTGCATAAGGGATATAAAAAAAACTGTTTTGGCTCCCAGCAACTCATCCTGCCAGTGTTTATGGAACAATTACATCAATGAATGTAAGTGAAAGAATGTCATGACGGATGCTAAATTTCCCAGCCCCTACAGTAAACATCACTGAAAGAATATCTGTTGCTTTGTGTGTAAATTGTCTTCTGACCCAGCAGGTTTAAACTAGTCTGGGGCACAAATAGCAGCAAAAGAAGTTTCCACCCAGTTATGAACTCTTTACGCCATATACTTTGAAGTGCAAATGGTTCTCTTAAATGAAAAGGCAGCAAGTTAACTGAGAGAGAGGAGAAGAAATTTCAAGATGGTGCAGACTGCGTTTGTCAGGCTGTATTAACACACAGGTTATGCTCTGAAACGTGACTCTCTCAAGATGATATCAGGTGGCTCTATCTGTATTGACTCCCCATGTGTCCAGGCAAATTTCCTCACTTTACAAGTCCAAAGATGTTATCTGCTCCCTCCCAACCTGGGATCTGAAAAAATCAAGATTGGTCCTGCCTGTCTCTTACGTTATCACCGGTGATAGAGATCCTGCAGGCAGAATTTAGCTGGCATCTTTGGTGATGGAAATGTAAGGCAGAATGGAATCTAGCTCTCTCTCCCAGAGCTGTATCCACCCTGATGGGTTGATCACATGAGGGCACTTTACCAGGATGGTTTTCGTTTACCTTTTAAACCCCTGTAAATAAGGGAAATCCGGCAGGTTTGATGTTTTATCATCAGCATGGTGTTCCCTTGGCTACCAGTGGGCTGGGAGAGATCTCCCGTCCAAAGGTTACACTATTGGGCTGATGCTTCAGTGGAGCTGCACCCATTTACACAAGCTGTGGATCTGGCCCAATGGATGTAAACTGGAAAGGGCACTTAAAATAAGACGCGGACTGATAGCGCTTTGCTCCGCCCTCTGGTGACACACAGCAGCAGATTTGTGGGAGAGCGCTGATGGGCTCCAGCAGAAACATTGTTGATACCTCCCCCATGGAGTGAAAACACTTGGCATTTCTCCCACATCCTTCTTCCCGGGGTGTCAAATCGTTTACTAATATTTAGTTCCACCCTACACCAGGTAACCAGTAAGATAGGCACTTTACCGATGGACATACTAAGGTGCACGGAGGTCCTGTGGCTAGATGAAGATTACAAAGTGCATGAGTGAAAGAGCAGAAACTTTAGGGCAGGAATCCCAGTCCCCTGCTCTAATTTAGTAAAGGAAAAAAGAATTCACACGGCTCTAAGCGGGGCTCAGAAGATACACACCTCAATCTCCCCGCTTAAATCACTCTGGGCCTAATTCACCACTACCTTGCACCTTCTCTAGTCATTTGCACCTGTGCAAAGAGGATGTAAAAAACCCCTCCACTCAGAAAGGTAGCATTTTACTGCAGCAGCGCAAATGATCACACAAGGGGCAGGACAATGGAGATTCAGGCCTTGAGCGTTACGCTTCTCCCACTTTGTACTAAAAGAGGCTGACCTGAACTTTTTTCTGGTTAGTCCAGTTCTTCTGCAGACTTCCTCCAGCACTGTAAAACAGTTGAATATTGTTTGGGGTTCTGTAAAGGAGTTTGTACCCATCCATGACTTGTATGTCATGCATCTTAAAAAGAGAGTGTTGTTTTATTAGACATATTTTAACAGATACCTAGGCAGCTTTAACCTAAAGGCAATCTGATCTTGTTTATCTAAGCAAAAAGGTGGAGTCTGCCAGTATTGCTCAAAGAGCTTTTGTGTCAAACAAAACCTTTGCTTGGTTATCAGCGTGATTTTGAAACCGAGGCACCATTCCAAAATGATCTTGGATAAAGGAAATATCTTAGGTGCAAAACGTTCAGTCTAATTAACTCCCGGGGGATATTATGGCATCATATCTGTCATGCAGTGTGGCAAAGTATCGGTTAAGTTTCCGGAGAGAGATTGCATGTCCAAAGTTTACACTACTATGCTGACACTTCAGTTCAGAGATGCCCCTTTACAACAGCTGTGGATTTGGCCCATGGGATGTAAACTGAAAGGGAACTGTATAAAGTA
Organism: Emys orbicularis; assembly: GCF_028017835.1. Taxonomy (NCBI): domain Eukaryota; kingdom Metazoa; phylum Chordata; order Testudines; family Emydidae; genus Emys; species Emys orbicularis. Next base: position 144,579,224 of record NC_088686.1, read on the forward strand.
AAAGCATGACAGCTTAACACCAACATAAGAGGTGCCACAGCTTCTCCTCTGCACTAACTCTAGCTGTCTGTGTGCTGTCAATGGGGTAAATTAGATCCCGATTCTTATCATGGGTGGGTGGCTGTGGGTGTTTTGTACCTCCAGCCTGGCAGCAGCTGCTACCTCTATCCTTCAAACAAACTGGGGCAACTTGGAGGCCAGTTTATTTTATAGAGTCACTAGCAACCAAATTATTTATCCCCACAAGTCGCCCTACTCTCACTGTGTCTGTGCTTCCAGAGCTGGGACATTGGAACAACAGGCACATATTCTTGCATGGTGCCACCTGGAGTTAAGCCCTCGTGTGTAATCAGTGTTGATAAGTGAATTCTTCGTTAGCAGGGAGGGTAGAGCTGAGCCACTCTGGTGATGTTATTTCAACAGCCAGGAAGGGCTCCCCAGGACCAATCTGCCCTCTCTACTTCTAGTTTGATCCAGTGTGACTCCAGAACAGAACACGCGGCTTCAGACCAGCATGGCTGGGTGCAATCTGTTCCTAGGAGAGGCATGAGGAGGACTGGAGTGGGGGGGGGGCCTGATGTGAATACAGGGTTTAGGAAAACAGACCACATCCTCCCTTGATCCCTGCTCCGGATGAGCCCAGAAGCATGTCCCCAAGCCAAGATCACCAGGCAGTTTAGGAGGTTGCATTGTGGGTCTCCAATACAAATAACTTGTCACATGACCCACTTGTAGTAGGAAAATGGAATCCAAGGACTAAACTCATCCCTTACTGGTGCAGGGACTGGGAAAGGGATGGGCCAGTTCAGTAGGTTAAAGCGTCATAATTTGTGCCCAGTTGCCCAAGTCCCCTACGGGCCTTGTAACCGCTGGAGAATAGCTGTCCCAGCCCTACCACTTAGAATCCGCGCCTGCCTCCAATATGCATCTGACACAGAGGGCTGCAGCAGGAGGCTCCGTGGCTGCTTTGCAGCCCCTGTGGACCAGCATATCACAAGGCCACAGCAATGTGGACCCCTAGATTTGCTAGGCCTGGAATGGGCCCATAGTAGGTCTGACTCCAGGATCAAAATTCAGTAGCAGGATTTTCACACTGGCCAAAGAGCTTTAGGACAATTCACAAGCTCCTCCAGTGGGATCCAGTGTGTCTGCAGGATATTTCATACTGGGCAAACCAGAAGGGTTTCCAGCTAGGCACTGTTCAGTATAATTCACCTGCTTCATTTCCTCTCGACAGTGTGTGGGTTTGGGTTAATGCTGACCAGCCCACTATCAATTAAGATAATAGCTTACCTGCAAACAAACTTTGTTTTCATAAGCAGTAGTTTATCAAGCATCTTTCTCTGACATTGTTTGGATTCTTTCCAAGGGGTGGTACTTTTCATTTATTCATATTATTTTGTTTGCTTTCTTTTTCTGCTCTATTTTGTGGAGGGTTTTTAAAGGGGTAGGGAGCTGGACCCGTTGGTGGGGTTTGCAGGAAAAACACTTTTAAAAGAAAGATGGTCCCAATTCAAAATCCTAGCTCCTAATTTCCCCCCCCCCCCAATTTTGGAGTGATTAATTAGAAACCTTGCTCTGAATATTGTAGCCTGCACCCTTCTCTACGTTTTTAGAACACCATGGCCCAGCTGTTTACCAATATTTAAGCATGTTCCAAACAGCAGTGCATGGTCTAAGTGACTTAAAGCCCTAAGTGTCATTTGCAAAACTGGCAATGCCTACATACCTTTGAAAAATCTGGGCCTATTTGCATTATATTGACCTTAAAAGGAATGTTGATTGCTTAATTTCACTGCCAGGTTAGCTGTCTTATCTCTGGCCTGTGACTTTCTGTAAATATTGCATGCAGTTGACATAGGTATTGTTAGGCTGCATGACTTTTAGCTGTTAAATTTCCTCCTGGGAATAAGGACACTTGCTTTATTCACCCAATTGAATCTTAAAAATGCAAAAACTTGAGAACAAGACTTCCCTGAGCAAACTGTAACATGCAGAAAGAGGCACTTGTATGCTGCTGGGTGGCGTGTCCACAAAACACCACCTTTGCTGATGAGGAATGTTGGTCATTTGGGGCCCACTTTTACTTTCGTCAGAAGAAAGGAGACATTTTAACTGACCCCCAGGGCACCAATGGCAGGACTCCCACTGGCCAAATTTTTGCAAAAGTGGTCATGGATTGTGAGTGCCCAACTGTGCCTGATTTTCAGAGGTGAAGCCAATAGGACATGCAGCAGCTCGGTCCCTTTGAAAATCAGGACCAATGTATTAAAGGAGAAAATGTTCAAAAGGGGCCATCCAATTTAATTCCTTTTCGACAAGAATAGCATGGGCAAAGCAAACCAAGCATATGGTAAAATGAGATGAGATACTCTTGCTATCCATATCTTTTTAGTTCTTCTAGTTCAATACTTTTAATAAATTCATTAATTACACGTATAGACTGAGGAGTAAACTCATACAAGAAAGTATGATTGGCGGAGCAGAGGTTGGTGATGGAAGGCTAGCTAAAAAAGCAAGTCTGTAGCAGAGCCTGGGTGGCAGAACAAACAGACTCAGATGAACTTTTAGGGGGCAGGGCTGTGGACCGGGGCCGCCGGGGGGGGGGGGGGGGCAAGTGGGGCAATTCGCCCCAGGCCCCGGGCCCCACAGGGGCCCCCACGAGAATATAGTATTCTATAGTATTGCAACTTTTTTTATGGAAGGGGCCCCTGAAATTGCTTTACCCCAGGCCCCCTTAATCCTCTGGGCAGCCCTGCTGTGGACAAAAAGGTTGCAGAGAAAAGCAGAGTTGTTTGTGGGAGGAGAGTACCATAGGAGCAAAAATGTCTGCAGCATTCACAGAACAAAGCATCTGTGGGTGGCTGAAAAGACACAGGAAATGATATGCACATTGAAGACAAGGATGTGGTATCTGGTATAGAAGGGCATGCAGGCCTCATTCCAGCCATCTTCTACTCTAGGAACTCTTTAACGTTGCATTTCTGGCACGAATAAGGTCACTCATCAGTTACTGTGGGAGATGCTATTTTCCCTCCAACGAATGTGGCTGCCTAAGGCTATGGGAAGAGTTGCTCAGGCTTACAAGTGTTCACCTTAGAGCAGCGGAAGATCCCAGGAAGCCTACGGGGATCAGTATGACAGGTACAGCTTATGACTTTCAGCTCTGAGAGGAAATGTGTATTAGCCTCAGGGGCTTGAAGAGTAGTCTGACAGCTGTTTACCATGCTCTCCCTGCACCACACTTCTTGGGGAAGGGGAGGATAGCAAGGGAAAGCCAGAAGTAGAGTAAATTTATTAAATACCCCTTTTACATCTGGGAGGTGGAGTCTCAAATTCCCATAACTTGAACAAGTAACAGGGCCTCAGCGTGACAGAAGGATTTTTTTATGTAATAAAGTTGAAATATCCATTGATGGCATCAGCTTGTCTGAGCTTGTAAATCTGAAGCAATTTTTTTATTGCTACTACAACCATTTCTGTTCAGTTCTTTTACAGAGAGTTGCAGCATTCTGTACAAAAAGCCAGGCGACAGCAATTGGAAGAGCTTACAATAATAGAGGGAAGCCCCAGGAACATACAGACACAGGCTAGATACTGCGAAATATCAGAGAGATCCCTTCAGGGAAAGAGAACAAACAAACTAACTCAAGGCTGACAAGGGGAGAAAAATCTTCCCCCAGTGACATCATTAAAATGTAGAATAGTCTTCCAAGGAATTGGTTGGCACTAATGAGTTATAGAGGAGTGGAAGGGAACTCCTGGGTTAAAGTTCAGCTCTCTGCTATTGCAGGCAACCTCCTCAGACTGTCCAGGCTGGTCCTCCTAAATAAAAATGTACAGAGTAGCGTTCAATCCTGAATTGGTAAGGGGGAGCAGGCAGGGCCCACCAGCTTTTTAAGGGTCTCCTCTCTATGCCACAGTACCTGGATCTTGCTATTCTAATAATGTGGGCTATGCATAGCTGCTGTCATGGCTCAAAAGTTGTCTAAGGTCCTGATCTCCAGATTAAAAAAAAAAAAAAAAAAAAAAAGTGTTTCTGGGCTCCTGGACTGAGCGCAGAATTTAATCAGAGTTAAAATGGTGATGCACTATATAACCAGAGAATTATAGTTTAGTTGTGTAGAATAAGTGATGAGTAACTGAAGAAGAGCTGGGGGTGGGGGAAGAAATCTATTTGCAGCTGCCTTTTTGTTGAAATTTCACCTCCACTTTCTAGAAGCAGGAAACTTAAAGGAGGTGTAGCAGAGCATCCCGCCACTGGCCAGCCACCTCACAGGAGAATGTGGGTTCTGACTGGTCCCTACCTGTGCTCCGGTCAGTACCTAGAGTCAGTTTGGAGGGGCAGGCATTGCTCTTGGCTCAGCTGTGACATTGTGTAACACATGTTTCTCTCTCCAGCACAAAGGTCATCTGAGTGTAACACAAACACACGGTTCTGATCGTACAAAGGTTCGTGCTGTAGAGCGGAGATCAGAAAGTCCTAAACTGTAGTTGTCATGCTCACCAGCTCAGGCCTCCCAGGATTTTCTGTAGCGCTGATGCGATCACCCAGAAGCATGAGCAACTCTTCCTCTAACCTCAGGCAGCTACATCCACTGAAGGGAAAATATTGTCTTCCATAGTAACTGATGTATAGCCATATGGGACATTGCTGGCAGGATGCTATGTGCCCAATGATTAATTAAAGGGTTGACTCTGTTGCTCCTGGATACATGCATCATCGCAAGTTTTGCCAAGTCGGGGCAAGGCGTCATTGCTCGGGCTCATTGCTCGTGAATAGATCCAATTAACCTATACAATTTTAAAAGTGTATGGTATGCGATGAACTTGGAGAGGAGGCCAAGCCCATAGCAGAGAAAGATTTAGCCTTAGTGGTAGCTACCACTTCTCTAGAGTCTAATGTGCTAGAATAACTAACTGACCCTATCAAGGTCAGTTCAGAAGTTGACTCAAGTTTTGCTCTGGCTACCATCCAACACAACCCTGCTTACTTTAGTGGGTTACACTTCGTATCACAGCAAGACCAGTAACTGCTGTCATATTATAGAAATGCAAGTAAATACCACATTAAAATAGTGCAACTTTTCAGGTTCTGCCACTCAAGTGCAGAGGGAACAGTTTCCTTATTGGTTCACTGCTCCAGGTTGAGAGGATATTTAAGAATAAAACTTGTTCTTCCCACCCTCCAACACCTTACTGTTGAAACATACTGTCTTTTAAAGAGGAAATCCACAATATACAGTCATTTGGCCATTTAAAATAGTTTATTACCAAAATAAAAAACCTCTAAGATAAAAGGTGCATAACATAAAAGCTGACAACAAGGCATCAGCAGTAGTTTGCTCATACAACTGGATATAATAAACCAGATGTCAGATAAAAGTTCATGAAAGCAACCAACAACAACAATCAACTTCTGCTCATCTGTATTTTTCCTCATATTGGGCAGCAGTTCTGAATCTGATACCATTACAAGTTCTATTGCCAGTCATCTCTCAGGCAGACCCACATCAGGCACACTTACTCCTCACTGCTATCCAGGCTAAAATATCCAGGTCCTGTTCACACTGGCAGTTGCATATGCATCGCTCCCATTGGCTTCAGGAGGTACGTGCATGTGCCCAATGTGATGATCAGGTCCCAGAAAGCTTTGAATAAATGTTTTATATTAATAAAAAAAACCACACACACACCTGAGCCAAATCCTGCCATCCTGTCTTTCCCAGATTGGCTCCCCGCACCCCACCCAGCCACCACATGCCAGGAGTTCATGGTTTCCAGACAGTGAACATTTAGGGGAGCAAATGCAATAAAACATTTAGGGGAATGTTCCCATCCATATACTTATTCCCATTACATATAAATAATTATATACACTATATACATGTGATGTCTATTTAGCATGAAGCTTTGAATAATTCTAATGGCAGTATTAATTCAGGCCTGCCCTCCTGAGGCCCTGGAGGGGTAGAAATCAAACTGTGAAGATGCTCATTTTCATACTGTCAGTTCAGAGTGTGCAGAATTAATCTAAGTGTGCCTAGAACCCTGTTACAAGACTTTGCTGTATTCACCCACAGTTTGTCCCATTTTGCTTAAGAGGAAGGACAGAAGTTCCTGTATTCATAGCATAAAAACATAAGTGAATTTGCACAAAGTGTCCAATTGTTTATTCCTTCAGTAGGCCAAGTTTTTTCAGAGCCTCCCGCCGGTTTTCATCTGTAGCTCCTTTAGGGGTGATTTTTACGCTGACACAAGTAGGCCGGGGAAACTTCAGCAACGGGTAAGATTTGCGCTTGTCACTTTTCCCTGGCTCCTCGTTATCAGATTTGGATGCTTTGAGTTCGATAAAGTCTTCCCTTGTGCCGAGGGAAGCTGGGCGTGTTCGGTTATTCCTGATAACACTGGGAGCCGCCATCTTAAGGACTGATGTTTTGCCAAGTGAGCTGCTGTCCGTGTTCTGGTCCTTGCTGCTCAGACCTATGCCTGAACGCTCCAAGGTGTTGGATTTGATTGTCTGTCTCAAGCCAGGAGCAGCGCTCTCTGCTGGATTTAAACCTGGAGCATGTTGTTGGTCAGATTTCCCATTCACAGGAACATCAGTTCCATCATCACTGTTTAAGTTATCCCTACTACCAGCCCTAGGAATGAGGACAGGGTTTGGTTTGGGAGCAGTAGGAGGTCTGACAACATGGACTTTAGATTCCCTTCCTTTATCATGTAGGAGTCCCAACTTCTCCAACGCCTCCCACCTGGCCCTTTCCTGCTTTTCCACAGAAGAGTCACTGGTGTTGGATTTGTGCTTGGGTGAAGATGGAGAAGGCACTTTTCTATTGTGATGGGCGTCTACGAGTGGTGCTGGGCTGATTTTGCTAGGTTTCAGGATAATATTTGGTGGCAGTTTTCTTGGCTTTGGGGCTGTGGGAGGCCCTGGCTTGATGTTTGAATCGAGAGAAGCTTCTTTTGAGGGTGATTTCTCTTGGTTGCCTTGAAGATCAGGGGCTCCCTCTCTTCCCTGCTCATGATGTTTCTTTTCCTCTTTCAGTGGCAGCCTTGCATTCTCTGGGGCAGAATGCTGTGGTGCAACTTCAGCTTCATTCCCCATTGCTTCCTCAGCTTTTCCCTTTGCCTCCAAATTATTAGGTAGTAGCTCATCTTCACTGCCATTGCCAGACCCTTTGCTTCTGGGATCCTGGAAGGGTTCAGGGGGGCAGATAATTACAGACTCCAAGTCTGATGGCTTCATCTGAGTACTCATGCTGGGCTGGTGATTTGACTTGTCCTCAACCCCCCTTTTCTTGGGCATCTTCCATGAAGACTTCCCTGGTTCTTGAGCTGTTGGAGTTGGACCATCAGGGACGTCAGCTGCTTTGCTGACAGAAACCTTGGTGGTTGTTTGTGCACTTCCTGCATTGACACTCCTTGGAAGGCTGCGGTAGCCTGAGCTTGTAACCCCCACTGGAGCAGAGCTTGAGAGAAGAGATCCATGTTTATCACCCTTTTGTTCTACTTCATGTCGCGGACCAAAACTTTCAGTGGGAGACCTACTGTCCAAATCTAGACCAAAAAATAAGTGTTAAGTGTGCAGCTATATGCAGAGCAGTGTATCAAGACCACCCACTAGTTACATACAGAGCTAACCTTTTTAATAGGGCTGCCAATGGAACAGAGCCAAGATACCCAACTTAAAAGACTTACTAGGGGCATGTTAGCGGTAGGGAGGCTAATATTTTCTTATTGCAAAGACAGTAAGTTTGCAGTTAGTGACACACACATTGCCTGATGAGTCCTAGAGATTAACATTCAATATTTTCCAGTGTCAACAGCATATAGATATTTTGTCCTACAGTTTTGCAGACTAGCTGTTTACCTTTACCAGGACAACCAGCAGGCTCTTCTCCAAGGGTAACCTACACTAGGTGCATTGGAGAGACAAAAACCTTTAGTCCCTTCTCCCCACCCCAGCACAGATTTTTCTAGTCAATTGTGCACTACCAAGTGTTTATTGTATGAGGGAAGCTGGGACAACGTTCTGTCCCCCCTACTAAGATTTCCTGCATCACAGGGCTTTCAGTCCTGGCCACAGTCCAGGCCCTGAGTTCTCTGGGGTTCAGAATGCAAGTTTTAACCTTACTTTTTGGAACAACATCTCTCTTCGGCCATGTCCTGGGGAGCTTAGAACGTTCAGCATAATCTATCTCATCAGCAGAAACCCCACTGTCTGCTTCCGTATCCAGAGAATCAATAGTTTCTTCTAGGAACATCAAACATTCCTTTTCCTCCACAGATAAGTAGTCATAGCTGTTATCACTCTTAAAAAAAAACAAAAAAACAACCACAATGGGGAAATTAGGCATAATGCTACTTACAATACCATTTATAGTTTAAATGAAGCCAAGGACAGCTCTCTCCCGCAGGATCTAACTGTTGAATACCCAGAAACTGCCAGTCTGCCTAGTGACAACCACTCACCACCAGAAGCACTACTTAAGCAACCTCATTTGGCAATATAATCAAACAGCCTCTGAGGATTTGGCATTCCCAATCAAGCAATTAGAATCATGCCCCCGGCAGCAGCCACTAACTTTCCTTTGAAGCATCAGTAATCCCATAACACATTTGGCTGGCTAGTTGTACTCTGGACAGGCCACATTTGTATGGATCAGCCATAGAGAGTTTTGGAAACTTGTCTAAGCATCCAGAAATTGAGGTCTTATGAGTATGATGGCTTCTCTCCATGCTCTGTAACCCTCCCACCCCCTTTTAAACAAGCACGATAGGATCCGGCTCAGTTATCACTGGACTGTAAGCAACTCTTCTTCTGTGTCACATCAAGCCTTAGTGTCCGGGCCAAGGTAAGATGCTATTCGACTCTGTAACTCATCGTTAGAGGCCTATAAAATTGAAGGCATGGAAGGGGGGAAACTGCATTAGGCATGACACACAAATCTCCATCTTGGAAAAAAACTCCCTTATTTTAGAAAAAGGCTTCAAGCTGGATCTGGTATCATACAGCAACTAGTTTGCCCATCCCTATTAGTTATAAAACAGGTCTATTTCTGGTGTGCAATAGCATGGAGGGTCTGTTCAGTCCAGAACTGCAGTGACTTCATTGCAATATGCTCCAAGTCCAAGAGGAGTAACTAGTCTCCCTAATCCTGGAATGTGTTTAATACAAACTAGCCCTAATGGATGGGCGCAAATGATTTTCACTGTCTAATGGGCCAAATTCATCACTGGTTTCATTACTGACTTAGTTGGAATTAAATCAAAGTGGAGTGTGGTTTAATACACGTCTCCTTTAGATTAACTTGGCGTCAATTTGTTATAGTTAGTTACACTTTGGTCCCTCTCAGGAGATCTAGCCAGCTAGACTCCTCCTACCCAATGAACTGAGTGTGTGGGCCCTGCTGCCTGACAAAACCCAGTCTGGATTCAAGGCTCTAGCAATTCAGAAGAGGCAAAATGATAGTCCCCACTGGCCAAGCCATTCTGAGCTACACAAAGCTCAGCACATCGGCAAACACAGACACAGCCAACCTGCGCATCAGTTGGGAGCAGGAGATCGGCTTGTTTTGTAAACTTAAGTTTGCCACTGATAGATCTCTCACTATACTCTCCCATTGTACTACCATCTGGGAGCTCCATAATGTATAGATCTTGAGCAATACCACCGCAGTTCAACTGCCAAGTGTTAAGATTGCTTTGGAGCCAGAGAAGGAGTTTGGCATCACAATTCAGCTGTACTGATTCATGCCTGTGGTGATGAGTCTTTTATAGGACTTTGCTTAGGCGAAGAGATCGCCTGTGTTTGTGCTGCACAATGGTTTGATTGCTGGATTATACAAGAGAGAGAGAATGAAAAAACTGAGGAGTCAGGTGGCACCTTAGACTAAGATTTATTTGGGCATAAGCTTTTGTGCGTAAAAAACCCACTTCAGATGCATGGAGTGAAAAAACTAAACTCTTTGGGGGCAGGAACCATCCTTTTGTTCCATGTTTATACAGTAACTAATACAATGGGGTCCTGATCCATCACAGGGGCTTCTTCATGCTACTCCAGTACAAATATGTATTTAAAAAAAAAGAACAGAGCACTTTCTGCCTACCTAGAATCCCTCCTTCAGAACCTTCAGGGCCACTCTGCTGCTAGCCATGGAAAATAAAGGTTACTTTAAAATGTTTACTTACAAATTCAGAGTGGCTTGAGTTAGTGCTGACCATGCTGTCACAACTGCCAGAATCTTGACCAGCTGTCCCTAGCCACAAATCCTCTTTCGGCATATCACTGCGGCAAGAACTTCCAGGAGCAGGTGTAGAGTAGTTCCAACTCAAGCTGCAGAAAGAGCATGATGTGTTAAGTGTTGCATTAGTTCTGCCCAGAGCTCGCTTGCACCAATTCAGACGCATCAGCAATATTAGCATTCAACTCTAAGGAAGCAATGAGGACTTCAGCTCTGTTTGATTTGGCCAGCCTTCTATTCTGAAAGACTGTTCACAAGTTAGTGACTTTAAAAAAAAAAAAAAAATAGAAGTCATCTGGAAGACTCTAGGGCTCAATAGATGTGTAATAGGGTAAATGCCACCAATTCAAATCAAGACCATCTCTATCCACTGACAGTCTAGGCGTCTCTGCAACATGGGTAAGGTAGTGATTAACGGGCAAGAGAAAAGAAAGCCAGAGAGCGAAAGCAATGCCATGGTTAGTTCTCCGCTCCGCTAGGCTCAGTCCACATGCTGGGATGGGATGAAGCAATTTCTGAAATTGTGCTGACCACTTTGTCCTTGTCACCACTTGCTGTTTGAACATTTTTTAGTGCTGGTTCAACTGCGTCCATTGGCAGAAGAGGGTAAAATTTGTAGCATAGACAAGACTGAAAAAAACATAGCCAAGGTATTTTGGAGAGTTTAACAGGTGAGGCTAAATCTTACCAGCCTGCTAACTGAACTAGCTAGGACGTTGCTTTGCCATGAGCTTCCTCTTTGCAAGGTGCTAGTTTTCTTCCACCCCACACCTCTAAATGATGCAAGTTTGTCAGCTGCCACAGGGAGAGGTGCTTGTTTACCTAAGTCATGCGTTTGGGTGGGTGTGTTCATGGCATAGCCTGTGTGAAGAAGAGCACCTCACAGAGGTTCCTTGTTCTCACTGGAGAAAGACACATGCCAGTAATGCCAAGAGGAAAGGGTTTTGCTTCAGACAGCGCTAGATTGCTAAGGGTCTCTGTGAAACTGGATTAGGAGGCCCAGATAAACTGTAGTAACTCATTTAATGGGACTGTGGGTGTAGTGAGAGCTTTGATTGGGGGGGAAAAAAATTATGGAAGTTGGAATTCAGAGACATATGCAGATGTACTTTTTCCCTTGAATCAGTGAAATTCCATTTACGTACAAAACATTGAACTCCTCTTT